>NW_027507903.1:100356102-100663666 GCF_037356315.1 Lithobates pipiens | reverse complement strand
GTATGTTTCTAGATAATTTTGTCAAAGTGGGGGGGGGGGGGGGGGCTGTTGTTAAAGGACAAGCTCTAACCTGTATGAACTACCTACACCACTACGCAGGTACCTACCTACTGCCTGACAAAGGCAGCATCCCACTGTATTTTTATATTCTATCCATGAGAGGCTATTCAGGCAGCATCAGACAGGATTCCTGCACTGAGGCTGTAACACCGAGTGGCCAATTTAGTGGAAAAGAGGTATATAGGTCCAGAAACATGCAGATAGGTTAACTGGCTCGTTGACCCTAGTTTGTATGAAATGTGAGTTCGATTGGTAAGCTCCTTGAGGGCAGGAACTGATGGGAACACACAAAATATATGTAAACTGCTGTGTAAATTGTCGGTGCTCTATAAAATGCCTATAATAAGTAGGTGTGTGTGGGGGCGGGTGTTAATTTTGGAATGGGTGGATGAAATCTGGGGGTTTTTGATTATAAAGTGAAACCATCCTTTAAGTTGGTCACCAGCAGATAAAACACAAATTATGTGAAATATTGTAAGGAAACAACAGTAACTCGTATAAAAACGACAGCAGTAATTGCAGCTTATGTACAAATCCTGCAATAAAAAAAGTCGGCATTTAAGAACTTGAGTGTGAGCAGGATGCAATAGGAATTAAAATAAATGCCTAATAAAGCTAACCAAACAGCCAGTATTGTGCTCAGCTGTTGAAGATCAAGAGGAATCTTGCCATCTGTCTCTCCTTGGGGAAATCTAGGGTTTCACTGTTAAACGTGAAAACCTGATTTTGTACTAAGGTCCAAATAAAAATGCCCTCCAGGTAAATACAAACCTAATGCTGTGCCTGGCATCCTGTGGTAGAATGGCAATTGCAACAGGGTACCATGAGATTTGTTTTGTTTTCATTCCCTCATTAATAAAACGTGAAAATCATGATTTTGACAAATTATCTTTTTAGTTTTACGTATATTAGCTGCAAAACCAGCTTGGAGCTCACTGCTTGATTGTTTTGAGCAATTTCTAGTGCTAGTTGCAGAAACCTTTTTAGTGTTGGAGGTTTTGTTTTCCCCCCACGGAAATGTATTGACTGTGCCCACTACTCAGTTCACTGCCTCAGATTTTGGTGGTATTTTCAGCAGAAGGGGGTGTGGTTTTATTTTATTTATCTTTTTTGGACCTGCCTATCTATTGCCCTCTATGAATCAGTGGGTGTTAACAGACATGTGTCCGTTGACACATGCCTACATCAGATCCTATCGGCTAAAAACAGATGAATGGAAATCCATTCTCCATCCGTCTAAGCGCAGGGATATACAATTGGCGGACCTCCAGCTGTCCGAGAACTACAAGTCCCATGAGGCATAGCAAGACTCTTGACAGCCGCAAGCATGACATCCAGAGGCAGAGGCATAAATGGGACTTGTAGTTTTGCAACAGCTGGAGGTCTGCTAGTTTCATATCCCTGGTCTAGCGGATCAGATGACTGTCTGGTGTAAATGGACAGGCGGCCCGTTTACATCTGACCATCCATAGGGAGAGTGGGTTGTGTCTGCTTTGCATAAGCGGAGCGGACACAGACAAGCCATTCGGCAGCGAGCGGCAGATTCCCAGCTGAGCAGGTGGATGTTTTGCAAAGTCCTCCCCAAGTAAAAGGGGCCTTAGGCCTACAGATCAGTTTTAAACTCCTTTTAATGAGGAAAGCGTTTAACTCCTATTCTTCTGAAACGGCCTTTCTCAATGTTCTGTTTAGCTTAGGGTTCCTCAAGACTAAGTAGCTTTTCTCAACCTTTTTAACATGAAGGAACCCTTTAAAATACCCTTCAGGTCTCGGGAATCTCCTGATCCTAAAGGCTGTGTGGGGTGTGTGGTTTTATTTTTTTTGTGGTGATTGAAATCCTCCCTAAGGGTCCTTTTTACACGGGATGGATCAGTGCTGATCCGCCCCGTGGATATCAGTTTGCTCAGCGGGGATCACTCCGTCGATCTCCGCTGAGCAGTAAGATGACAGGTCTGTCTCTGCACACTGCGCAGGGACAGACCTGTCACAGCGCCGCTCTCCCTATGGGAGATCGGATGACGACGGACCGCAGTGTCCGTCGTCACCCGACCGATCCGCAGACGGATGGAAAAATAGCTTTTTCCTCCTTCACACTTTTTCAGATCGGAGCGGGTCGGATGTCAGCGGACATGTCACCGCCGACATCCGACGCTCCATAGAGCTTTATGGAGCATCCGTTCAGGTCCGCTTGAAAACTGACAGGCGGACCTGAACGGATCGTCGGTGTGAAAGGGGCCTTACGCTTTTTGGTAAGTTCAGTAGAAACCCCTTTACATGAGTGGCTAGTAGAAGGGCCCCATTACACTTGTGATCAGTAGAAAGACTGCACTATACTTTGGCTAGTTTGGAAAAATGACCCCTTACAGGAAGCAAAATAATTGGAGTCAAAGGTTTCCTATCTGGGGGTTCAGAGAAGTGATTGTACAGGCAGGAATTATTACAACTGCCCGTGGAACAGTTTTTGGATTTATATTGTTCATCGCAGTGACCTATCCAATGTGTAGTCTCCTTCAGGTGCCTGCTTTTATGTTTTTCTAACAGAGCATCCTAGGGATCCCTAAAACTTTTATTTTTATTTTTTGATCTGTAATGTGCCCAGTTTGTGAGGTCTCTGGCCCACCTAATTTAACTTATGATTGACCCATCATTATGGCTTTTACTAGCTAGTATTAGGGTTAAAGTGGAAGTAAACTCCCCTATCGTTTTTCAGCCAAGGAAGCTGCCATCCTTGCCTCTGTTTAATCTTCAACTGCTATGGTGCTGCACATGTGATTTGTTATGACACCAGCCGTTTGATAGTTTGGCTGAGAGAACAGCCAATGTGCAGTTAGCATTCCCAGCATGCCCTTTTTTTTTTTTTTTTTTTTTTTTTTTTTTTTACTGTTTAAATCCATGGGTTTACTTCCACTTTAAGGAGGGGTGGGAGAAAAAACGCCACAGACCTGGCACCATTGTATTACTATGGTTTTGAGGTTCCCCAGATGTTCTGGAGAGTATCAGTGCCATCATTCTCTTTATAATTGGTGCCAGTGTATTCTGTTTTGGGGTTAAACATTTTGCACTGATATTCATTAAGGGAACACTCATGTGACTGAACCTTCTCTATTTTAGTCATACAAACATGGGAATCCAATATCATTTTTTTTTTTTTTCTACCAACTTTAAAATAGTTTTCAAAGCAATTTCTTGTCATGATATTCTGTGCTGTTTCGTTGGTCATATTATATTCTGATCAGGTTGCTAAATATGAAGAAAGATGATCCACAACTACTTGCTTGTCTCAAAACTGCGGCCCATGGGCTAGATGTGGCTCATTAGCCAAAGTAGGGTAGTATTTCTTCCAGTGATGGAGAATTATTCCTTCCACTGACACTAGGGTTATATCTGTGCTGGGCATTTTTCATGAGTATCGGTCCTTGTGCAAATACATGGATACTGGAAGTGTTTTTTGGCTTGGAAGCCAAACGCTGCCTCCTCCCCTCCGGAGCAGTAGACATCCCTCCAGCACAGTAGTGGAAAGAATATGGCACAATCTGGGGGGGGGGGGGGGGCGCTCCAGCAGTCTCCCATCTTGAGCACAGCCTTACCAGCTCCTCCAATGTGCATAGTATATGGCTAGCTACTGGCACTAATTGCCGCTCCTACTATGGAACGTTTTCAGGTCGGAGTTGCAACCAGTAGCCAGCTATATGCTGTGCACATTATAGCTGGCTGTGTACAATGCAGGGGCGGGAGACAGAGCTGTGTGTGATGGGGTTTTTTTTTTTTTTTTTTTCCAACTCCCAAACCACCCCCTGAAGACTAACTAGCCGATTTGGTATCGGCAAGTACTTCATACAACAATGGGATAATATTCCTCCCACTAATACCAATGATGTGTCACTACTCCTCTTCCTAATGACCATGTACTAACTCTTCATAAAAGGCACAATCTCCAGACAGCATGTTGGGTTGTTGCACTGAACTCTGGAAGCCATGCATGAAAAAGGCAGGTCAAAGAAATATTCACCAGCATGGTCTGTGGTCTCCCTGCAGCTGACCTTTTCCATTACTGACTTACAACCTTTGTTCTGCACTATGCCTGTGTAAAGGCAGTGCTTTTACTCTTCTTGTCAGGGCCTTCAGCAAGAGCAACAGTGAACAACGCCGTAGAGACCTCACCAAACCTCACTCCACATCTAATGACATTTGCAGTCACAAGCAGCAGTGCCTTCAATGTCACACTGCAGGTATACATAATATGTAGGAGTGCCCTAGGCATCTGCTTCAAATACCAGTAAAATTCACTGATCTTGTTCAGGAACAATTCCAGACAAAAAAAAATCTGTAAACGTGAATAACATTTCTTAGTATTTCATATAATGTAACAAATCTTCCCTCCTCCTTCTTTTTTTTTTTTTCTTTAATATTTTATTTTTTGTTCAGTTAAAGTGAACACCAATCTTTTTCCTACTGTGCCCTTGTGCTCATTCTGTGTTGAGAGCTTGTGTGCCAATAGCGGGTAGGCTTTGTGTTAAAAGCAGCAAAAGATACTGACATCCGAAGAACCTGCTCTGTAAAAATTCTGCATATACTGTGCATAGATTTTGTATAGTGTGGATATTTCCTGGCAGATGTTTGTTGAAGAAATAATTTTCAGTGACCTGGAAGGTATGCTTCAAGAAACAATTTTCAAAAGGACTTTGACGTTTTGCTGTAATATCCTTATTCTGAATGTGCGACAGCTTAAAAAAAAAAAAAAACACTTTTTGGTTTTTCTAAATTGTAAAGTGCATCACCAAATTGATGATGATGATTCACTCTATGAAGAGCTATTGTTAAAGCGTACCTATCCCCACAACCTTAAAATCCATGTTATATCTTCCCGTTGGGTCTAGTGCAAGAATATTACTCTGACGATCGTGGCGATACCTCACATGTGTGATTTGAACACGGTTTACATATGCGGGCGCGACTTCCGTATGCGTCGTCTCTGCTGCGGCGACGGGGGAGCTTCTTCCTCCCCCCCCCCCTTTTTTTTTTATTTATTTATTTATTTATTTTTTTGCTGTCACAAGGAATGTAAACATCCATTGTGACAGTAATAGGTGGTGACGGGTACTCTTTATGGAGGTATCGGGTCTAAAAGACCCCCCCCCGATTCCTCCTTTGCACTGTTTTCAGCGATTCTGAATACTTTACTTTATTTTTATTTATTTTTAAAACCGTCACCATTGGCAGCTGAGTAAACGGGAAGTGATGTTGCTTCCGTGTTTACGGTTAGGAGGCTGGAAGGAAGTCGCTTACGGCTTCATTCCAGTCCCTCCCTAGCCGCCAGAAGTGGTGGATTGTCCATCAGTGCTCTCGGGAGCCCCGGTAAGAGCGACGGGAGGGGGGCGTCCCTCCCGCTCCTCCGGTATAACAGCTGAGCGGCTTTTAGCCGCATCGGTTGTTATGGCTGGAAAGCTGATTGCCGTATCTGAAAAAATTATACTGGGATGATGCCTGCAACTGCGGGCATCATCCCGGTATAACCCCGGAAGCTGAGTATGCACACCTGCGTATGCTCGGGGGGGGGGGGGGGGAGAGGGGGTTAAGTGTGTGTGGGTGTGTTTTTTTTTTTTTTTTTTTTTTTTTTTTTTTTTTTTTTTACTACCTTTTTAATACTGGGCACTATCTCATTTCTTGAGGCCCTAAAATGTCAGGACAGTACAAATATGCCCTTTGGAAAGAAGACAGTCTGAAGCATTTAATAGGTGTGTGTGTGTAGTATGTGTGGGTCTTTTTTTTTTTTTTTTTTTTTTTTTTTTTTTTTTTTTTCCCCCCTCCTTCCTAGAGATAAGGGGCTTCTTTGCTGCCTTTCACACCAGGCCATCCTCCAAAGTCTTCACCTCACTGTGAACTCACCTGCCTGCTGCCATTTTTGCATAAGCTCTGCACTGGTGGTGCCACTATCCCGCAGCTGAATCAACTGTAGAAGGTCCTGTTGCTTGCTGGACTTTCTTGAGCGCATTGAAGCCTTGTTTACAAATGCAGCAGAAATTAACCGGGATTAAAAAAAAAAATCTATCAATCCTGATGTACTAACAGCCTATCATTTCTTGAGGCCTGAAAATGCCAGAACAGTACAAATATTCTCCAAAATTACCCCTTTTTGGAAAGTAGACAGTCCCAAGATGTTTAACCACCGGACATGCATGCTATTCCCGAATGACGGCCACAGTGTGGATGTGAATTCCTGGGATTGGCTCAAAAGTGAAACTTCCGCTTATCTGTCTCCTCCTCCCTCAGGTGGCACATTTGCTACCTTTCGGTGGGGGGGGGGGGGGGGCGCACCTGTTTTTGATGGGTACCTTTTTCACCACTTCCGGAGACGGCACAGTCTTGCAAGTTCAACGCCGCTGGGCTAATTGGAAAGTGCAGTGCTTTACGCATGCGAAGTAGGGAAAGGCTTCACTGCCGGGTTCCCTTACCAGGAATGGCAGCAGCTGCACGAAGATTGGGGGTTCTGACGTTGCAGGCTCCCTGGACAGTCAAGCGTCCATTATATTAAGTCAGCAGCTGCAGTATCTGTAGCTGCTGACCTCCTTATTTATTTTTTTCATTTGATGGGGGGGACTAGACCCCCTCTTTAATGAACTGTCTGAACTATTAGAACAGCAGCAACCTTAATTTCTATCAAACTAATTATTATTACTTAGGGCTAGGTAGGTTAACATCTGAGTGGATGCGGGACTGCATGTAAATCGCATGCTTACCTGCACCAAAAATATGGTGCTGCGCCCACACATACTGGAAACCCCAGTACATTTTCTCATGCTGGGGAAATACATGACACTATCTTGTTTCCCTGCAGCTGTCATTGTATAAAATGTGCAGGGACCTTTTTCCTGCGTTCCCCACAGATGCAGCAGCCCAATCAAATGAAAGGGCTGCTGTGCATGTGCAAACACAGATGCACAAGAACACAGATGCAGTGAAATGGACATAGTGTGAACCAAGTCTTAGGGGTAGATTGGCTACAGTGTACCAGTTTTAGTAAATCGGCTTCTAACTTCAGCTTGGTCAGTTAAGCTTTGGCAATACAACTTGGAAGCTGATTGGTTTCAATTCAGCATTTCACCAGATTTTGCACTCTAAAAAAAAAAAAGGCTTTATTTTTATTTTTTCTAATTTTTCCTTTTTACACTGTTCTTTTAAAAAAAAAAAAGAGAGAAAATCGTCACTTTTTTTATTCCTATTGCAAGGAATGTAAACATCCCTTGTAATAGAAAAAAGCATGAAAGGACCTCTTAAATCTGAAGCCGCGTACACACGTAGCCGTCTGTCCGACGTACTTAGTCTGGCGGACGTCCGCCAAACTGTCCGTCGGAGTTTTCGAACAGGCTACTTGCCCACACACGGCACTTTTTCAGCGGACTAATACGGCATACTAAGTCCGCCGTACGAAGTCCGCCGTACTTTCGAAATGAACGGACTCGCCCACACACGCGGAGGAAAGTCCGCTCATTTCGAGCGCGTCTCCAGGTAGGCGGGGCCCGCGAAGGAGACGTCGCTGGCCCCGCCGCCTGGTATGGACTTAAAGGGGAACCCCCAACGCCGAAAAAAATCGGCGTGGGGGTCCCCCCCCAAGTCCACAACAGACCCTTGTCCGAGCACGCTACCCAGCCGGCCAGGAAAGGGGAGCGAGCGCCCCCCCCCCTCCTTAGCCGTACCAGGCCGCGTGCCCTCAACATGGGGGGGTGCCTTGGGGAGGGGGGGGCGCGCGCCCCCCCCACCCCAAAGCACCTTGTCCCCATGTTGATGAGGACAAGGGCCTCTTCCCGACAACCCTGGCCATTGGTTGTCGGGGTCTGCGGGCGGGGGGCTTATCGGAATCCGGGAGCCCCCTTTAATAAGGGGGCCCCCGGATACCGGCCCCCACCCTATGTGAATGAGTATGGGGTACAATGTACCCCTACTCATTCACCTGTAAAATAAAAGTACAAAAAAAACACAACACACGAGATAAAATACTTTATTGCACAGCTCCGGGGGTCTTCTCGCCGGGGTGTGACCCAGAAGTTGACAGCATGCCAGGGCAAATTGCAGAGGTCTTGGAAAAAGAAGGTTCAACACTGCAAATATTGACTCTTTGCATAAACCTAAAGCGGAATTGCAGAAGCAAAGCTAAACACAACACTTCAATCTCTTTTATCCCTGGCAGTTCGGGGGGTGTTGTATTCCTGTCTTGTGTATCGAATTCACCAACAAAAAGTAGTTTTACTGTAATTGTGTGTGTGTGTGTGTCTGTCTTGGACCTGTTTGTATTTATGTTTTTCTTTGCTTGTAGTTCTATTTTTATTTTGCGTATAGATCAGTTATTTATGACAAATGTGTCGATAAATCCTGTATTCTATACATTTGTGGTTAGAAGCCGCCTAATGGGTTACTGTTGACTGGCTTTTCCTACTTTCTGATATTGTAGACCTCCAAAAGTCCTTCTGTTTGCACTAAAGATCCTCCCAGTCTGGTGTCAGTGGCCTGAAGATTAAGCTGCTCAAACACCCAAAATGGCTTTTCAGAAAACCTAATAAAAATGCTGGTTTTATGCTCACACTAGGTTGGTGAGCTATCATTTCCAGCAGGCCTCAGGTGATTGCTTTTTATATTCCTCCACACCTCCCCCCCCCCCCCCCCCCCTTCCCCCTAGAATTTGTGCTAGGGTACAAAGCTTTTAACGAGATGACTCTAAAAATTCATATTTTTCAGATGGTTCCTGTCCATGTACTTGTGTAGTGCTTTTAAAATAAGGGGCATAAAGAACTGTCTCAAAATGCACTGCTTTTGCTTAAAAAAAAAAATAGGAACTAAAATATTTGAATCGTGCATTGTCATGGAGCACATAAAATATCACCTGATCTAATTCACATCTAAATTTGTCAGTTCAACACTGTAAAATGAAATAAGCTTGATTTACCAAGGGAGGAACAACTCCATCCAAGCCTGATTTTTCAATTTAAGTTGAAGTTAATGTGGAGTTTAATTAGTCCCCCCCCCCACAATTCATTGTTTACCGTAATTGTTCTGACATATAAAAACAGTTTTTGGCCTACCTTTTTGAGAATCTTGCTTCGCACCTTTTTTCTGTGGTATGGAAGGCCCCTTTTGTGTTTTTTATAAAGATGGCTCCATAGATTTTCAGTTCCCTGATCTCATGCGTATGTCTTCAGGCTGCACTAACTATACCCAATTTGGGCATGAATAGGGAAATGTAATCAATTAAAATGTCTATATAGATTCATAACATGGTGGCCTACAACGGTAGAGAGAGATTTGGGCATTGGATTCTTCATTCCGTACTCTCCTTAGCAAGTGGTGCAACGAGTGTAGTTGGACGAAGGGTAATGATGTATAGGTCTAGTGATGTGGTCTATTGCGATGTCATCCAGACTCTGAAAACCCATTTAGGGAATGCCCACTGACAGGTGAAGTTTAGTTCCCTCCCGGAACCAGGCTTCACTGTATTTGTGACTGGGTTCTGTTATTAGATGTGGGGGTGCTATTCACTCTATTGTGTGCTCTCTTGATCAGATTATTATTATTTTTTATGTGGCTCCTTTTCCAGAAATGCTAACATTTATTCAAAGCCATTTTTTTGGTATCCTCCCTTCTGACAAAAAGGACCTAATGGCACTCCTGCTACAGGTGGCTCTGCTCAGGGTGATAGCTGTTTGCCTGCACAAGACACCACTCCCTTTCCTCTAATTTTAGCTCCCTCTCAGGCAGGTAACAGATGGCCTATCACTGATAAATAGGTCTTGTGTAAATTTTTCCTTTTTGGGAAAACTCTGCCCATCTAGATCCTTCAATCTGCTTTTTTTTTTTTTTTTTTTTTTATCCCAAAAACAGCCTATGCCGCCTACTGCTAATATTCCTATTACCGCTCTGAAAAGGGGTCCTTTCGCTCTGCAGAGGCTTCCTCCTCTAAGTCATTGGACAGTTCATCCTTTTTTGTTGCAATCCTTGGACTCCAGAACTCTACAAGCCTCCACAATCTAGGGACGTCCTCACTTTCTGGAGTGGGGGAATGTCTGCTTACATTTGTGCCAGTCTGGGTCAGAGAGGTCCTGGATATCTGGGTTCAAACTGTCATTTCCAGGTTCACAGAATTTCTATCCATGCCCCCTCTTTGTTTTGTTTTTGTTTTTTCTCCCTTCTCCCTTCTCCCTTCTCCTTTTCCACCTTCTCCCTTCTCCCTTTTTCCACCTTCTCCCTTCTCCCTTTTTCCACCTTCTCCCTTCTCCCTTTTTCCACCTTCTCCCTTCTCCCTTTTTCCACCTTCTCCCTTCTCCCTTTTTCCACCTTCTCCCTTCTCCTTTTTCACCTTTCTCCCTCTCCCTTTTTCCACCTTCTCCTTCTCCCTTTTTCCACCTTCTCCCTTCTCCCTTCTCCCTTTTTCCACCTTCTCCCTTCTCCCTTCTCCCTTTTTCCACCTTCTCCCTTCTCCCTTCTCCCTTTTTCCACCTTCTCCCTTCTCCCTTCTCCCTTTTTCCACCTTCTCCCTTCTCCCTTTTTCCACCTTCTAATTTGCAAACATCGCCTCAGACAGGCAGGTTTGTGGGTCTCCCTGTGTCACCTTCAGGCTTAAGGAGTGGTAATTGCACTTCTTTTAGGTTTTACAGTTACCAGTCACAAGGGTTTCTTTGGCTGGAGCCGTGGGGGGGCGGGTTTGTGTTGTGCAAGTCTGAAAAGGTAAGTGCTGGTCCCCCCTCTACTGCCTGACGGTATGTAAGGTGTGGTGTCACACTCTGTAGTTGATATAGTGACAAATTGAGAATCTTCCTGTGGCAGGTTTTGATGTCATTCAATGTGAACCATCTTGTACGTGTATTGTGAGGAAGCAAATTAATCGCAAAATGTTGATCAAAGATGCCATATATTGATCGTATTCTGTGGGGAAAATACTAATTTATGATGGGTTTAAAAAAAAAATCGATGGGTACAAATGGTTTTAACTCTTGTCATAAACGGTTGTTTGTTTTTGACTCTTAGCCACCTTTCATACCGGTGCGACTTGTTGTTCGATTTGACAGGTCCAAGTCGCATGACAAGTTGCTCCCTATTGCTGGCAGTGGAACTGTTCAAATTGATGCAATGCCAACTTTGCAGTGTCGCACAGATTTGAAGAAGTTCCTGCACCCCCCTTTTTTTTTTCTTTTTTTTTTTCTCCAGGTGCAACTTGCATAGACCTCTGTGGAGTGAGCATTCCTAGGCTGCCTGTCTTTGCACATGCAGACAGCTTTACGTTAAGCCAAATTTGATGCTGAGACTCCATTATTGAAAGAACTGGAAGCCAAGAAATGGACAAGCCAGGGACAGGCTGTGTTTCAGTACAGGAGAGGAGCCTGTACAATGGGCGCTAGTATGATGTGTGTCTAATGACCTCATCACTGTGCATTCAGCCTCCAGTGCTAAATAATCTGTAGTGCCTTCTACCTGTATCAAGTGGCTGTGGTTCACTTTAAGTATAACTAAAGGGGGGGGGGGGAAGAGAGAAACATTCTTAGTTTTGAATAGAGTGGAGAGGGATTAGAACACCAGCAGGGGTGTTTTTATTTATTTTATTTATTTTTTATTTGCTGTCTGCGTCCCCATTAGCGAGTCGCCCTCTATTTTTACCATTCACATTGAAAGTAAGAGAAGATCTCAAATTTTGGGTTGTCTCCAGGATAGTAGTAGGTAAGTCTTCCAAGAGATTCTCCTTCCTGTTTTGGCTGTGGGACAAAGTCAAGGGAAATCTCCCCGTTGGGACACAGATGGCAAAAATAAATCTTACTGGGAATGCTAACCCTTCCTTCTCTATATACAAACTAAATTAACCATTTTGCCCCTGGAAGGATTTACCCCTTTAATGACCAGGCCATTTTTTTGTGATGCGGCACTGCATCACTTTAACTGGCAATTGGGTACAGCACTGCATGCCCAAACAAAATGAATGCGTGCACACACAGCTTTCTTTTGGTGGCATTTAATCACCTCTGCAATGTGGTGGGGGGGAGGTGGGGGTTGTGTGGCGGGGTGTTTTTTTTTTTTTTTTTTTTCTTTTGGGACCAGTGACATTAGTGATCAGATCTAAAAATAGCCACTGATCACGGTATGTCACTGGAAGGGAACCGGTTAAGTGTTCCCTAGGGGGGGCGGTGGACTGACTGGGAGTAGCGAGCTCTGTTCCTGATCACTAGAAATAGACTATCTCTCTACTCCCCTGTGAGAATGGGGATCTGCTTTGTTTACACTGGCAGATTCCCGTTCTGGCCCTGTGGAGTGATCGCTATAGATATTGCACAGTGCCAAACAAATACGGTGACTTGCCAATAGTTCTACTTTTTAAACACTTGCCGACCGCTGCACTTCGCTTTAAGATGGCAGTGGTGAGCAAATGGGCGCGCATTCCCGTGGGACCGGTGGAATCTGTCCGCCGGTCTCCCGGCGATCGTGTCATGGAGCCGCAGAACAGGGAAGTGCCTGTGTACACAAGGCATTTCCCCATTCTGGCTTGTGTCATTAGAGACCACTGCTCCCTGTCATCGGGAGCAGTGATCGCTGTCATGTGAGTAGTAGCCCACCCACCCCTAACAGTTAGAATCACTCCCTAGGACATACTTAACATCTTCATCGCCCCCTAGTGGTTAACCCCTTTCCTGCCAGTGTCATTTGCACTGTAATGGTGCATTTTTATAGCACTGATCGCTTGGTGACCGCCATAATGTCGCAGTCCCAAGTAAAAATCGCAGATCTATGCTGTTACTAATAAAAAAACTGGTTTAAAAAGAGAATGTGGAAGAATTCATATCGGCCTAAACTGAGGAAGAAAATATTTTTTTTGTGTTTTTTATATATTTTTGGGGGATATTTATTATAGCAAAAAATTTAAATTTTTTTTTTTTTTTTTTTCTGTTTATAGCACAAAAAATAAAAACCTGCAGAGGTGATTAAATACCACTAAAAGAATTCTCTATTTGTGTGGTGGGTGGGGGGGGGGGGGGGGAGAAACATAAATTTTGTTTGGGTGCAATTGCCAGTTAAAGCGACGCAGTGCCGAATCACAAAGTGCTCTGGTCAGGAAGGGGTTAAAATCCTCCACTGCTGAAGCTGTTGAGGGCCAGCCAGTGCTATAGTAAAGGGGTTAAGGATCAAGAAACGGTGGATTCCAGGCCATATTTTGCACAAACACTCAACTGATCATGGAACACATACTTTAAACTTTTGTTTCTTATTTGTGGATAGTGGGGAAAAGCTAGACCCCCCCCCCCCCCCCATTATTAATTTTAATCGGCTGCTGCACCTGCGTTTCAAGCCGGAAAAAAGGTTCTTGCACCGTTTTGAAAACTCTATGCGATTTTCCTCATGGTTCCTGCACCTGAAAATGTGCTACATCTGTATGGGGGTGCCATTAAGAATGAATGGCACACCCACTTGTTTTTTAACATCAGCACGTTTTGGCTGTGGGTGCAGGAACAGGCCCGATTCCCACAGCCACTTGCAATGGTGTGAACCACACCTTTTAGGAAGTGAGGAAATTCTCCTCCTACAGCAACACGGACAAAAAGACAAATGCTTTTCTCAGTGAAAGTAGAGGAAGGTTAGAACCTCAGCCAGATTTCTGTTTTTGTACTTGTTACAGATTTTTCCTCATTTCCTGCCTGGTGAAACGATAGGATGGAAAGTGAGGGTACGTCTCTCTAATTCTGCCCTGATTAGCAGTCATGTTACGTGCCACAAGGAGACTCCTACTAAAAGGAAAGAAATCCTTAGAGACGGTTCACACAGGGGCAACCCGGGATCTGACTTCAGGTCGCCCCAAGTCACTCTGTTGAGAAAATCAATGGTAGTGGATGGAGCAGTCTTAATGTACACTACAGCAGTCGCTCCGACTTCTTCAAAAAAGGTTCCTGTATGACTTCAAACTGACTTCTATGCCACTTGTATCCATTGATTTTAATGGAAGTCGCCTCCAAGTCAGTGTCGCCTCTCTAATAATAAAAACCGGCATGGGTTCCCCCTCTAGAGGCAAACCAGGCCCTTAGGTCTGGTATGGATTTTAAGGGGAACCTATAATTGGCCACGGCCAAAGTTGTCTGGCCTGGGGGCGACTTAAAGTCGTGTTGTAAGTCGCCCCAAGTCGTGTTGTTGTTCATACTCAAGTCGTGTCCAAGTTGCCTGCAAAAGTCGCGCTGGAAGTCTTTTTGCCCCTGTGTGAACCGGCTCTTATTCTGCTTTATTCGTTTATCAACACAGGTTACAGAAAAAAGTTTTGTCAGGAGTCCGAAAATTTGTTGTATCTATCAACATCTCATGCAAGAAAGTCTGGAAATAAACCAAAAGACTAAATTGGAGTGCATTGCAGATTTTTATTTTGCTTGTCGCACACCTAAAGAGTGGGATTCCTTGGTGTGATGCAAGGGCAATCCTACTTGCTAAAGATGGTTCATTAGTGGTCCAGGAAGGACCTACAGAAGGAATATAGAGTGTGGGTGTGTGGTTAAAAAAAACATTTAGGAGAGAGGGGAGCAGGAACTAGAAAAACGGTGGAAAGGGTATGTAAAGCAATGATATAGAGGGGCCAGGAATTGTTTCTCTGTATTTTTGGCAAAAGTCCGCTATCTGTGGTATAGCAATGGAAGTTTTAAAAGTTGGCTCAATCCAACAGTTCTCCTTAATTTATTTTTAGTTTGTGGTCCACCAGTGTTTAGAAACCTATGCGATTCTGTGCATTTTTAAAACTGACAACATCTCTTCCCCCCCCCCCCCCCCCCCACCTTTTTTTTAGTTCTTTCAAATACAGGCTTTGATGAAGTTGTATGTTTTTTAACTTTTTTTTAAAGTTTAAGCTCTTTATTTCCACTTATCCTACCTAGGCGTACTCCTTGTCCGTGGTTAAGTACCCGCTGTTGTTGTTACGTTTTATTATTAACAACGTATTTTCCAATGAACACCAAAGCAGTCAGAGTTAAACTCTTCATTGCTGAAGAGACCCACAGAGCTCTGGTAATGAACTCCTTTTATTGCTAAAGAGACATGCAGAGCCGTTTTAATTAATCCCTCCACTGTTGTGCAATTTGCATACCCTCTGAATTAAACGGCACTTCACTGCTGGAGGGGAACCTACAACTTTGTTACCATTCTCTTCACTTCTACTGGGACCTGTGGAGTTGTCTGCTTTTTCACTATCGGATATCATCACCTATTAACCACCTGCAAGATTTGTAACGTTTAACTGCTCCAGGGAAGCTGGGGATTCTTTGAAAGCTGTAGGCTTATTTTGAAACATCCTTTTTTTATTTTTTCCAACTGTTGTTTCATAGGCATGTAAATCCTTGTCTAATAACCCTGCTTGGATCGAGTTCAACACGGGCTGTAGATCTGCATTTGAAATTTTCAGCACTTTTTTTTAGATGTGTGGAAGAGTTGGAAGTTTTGATCTTCTGATCTGTGTAATTTTGTTTAAATTGGGACTTAATTTGAAAGAGAGCCTTCCATTACCTTTTTTAAATCCTTAGATGACACAATATATAGCAATGATATGTACATTTTGTTTAAAAATAATCTGAGGAAGCAATATTTTCCTAGGCTGAGATGAATTCAATTTTTTTTTTTTTTTTTTTTCTTTTTGTAGGCGAGCGTAAGAATTTCCTTTTTCCCTAATGACTGTAGGTCAAAAGGTGAAATGTTGCGGAAGGATCTTTATCTTAGCTGTGTTCATAAATGTCTGACACTGACTTGCCCAGACACAAGGATTTGCATGCCTGTCACCTCTTTGAGACAGCGTCTTAATCCAGGCTATACAGTATCTCACAAAAGTGAGTACCCCCCCCCCACATGTTTCAAATATTTTATTTTCATGTGGCAACACTATGTAAAGTAGTGAGCGTACAGCTTGCTGTCCCCTCCAAAATAACTAAACATAAAGCCATTAATGTCTAAACTGCTGGCAACAAAGTGAAAATATCCAAATTGAGCCCACAGTGTCAATATTTTGTGTGGCCACCATTATTTTCTAGCACTGCCTCAACCCTCTTGGGCATGGAGTTCACCAGAGCTTCACAAGTTGCCACTGGAGTCCTCTTCTACTCCTCCATGACATCATCGTGGAGCTGGTGGATGTTAGACCTTGTGCTCCTCCACCTTCCATTTTTGAGGATGCCCCACAGATGCTCAATAGAGTTTAGATCTGGAGACATGCTTGGCCAGTACATCACCTTTACCCTAAGCTTCTTTAGCAAGGCATTGATTGTCTTGGAGGTGTGTTTGGGGTCGTTATCATGTTGGAATACTGCCCTGCGGCCCAGTCTCTAAAGGGGAGGGGATGATTCTCTTCTTCAGTATGTCACAGTACATGTTGGCATTCATGGTTCCCTCAATGAGCTTTAGCTCTCCAGTGCCTGCAGCACTCGTGCAGCCCCAGACCATGACACTCCCATCACCGTGCTTGACTATAGGCAAGACACATTTGTCTTTTGTACTGTTCTCGCTTCACGTCTAGGGGTGTCCCGTGGTAGATGGCCTAGTAACTTGAGAGACTGACAACAGATTCACTTAAATGGATTTTATTTGCAAAAACGTAGACGATGAACAGTCTCTTAACCACTTTCAGACCGGACCAATTTGCTGGTCAAAGACCAGACCACTTTTTGCGATTCGGCACTGCGTCGCTTTAACTGACAATTGCATGGTCGTGCAACATGGCTCCCAAACAAAATTGACGTGTGTTTGTTTATTTATTTTTTTTCCCCACAAATAGAGCTTTCTTTTGGTGGTATTTGATCACCCCTGCGGTTTTTATTTTTTTCGCTATAAACAAAAATAGAGCGACAATTTTAAAAAAAGCGCATTATTTTTTACTTTTTGTTATAATAAATATCCCCCAAAATATATAAACATTTTTTTTCCCTCAGTTTAGGCCGATACGTTTTCTTCTACATATTTTTGGTAAAAAAAAATCGCAATAAGCGATTATTGATTGGTTTGCGCAAAAGTTATAGCGTTTACAAAATGGGGATAGTTTTATAGCATTTTTATTAATCATTTTTTTTTTTTTTTTTTTTTTTTTACTAGTAATGGCGGCGATCAGCGATTTTTGTGACTGCGACATTGTGGGGGACCCATCGGACATTTTTGGGACCATTGTCATTTTATACAATAATCACTGCTGTATAAATGCAGTGATTCCTGGTGTAAATGACACTGGCAGTGAAAGGGTTAACCAGTGGGTGGCAGTGTAGGGGTTAAGTGTTCCTAGGGGTGTGTTACTAACTGTGGGGGGGTTGGGCTTTCATTTAGTGAAAACTGATCTCTGCTCCAATCACATGGAGCAGAGATCAGCATCACTAGTTGCTAGGCAGAATGGAGAAAGTTGTTTACAACGGCATTTCTTCATTCAGCCGCTCCGTGAGACGATCGCGGGGATGCCCGCGGCGATCGAGTCCGCGGGTCCCGCGACCGGATGGCAGGGTGGCAAATTTAAAGGGACGTACATGTACGCCCATTTGCCTGCCCGTGCCATTCTGTCGACGTACATCGTCGTGCGCTGGTCGGCAAGTGGTTAAAATGGGATCAGATGGTTGGAAAGGAAGTTCAGGTACTCTAAGCCCTTGTACACACGGTCGGACATTCCGACGGAAAATGTCCGATCGGACCTTGTTGTCGGATAATCTGACCGTGTGTGGGCTCCATCGGACTGTTTCCGTCAGAATATCCGACCGACAAAGAGCTGGGCTATAAATTTTTCCGACAACATGATTCGATCGGACTTTGTCCGATCGTTTGTAGAGAATTCCGATCGGACAAAGTGCCACGCATGCTCGGATCAAAAGCTATTGGCTACTAGCCTGAGCGTAGTCCTAACTAAATTACGTCATCCCGTTCTGAACGATCGGATTTTCCGACAACTTTGTCTGACCGTGTGGATGCAGCACCAGTTTCGGACAAAATGCAACGGATTTTGTTGTCGGAATGTCCGACCATGTGTACAAGGGCTTGGTGTCAAAGTCAACTGGATGTTCACTCAAGTTGGACAGTCTCTCTCACAAGGCCTAGCAGCCAACAAGGTGCTTACTCGGGAACAAGTCTCTGCCACAGACGTTGTAGAACACGTAGGAAAACTAAACTTGTAGAACACTCGTGGGATACCTGGATCTTTCAGCCAGCTTGGCGATATCCATGAGACCGGATTCTCTTGGGTACTTCAGCTCCTCCGGGCTCTTGCTAAGAAATCAACCAATACGTGGCCGCCTTCTGAAGAGTCCTCCCCTAGATAGCATGAAGTCACTGGGTCTCTCCCAAACCGGAGACTGCACCCAAACACTTCAGAATCCTCCTTTTTAGTTTCCTTGCCTCAGGCTAGCCAGCCCCAGGACAACAAGATTGGGTGGATCCGCACCCCAGGCCATAGCCTTCCTGGGGGCTGGTCAGGAGGACCAGGACCATGAAGTCAGTACATCCTCCTGGACCGGAACGCGGAACCATGTGACGTCAGCGTCTTGAATACCTTCTCCCAGAAAGCACAGCAAGAGCACCACTCCCACTGGTCGGGCTCCGAGAGAGAATAACTTAAGCACCCAACCAGACCATAGTTCCATGCCTGCCAGAAGAGACAGTGCCCCCTGTGGTCAGGCTGAACATCTCATAGTCCCATCAGACTGATGCTGATGTCCAACTTTAGACAATTGTAACCAAACTGCAGTTCAGGTGTAACCTTAACTTTGAAAAACACATGCTCTACACACGCTTGACAACATCTGAGTTTATCTTGGTCTCATCAGGCCACAGACATGGTTCCATTAATCCATGTCCTTAGTCTGCTTGTCTTCAGCAAACTGTTTGTGGGCTTTCTTGTGCATCATCTTTAGAAGAGGCTTTCTTCTGGGATGACAGCCATCCATGCAGACCAATTTGATGTGGTGTATGATCTGAGCACTGACAGACTGCCCCCCCCCCCAAACCTCTGCAGCAATGCTGGCAGCACTCATACATCTATTTCCCAAAGACAACCCTTGGATAGAACACTAAGCACATGCACTGTAACACTGAGTCGCATGACAGCGGGGAGGAAAATTGGCTAATTGGGCCCAATTTGGACATTCTCACTTAGGGGTGTACTCTTGTTGCCAGCAGTTTAGAAATTAACCTCTTAAGCCCCAAACCATTTTGCTGGCCAAAGATTACAGCACTTTTTGCGTTTTTTTATTTTATTTTATTTTTTTGCACTGCCTCCCTTTAACTGACAATTGCGCGGTCTCGCAACGCGGCTCCCAAACAACATTGACATGCTTTTTTAAAAAAAAAACAATTTGGTTTGCGCAAAAGTTCTAGCGTTTACTAAATAGGCGATTCGTTTTATGGCATTTGTTTTTTTTTTTTTTTTTTTTTTTTTTTTTAAATATATCATGACTGCAACATTATGGCAGACACATCAGATATTTTTGGGACAATTGTCATTTATACAGCAATCAGTGCTATACAAATGCACTGATTCCTCTGTAAATAACACTGGCAGTGAAGGCGTTCACCACTAAGGGGCAGTGTAGGGGCTAAGTGTCCTGGGGAGTGATTCTAACTGGGGGGCGTGGCTACGTGTGATATATCACCGATCTCTACTTCCGATCACAGGGAGCAGAGATTAGGGACACTGTCATTGGGCAGAACGGGGAGATTGTTTGTTTACATTAGCATCTCTCCATTCTTCCTCTCCGTTAGACAATTGCGGGTATCCCTGTGGAAATCACATCTGCGTGACCTGCAACCTGACTCGCGGAGCTTGCCGTGGGCACGCGTGCCTGCAGGCCGCCTCTTAAAGGGCAACGTACAGGTACGTTAGTTTGCCTGTTCAAGCCCTTCTGCTGACTTATATCGGTGTGAGGCAGTCGGAAATCGGTTAATGGCCATGTTAGTTATTTTGAGGGGACAGCAAATATACAAGCTGTACACTCACTACTTCACATTGAAGAAATGGCACTTTGCTACAGTGTTGTCACATGAAATTGTATACAATATTTACAAAAATGTGAGGAGTGTACTCTCTTTTGTGAGATACTGTAGATGCTAACCCTTAATGACAACTGTACAATGGTGACATCCTTCTGGAGCGAAAAAAAATGAATACGTTCAGGAAGAGTACTTGGTCTCTGAAGGGTGTTGCATAGATATCTCTTGGCATGAAAGGACTTGTTGGTGGCCATAGTGCAGAGTGCTGCTGTGTCCAGAGAGAAAGCACTCGGATTAAGCTTATCCTCCCTATATACTTGATGCTGAAAGATCATAAGGCGCTAATATCAATCTAAATCCTTTCTTTCTTCCCTTTTTTTTTTTTTTTTTTTTTTTTTTTTTTGTAATATAGGACTTGTATATTGTCAACAGTTTGTATAGTACAACATAAAGGAAGATTGTACGGTTACAAGAGGTGTGTTTTACTGTATTAAAAAAAAAGTTTGTGTGAAATGCACCTCTATTAACTGTATTGTACACGTCTCCTGCAGAATAGAAAGAAAGAAAATCCTATTGGCATCATTGAATCCTCTACTTTCAAATACTGCCAGAAAGAATAGTCCGATCAGTAGGTTATATCCTGTGTGAAATTGAAAATTTCAGACAATGCACTCGCACAAACCATTCATACCCATTAATCCAGTCATGCAAAATGTCTTATATTTAAAGTATTTTGAGCATTTATGATCAGGTTGGATTTGATTTAAATGAAGTCTATATTTTAAATTCACTAGTAAAAAGGCTTGGTGTGTGTGTGTGTGTGTGTGTGTGTGTGTTTAACACCTTTTTTTTTATTTTTTATGTATTTTTATTTATTTATTTTTAACACTTTATGTATGACTGTATTTATTATAAATAACCAATGTATTAAAACATAGCTTGCAAGTATCGTACCAAGAAGAATGAACCTAAAAATTGATCTAACCTGTGTGTTTGGGCCAATTGCAATTCTGCTCTTTATAATATCAAGTTGTTTTTTTTTATGTGGTTTTTTTTTATTTATTTATTTTTGTTTCTAGATTTAATTGCAAAGTATTTCTTCAGGGAAGTCCCAAAAATGAAAAGTTGTCAATGTGTGTGGGTTTTTTTTTTATTTTTTTTATTATTTTTTTATAATGCATATTTTAAAAGGGACACCTAAGGGCCAGTGTTGAAGGTCTCTTGTTCACACTAGAGCGTCTGTCCTCATACAGGATCTAGCTACCTGCATAAAGTGATTCACTTTAGTACATGTAAGTGGTCTGACAAAAGCTCAAGGGGATTTTTATTTTTTTATTAATTTTTATATATATATATATATATATATATATATATATATATATATATATATATATATATATATATATATATATTATTTTTTTTTTTTTTTAGATAAACTTTGGCTTTTAATGTTCCTCAAACTGAGGATTTTGAACCACAGAATGACGAAGGGACTGCAGTCCTTGCTTGGCTAAGAGGTGTTGTATAGGCTTTTATCAGCCCATGGGAAAATTTGCTATAGGTCTCAATTTATGGCAAGTGGAGAGAGCTATCTGACTTATTTGAGTGTTTACAGGATGTTATTAGTTACTCATGGACTGACTTTTACTTGTTTTGGTCTTTAATGACTGCCAGTTCAAGTGTAGCTAGAGTGAAACGTATAAAATGTTTAGTGGGCCTTGCCTACTGAAACCTTGTTATATTGGTGAGAACAGAGATTTATTCTTTAGGTTAAAACACAGGGTGTAGACAAATGACTTTTAACATGCGCTCTGTTCTTTTATTAGCTGGAAATAATCCTCTGGTACAGATGTATTTTTGTTCTTTGTTGAGGGGGCGGTATGAACTATAATGTGGTGACACTGTTGGAGGTTATGTGACTATCCTTGATTCTAGGAAAAAAAAAAAAAAAACATGAAACCAAATAATGCATTCAATCTACTTGTTGAAATAAAGGCTGATTGAAGGTCTATACTCCCTGCTTATCTTGTTTGTTCCAGTAAAGCAGTTTTTTTTTTTTTTTTTTTTTTTTTTTCTTTTGTTGTTTGTGCTGGTTTCATACCGTCGTTCAGTGTATGTTCATATATACTTGCACAGCTTTGGGAGTGGATGGGCAACATGATTGATTTTTTTATTTTTATTTATTTTTTTAACCACTACAATACTGGGCAATTTCGCCCCCTTCTTTCCCAGCCCATATGGCATTTTTATCATTTTGTTTGCACAAATAGAGCTTTATTTTGGTGGTATTTATTCATGACTCCCTTGTGTGTGTTGGGGTGTTTTTTTTTTTTTTTTTTTTTTTTTCCCCAAAAAAAAATCTTTCTATTTTAAAAGGAATCCAATAAAATCGAATTTTGTAATCAATTTAAACCAAAATGTATTCTGCTACATGTTTTTGGTTAAAAAAAAATTCCATTAAGTGTATAATTGATTTGTGTGATCAGACAGATGTATGCAAATGATCATGTACAGATGTGTGCAGATAATCATTGGGGCATGTGATTTTTAGTCGGACATATGTGGGGGACGTGTGTTTTACACTAGGCTGGTGATCAGTGAGTAAAAAGCTGTAAAAAAAACAGCTCCTACTCGCTGATCACCAGCCGGCTGCAGCGATCTGCTCTCCTCTCCTCCTCAGCGACGACTTCCGTGTGAGGAGGGCCGATTGCCTAGCAACTGGCTGTTCACATCACATGACGGCTGTGATTGGACACTGCTGTCATGTGATCAGGAGGGCCAATCACAGAGCCCTCCTGCCAATCTGAGATGCGCCGTGTCTGGGTTACACGAGTGCATTGGGATCGCACCCCTGCGCGGACACTATCCCCCTCCTTCTGATGGACGTTCCTCAACGTCCAGTCAGGAGAAAGCTCCCACCCGGCCAATGTATATATAAATTGGCCGGGTGGAAAGTAGTTAATAAGTCAAGTTGTATGCAAGACAATGGGGGTTATTTACTAAAGCTGGAGAGTGCAAAACCTGGATCGACTCTGCAGAGAAACCAATCAGCTTCCAGATTTTATTGCCAAAGCTTAGTGATTTGTAAGGGTAATTTTTGTTAAATGGAAAAAAAACAAACGTATATTTGCCTCTGCTCTGCAGCTTGTTTTGGCCCTGAACCTGCTCTTCTGGGGTTGCCCAGCAGCTCTCGCGGTTCCTCCCCCGCATCAGATAACCCACTGGGAGAAGAGTTCTCCTGGGGAATTGCCTTGTGGGTGTTCTCCCGAGTCCAGCATTCGGTGCCCATAGAGGCCGAATGCAGGAATCGACCCCACATCATTCGATTAGATTGACAGCAGCGGGAGCCAATGGCTACATTGCTATCAATCTTGCAATCTTACCTTGTCTGAAATCTGCAATGGAATGACCACTTTCTTATTCTTACATTACATTCAGGTCTCAAGATGTGTTTTGAAACTGATTGGTGGCTGTGAGAAACATTGAATTTTTAAAGTATATGTGAAGCCCTCACCTTGTCAAACAAGCCATTCAGTTTAAAATAGAAATGCAAGTCAAAACATTTGGTGTACATAAAAAAAAAAAGAAAAACTAAAAAAGAGGGTATTTTTTTTTTTTTTTTTTTATCACACACTCTCTATTCAGAGAGCTAGGGGAGGAGAAACGGCAGCACACTGATCTTCCTGGGGAATGGCCAGGCAGAGGGGAGGAGGGGTATAGGGCATGTCTGGACAAGTCTGATCTGAGGGGAGCTTCCAGCACAGCCAGAAAACTGATTGTTATGCTCTCATACTTGATGTAGTCAGTTTTTAATAGGAAAGCAAAGGAACAGGTAGGTATGTCACATGAAGGAGGCAATACAAAGGGAACAGGATACGTTTTAATACAAATGCATGGTCCAGCAGGCACATATCAGGAATATGAAACGTTGGGGTAACATATTCATTACGTTTATTGTTGGTTTGTGAGAGGTGGTAAGGAGGGTGTTCAAGTATTATACACATGCTTTAGGATCTCTGGACCTATTACAAAAGGGAAACCGGACTGATTGGCTATAGTGGTATCTGATTGAAAACCTTAGTGCAGTCTTGGTACTTAGACTGTGCTTACTCTATCTAAATCTAGAGGGATTATATATAGATGGATAGATAGATATTTCTTGCGTGCTTGATATAAAGGCAGAATTTTGGAAAATTTTGTCAAAATTGTGGTTTTTGTATAGGGGGAAGTAAACCATTACAGTCACACATCACATGGGAAACCATACCAGGAGAATACTCTCCACAACAATCAATCATCCAAGTCCCCTGTCGCCAGACTCCTAGCTTCAGGGATGGTGGGCAGTGGACATCCAACGCCAGCAATCTTGCATCAGGCAGCGTCTCCTGAACGCCACTCGCACAGTTTAAATGAGAATAGGGGATATAATAGTTAAAACATCAGCACCCTTTTTTGTTTTCCCCAACCGTAAACTCAAAGGAACCGTCCTCTCAAACACAATTCTTCACAATGATTATTGCGTGTTATGGCTCTTTGAACAAAATGAAGATGCTCTCCAACCACTTGGGTTTCAGTGACCAATGTAAGTTTTTTTTTTTTTTTTTTTTTTTTTTAAACTTTGATTTAAACAGAAACCTCATGGGCATGTGGCCTTTCCTCATAATTTAAAAGGCAAGCATGATCCCCAAACATGCGCCAGATTTGCCCAGAGCCATGTTTCTGGCTTTAATGCCCTTTTGCAGTCTCTGCCTTGTATAATTTGAATGATCAAGTGTTCAGTTACTTGAACAGTTACTTAGTTCTGACCTTTTGAAAGGGACAGCTGAGATGCAACGTCTGCATTTTATTATATAATGCGATTTAAAATGTTCCATTTCATCATATTCAGCTGCCAGCTAACTTCTTGTTACTGAATATGCCTTCAAGTCGCTGAATGCCAGAAAATGATACCGTTGTTTAAAAACAATATCTGCGGCTGTTTCTTAGAACTTCCCTTTTGCAAGACAAAGATGTGTAACAAAATATAGATAAGAGAAAAGTTCTGCTATAGAGATGAAAGTAATGAAGAATAAAAGAATATTAAGTTAACAACCTACATATACTATGTATTTAATACTGTAATTACAATTGCATAATACTTCATTGCTTGTGCTGCTAATATATGGAGGCAATCCTGCTAAACCGGTATTGAAACAAAGCCGAAGTGAACACTGTCTTTGTCAGATGGCCTAAAAATATGACACACTAACTCAGGAACATTTACCTGAAAGACCACTCCTAAATCACAAAAAACAGATTGTTTCCCACAAACTTTAAAGGTCTAAAATGCTATTCCTAAGAGAACATAACTAATTTATGAGCAAATTAAAAATATATAGAAAATAGGATTACGTAATTATCTCCTATACATATATTAAAAGACTACAGGAAGTTGCATTGAGTTTTTGTTTTCCCCCTTGGGCCGCGTACACATGATCAGACTGTCCGGCGGACTTAGCCCGGCAGGCAAACCACCGGACTTTGAAGCGGAGGTCTGCTGGACTTTCCGAACGAGTGGACCTGCCCACACACAACCAGACTTTTCCGGCGGACTATGGCAGGAGTCCGCCGTACTTTTGAAAATAAACGGACTTGCCCACACACAGAGGAAAGTCCGTTCATTTTGAACGCGGCTCCAGGTAGCCGGGACTAGTGACGGAAGTCAATGTCAATGCCTTTGGCGAGATTGACACGTCGCTGGCCCCGTCACCTGGTATGGACTTAAAGGGGAAGCCCTACGCTGAAAAAAACGGCGTGGGGGTCCCCCTCCAGGTCCATACAAGACCCTTATCTGAGCACGCAGCCCGGCCAGTCAGGGAAGGGGGTAGGGACGAGTGAGCGCCCCCCTCCTGAGCCGTACCAGGCCGCATGCCCTCAACATGGGGGGTTGCTTTGGGAAAGGGGGGCCATGCGGCGCCCCCCCCACCCCAAATCGCCTGTTGAGGACAAGGGCCTCTTCCCGACAACCCTGGCCGTTGGTTGTCGGGGTCTGCGGGCAGGGGGCTTATCGAAATCTGGGAGCCCCCTTTAATAAAAATACCGGGCCCCCCACCCTATGTGAATGGGTGAACCCATTCACCTGGTGGGGAAAAAAATGTAAAAAAAACACAACACAAGGTTTCAAAATCATTTATTGCACAGCTCCGGGGGTCTTCTCGCCGGGCTCCTCCGCTATCTTCTGCTCTTTTACTAGCGGAGGAGCCCGGCTTTCTTCTTCGTCGCCGCCCGGGGGTCTTCTTCCGACTTTGGGGGTCTTGTCCCCCTCTTCGGTTCTTTTTGCTGGGCTTCGCTTTCTTCCTTTTAGCTCTTTTACTGGTGGTGGCCTTCTGTCGCCGTCTTCGTCTTCACTCTGTCTATGTCTCTGGCCGTAATAACAGGGACATGTTGCGCGGTGACTTGTATAGGGACAATGGGCGGGGTCACCGGGTGATGTCGCAGTCCCAGCATCCTCTGATCAGGGGATTACTGATTGGTGTATTTTGACTGACAAATCACAATGTCCGGCAAGGGGATTCCATCATCCACCTTGCTTCTGGCCAGCGTTGGGCTTGCGCATACCCACTACATCACTAGGTGTGATGTCGCCATCCTTCCAGGAATATTACCGAGGAAGACAGAATAGGCTAAATCTTGCCAGAAGACACTTCAGTCCATTGCAAAAGCGTATTCTGGTAAGATTTCACTGCATTTCCCAGGAACGCAAGTTGAACTTTCTTCAACAAAGTAGAACTTGGAAATCTGTTTGAAAGGAGCCTATGACAAATTTCACAGCATGGTTTTATTGGCCCTGCTCATTGCATGGAAGAATTTAAAAGCGTATTAGCAAATTAGCATTCAGTGATAGGTCAAACCATTCTCTCTGTTTGGCTATCGTTGACAAAAAAAAAAAAAAAAATCGGCACTCCAGGTGTTTGCTAGTTGTTACTTAAAGATTATAGTGGTATCTATACAACACACTAAGGGTACAGCATTTTTAATGCTGTTCTGAAGAATGAAAAACTTAATGTTACATCAACGTTTTGGTGGAGTTCATTGACAGTCTCTTCTACTTCTTGTGTTTTTTTTTTTTTTTTTTTTGGTTTGCACTTAAGTACATCTACATTTTATAACGCTGTGCCTCTAGTTTAATGTTTTATGCTCCTTTTTTCCTTGTTGGACATTTTGGAAGGAAAAATTAAGTTAAAAAAAAATTTCTTTTACAGGCACATGTATCTGTTTAACATCAAATTAGGAAAATTGCTGATGCTACTGTAGACCACTGCACCAAGTTTGGTAGCTGCAATAGTGTTTATTAGCGTTTTTTTTGTTTTTTGTTTTTTGTTTTTTTTTGTTTTTTGTTTTTTTTCCCCCAATGAATCAAAAATAAACGCTGGTGAGCCTTGTTTTTTGAGCGTTTATTGATGCTTGAGCGTTAATCGTTTTTTTTTTTTTTTTTTTTTTTTTTTTGGTGGCAAGAAAAACTATACCTGAACACTAGTTTATGGCGTTCAGAAAACGGCCCATAAGTTCCACTGCTGATAAACATCCAAAAACATCCATGTGTGCATGGACACATAGGATAACATAGAGGGGAGTTTATGGGCTATTAAATATAGCCATTTATGAGCTTTAGTGTGCATGGAGCCAGAGATTGAAAACCAGCTTGAAACAGGTCAACTGCAGGTCAGTAAATCTTTATTGATCACAGAAGAGTTCAAACTGATGCCATCAACACAAGCTCAAAGACTGTCAACATAGACCCCCCTAGATTTTTGTAACCATGAGATTTCCTGAATTATCTGTTTTGGAAACGACTCGAATATGGATGCTACCTCATTCAGTCAGAACATAGACCACAAAATAAACCTCCAGAACAACATGCTCATAGAGGTGTGCTGGGAGCTTTGACTTGCATGTGTTGCTAGATGAAGGAAAAACTTCAAACAAGTTTAATAGCTCTGACGAGGCAGCTCCATGGAAATCACGGAACACCACTCCCCTTTCATCAGAGCTCAACATGGGCTAAATCTTGGATGGACTGTATTTAGAACCAGTGTTGAACTCTCCACGTGAAGTAACAACTTGACACAATTGCTGAGCCCCAGTGGAGGCCATGAAACATATTTGTTTTTTATCTGACTGTTCAAACACTTTAAATTACCTTTTGGACTCTTTCATTGGTTTTGGTCTAGAGCTCCTTTCTGTATTTCTATAGTTTGAGCAAAATAACCCTTTTTATAAGGTTGAAAACCCTTCCCTGTACAGTCATTATTATATAAAATTGGCCCCATATTTCTCGATGTTACCAGTGACATTTTGAAAATAAGAGGTTTAACATCGGCAACATGTGTATAGTTTTCTTGTTACAGGTTTCTTTTCAATTTTCAGGCATATATTTGATACACCCATTCCTAACTTGGATATCTGTGTTCAAACAGAAATGATCAACTCTGCAAAGGACATGCATAATACTACACCTTTTTATGAATGGCAGTCTGTCAGTGAAGAAGGGTGTAGCTTCCTGCCCTCAGGCTCTAAGCTTTGAGTCTCTGTCCTTGCATTATATACAATAACTTGTATTTTGAAGTTCTTTTGTGTGCCTTTTTTTTCTTTCATTTTTAAGGTGTGGTTTTTGGATGGGGAACACAGCCAACAGATTGCATGGTAATGCAAATTACTATGTTTTCTGTTTCAGAAGGCAGCTAATTACCAGTTGCATTGTAAAACTCAGATGTTTATTTCTTATATTTACTGTATTAAAGCAGTGTAGTTTTTGGATGATATATATATATATATATATATATATATATATATATATATTTTTTTTTTTTTTTTTTTTGAGATTCTGGGCTCTGTTCTATTTTGAAAAGGATGCTTTTTTGATTAGATATAATTTGCCATCCTTAAAAAAAAAAATAAAAAAAAAAAAGCAGCCATGCATCTTTTGAAAGCACATTGATGATTCAACATGGAACATATAATCCAATTTTAGTTGCAGGAAATGGACTTTCGAATGAATGATGAATTGTTTGTGGTTATATAGTACACTTTTTTTTGCTCACCAACAAATCTGTATATTGGAACCTGTTTATTTAATCTGGAGTACTCTAATTTTAACTACATGTAGTTGTAATAAAGCAGTATTTGTATCTCTGATCTTTGGGGTATTGGTCTCAGTATTCAATATATTGCCTAAAGATAAGGGTGGGGGACCATTTTAAACTCCGATGGAGGCAGCATCTCTGCACTGAACTAAGCAATTAATCAATGCTGATCACTCAGTTACCACTCTGCTCAGAGCAGACATGAGAACTGTCAGTCACCGACACTCTGATCTGCCCCTTCAGCGCCCACTGGGGCACTGGGCTGTACAAGGGGTGGGAGCGGCTGACTAAGTCTCCCAGCATCTCTTTGAGAGCCTGAGCCAGCTGCTGGTCTAGGCATCTAGGTGGATCCTGACTATAAAGGACCGCTGCCTGGACCGGCTAAATTTGTAAGCCGACAGTGGACTTTAGTCTGGCTAAAAATGGGTCACAGGAGTGCAGAACTAATTGCACCCCTGTGATCCATGGGAGAAGTAGGGCCACAATTGCTTAGGACCTACTTCTCCTTTTTAATGTCTCTGTGCTAATATACTAATGTGACCTAACGCAACCTGATTATAGCAGTGGCAAGCCTCAATTTCTGATATGTAGGGATACACAGATTTACCTTCTTTTTTTTTTTTTTTCTACGAGTACTGATACTTACAAAGCAAACAAACGAGTTTTAAATTGTTTATAAAATTAGACGTGAACAATAAAAAGCGGATAAATAATTAAATGTAGGAGACTAGGGAGTTGAGGCTGAGTAAATTAAGGGTTAATAAGGGGTTAAACAGAGGAGCATTTGTTCATCCCTGTGATCTGCAGATGAAGAAACAAAGATTCAAAAAACAATGTTTCTTTTTATTTTAGTGTTTCAGCAGCTGAGCAATGTTAGTAAACATTAACATGTTTAACATTGTTCCCCATGACTAAGTCACTCTTTGATGCAACATACATCGGGAGGGTGGCGTAATGACGTCATCGTGGTCTAGGAACGGGTGCCTGCAAGGTGGCCGGCATTTCTTTACGAGTTTTTTTAATATTTCTACAAATGTAAGTGCAATATTTTTGCTTATAAATGGACTTGCACTATGGTGAGTTTCCTTTTCCATTGGGATCGTGACTGCCGCTTACCGGTCTGCTCTTTCAGTTTGGATCGTTTGGCTTGTCCTCATTTTAACCACAGCTGATTCCTGCCATTTCCAATGGATGTCTGGAGATTGCTTTGACGGTACAGATTTAATACTACAGGCCCAGTATCGCTTACCCTCTGGTAATCGCATAGTTTGTGTGGAGGTTCACAGGCTCTGGTGATTGTTTGCACAGAAGAATTTGATTAAGTAATCACTTTCACTTTACTCACCGGACTTTGATTGTTGTTGTTTTAGGTGTTGTTGTTTTAGGACTTGTTATTCTATCACGTATTACATATTTAATCACATGTTTGTTCGTTTATGATTTTATATTTATTATGGTGATTTGGTGTCATTTTAGCGTAATTTTATGTGCAGCTATTTTTTATGTTTAGGTTATGGTGTTTGTAGATATCTTACAAATTTGAGCTGTAGCTATATGCATAGTGTTTTATTTATTTAGTTTCTAGCGCAGTATGAAACTTTTTTTTTTTTTTTTTTTTTTTTTTTTTTTTTTTTCCCTTTTTTTTCCCCCAGGGGAGACACACTGACAGCTCAAAGAACCAAGCCTGAAAGTATCGGTTTCAGGTATTGGTGCATTTGCACAAGTAAGGATGCTTGTGCAAATACTCCGGTATCGGCACCCATACTAGTATCGGTGCAACCCTACTGATATGTATTAAGCAACAGAAAAGAGAAAGGAATAAGACTTTGTGTGAGGCATGTCACTGAATGGATACCTTATTCAAATCATTCATAAACTTATTTATAACAAATTGCATTGTAAAGTGTCGCTCTGTAGTACCGGACACAATGTACTGTGATACACTTGTATGAATATATAGTAGTTATACAGAATAAAATACAACATAATTAGCATTAGTTACATAAACACTCATGCATTCATAAAAATTCAATGAGCATGATCAATTGCACGTGTGAGCCGAACTTGTCTAGGCATCAGTTCGATGTAACTTGACGCACGTTTGGCTCATTCCAATCAGGAGTACTATGCTCTGAAATGCAGTAATATCTATAAATATGGGATGTCCTTTAAGTGGAGAACAATCTCTCAAAATAAAGGTGTGTAATATGCAATACGGCCCAATGGTGGCACCCAAACTATGTCCAAGGCAAGACGGGACGGGGATGATCCTCTTCCTCTCTGTGTAGTAATTTAGAGCAGAAAAGTAGTTAGAGAATTGGTTTGTGTGCTACAAAGTCTCATGAATTATGGAATGCACTGTAAATGTAATTTTGCATGCTAGCATCACACCATCAAAAACTCATGGGTATTTTTAGCAAACCGTTCTAATTTTGTCATCCTAGGAAAATGTGTTATAATATCTAGAATGTGTAGGGATGTTCTAGTACTAATAAAGTAGAACTAAAGGCAAAACATCTTATTTATAAATGGAGTAAGGGATGGTCATAACCACGTGTGTTGGGCCATCTGTGTCCCCTTTTGGGGAGATTTCCTTTCACGTTATGTCCCATAACCAATAGTAAGAGGAAGTCCCTCTAATGTGAGGGAATCCTTGTTTGTCACCGTGGTCTCCAGAACGAGTGTCCCTATTGGAATATTTCCCCTCTATCACTATTCTGGTGACGACCTAAATTTTGGGATTTCTTTCACTTTTGCTGAGAATGGTAAACAGGATAAATTTAGAGGGGGCATTTCTCTAATAGGGACACCGACAACAAGAAAAACCTGACAGGCATTCTAAAGCCTTGTACACACCGATGGGTTGAATGGAAAAAGAAAAACCCTGACAGCTCAGGTCGGAGCTGCTGTACTAACAATCCAATGTTGGTACAGGGATCTCCTCTGCTGTGCTATTATGTTCTGAAAGGGGGCAGCCCCCCTGTCAGAACACTCTGATTGGGAGCCGGTCGGCAGACATTTTCTGGTCATGATCCAGTACACACAATGCCACCCGTCATTCAGCCAGTGTGTACTAGGCTTAAGCCTCTGGACTGATGATTATTTTGTGGGGGGGAAAAAAACATATTTTAAAAAGCTGGGGTGTTTAATTTTTTGGCAATCAAAATGGAAATAATTGGGCTGATTAGGGTAAACTAAGGGTTAGTGAGGTGTTAAATATAGCCATTTTATTTTTAATTTTGAAAGGCTGCTTTAATTGACACAATCTGCAGATTAAAGCTAATCCCTTTGATCTGCAGATGAGGGTAGATACAAAAGAAACAATATTATGGCGTACCTCCTAGATTTTGTCAAGATTTATGCTACACAAATCCTGAGTATAGATGACATTTTTTTTTGGACGTGTGTAGCTCCTTTAACACTCTTCGTTGAAAGGGGGTTCCTCTCTGGTACTGTCCTCAGCAGGTTTCCTTGGGTCCAGCTCTTTTCAAGCCCTCAACCAAACTGTCAAATCTGCTGTGGTCCAGAAGCAGTAGTTCTTGAGTATTGCACAGGCTGTCTCCCTGGACCTTGGAGTGACATCTGATCAGATCCTATCTCCGTTACACCTCCTGGGCCTCCATACCAAGGATTGGCTAAGTTCAGATTGCTTCTGCCTGCCTCTGGAAGAGTATTCTATCGGCCGACAGGTCTGACCAAGTTTTATCCCTAAATCTAACAAGCAAATTGTAGCTTAGCTGGCTAAAGCAGAGATATTTATTAAATTCAGCCAGCTCAGGGCAGGGACGTTACATTTGGTTAAGCCGGGTTCACACTGGTGCACTGAGTTTTGGCCACAGTGCATGTTTATGTGCAGTTTTCGTGTGTTTTTAGCCAAGTCCTATTGACTTCTATTAAGGCACGCTTTTTTGCTTTGTTAATGAGCACGAAAGATGTGAGGTGGCATGTAGAAATTTTATTTTTATCATTTTTATTTTATTTTTTTTCAGATGAAAGTTTATTGAACAAAGACTAACACAATGCATAGACATTAAAGAGGAAGTAAACCCTATGGTGGGAAAATAAAATAAAAAATACGCCCTGCAAAACAAAGGCATAATGAGCTAGTATGCATAGCATACTAGCTCATTATGAATTGCTTACCTTAGATTGAAGCCCCCCCACAGAGCTCCTCATTCCCCTTCCTCATCGCTGCCATGTTTCCCGGAGTGACTTCCGTGTTCACGGACTTCGGCTGTGTGACTGACCACGATGACTTCTCTCCTGCAGGAGCCCTCGGAAACGGCAGGCTCAGTGCGCCTGCGCCGTTGTCTATGGCACGCATGTGCAGTAGCCATCGGTACAGACTTTTTTGCAAATAGCTCCTAAACCGTGTAGGTTAAGGAGATATTGCAAGCACCTACAGGTAAGCCTTAATCTAGGCTTACCTGTAGGTGAAAATTGTCCCTGAGGGGTTACAACCACTTAAACAGCAGCAGTGTTTATAGAATAGTAGCATGACATGCACAATCATACAGGGTGGATTTGATTTACATCAAGTCTATTTTCTTTAAATCACCAATAAAAAGGCTTGATTTAAATTCAACTCCAATTTGAAATAATTTTTAACGGCTTCACGGGGGTCCCAACCAGCACGCGAGCGCGCCGCCGGCAGCGTTCTCATGATGGCAGGGAGGCTAATTTAAAGGGACGTACAGGTACGCCCATTTACCTGCCCGTGCCATTCTGCCGACATACATGGGCGTGCGCCAGTCGGGAACCGGTTAAAGAGCAACTGTCATCTCTGTCTCGCAGTAGCTCCTCCGACCCGCTGTTGATTCATCGACGGTCCCATTCACTTTAATGGGATGGCTGGTGAGGGATGTGGCATCGGCAGGTGAGTGGATGCCCGCTAATGGGCGCTACCATGATGGATCTAAAATGACCGATGCTCCTTAAATGTAAGGACTCATTCTTGCTGGTGGTTAGAATCTTTAATTTAATCATACCGTTTTTATAGTGTACATAGATTTGCAAAACAATGGTATGAAGGAATATTCCTGAACTTTGTTTTATCTCCTGGTTACTGTGAAATTGTGTGAATGCATTAATGCAGTGCATGTTATCTCAGCTTGCAGAGCTTGGATTCATTAAATTAGTTTACCATCTTTAGATTATATATATATATAATATATATATATATATATATATATATATATATATATATATATATATATATATATATATATATATATATAATATATATATTATATCTCATTGATTTATATCCACCCTGCAATCGGTTAATTATTAACCATGATGTAGCACGCATTGAAAATCGTCAGATGTGATGCATAGCGATTACAAATGTCACCAGCATCACCATACACTATGCATAGAAGCAGTAAAAATTAAAGTAGCAATACAAGCTGCCCCAAAGTTTTGCCCATGACAAGGTCGCCAGTCAGCCAGCCAGTCCCACCCATAGCTTTTCAAAGTTTTCCAGGCAGCCTCTGTATTGGAAAAATAACTTTTTTTTTCTAAGTAAACGGTGTCTCCCATATGGTTAATCCATTCCTTGTATCTCCAGGCTGATCGGACTTCCAGCTTTGCAAAATGAGTTTCCTAGCCTGGAATATCTTCCTATTTATAGCTGCCTACTGAAATCAGTTAGGGCAGAATCATCCAGAACACATAATGCACAAAATGTAGGCTCTAAAGGGGGTAGTTTGAAAAACCCTGTTATAATATCCACCAGTGGAGGCCACTCCATGTGCCTGGACGCATGGATTTCAATGAAGTGGGGTGTTTGTTTGTTTTTGTTTTTTTAGCATGTGATTAGAGCCTGAGACCTCTAATTGGCTTCAAAGTGGAGGGCAATACATGTATCACCAGTACTTTAAACCAATGGACAGGAACTCATACCTTGTTGTTGCTACCTGTCACCATCAAAACTGGTTACGCTCTGTGCCATGGAGTAATTGAATGAATCTTTATGATTTTGAGATACAAGCAGTTAAAAAAAAATATTTTTTTTAAAGAATTAGATCATGAAATATGTAAAATATGAGAACTTTGATAGAGGTGATTCATGTCCTTTTCGATTCAACATCCTCAAATTAAACATATTTTTAATAAGCTTGGGATGTTTTGAATGGCTGTATTGTAGGACCATTGTTGCCTGACAAGGCTGCTGTCATATATAGGGGTGCTCTTTGACTTCAGATGAAAATTGCTCCCAATTTCATTAACCCTTCATCTAGACCCAGGTTTATCCACAATTTGATGGGATAATATCACTGCAAAAAATGCAAGGTATGTTTCCATAACTCACGGGAGAATTATTATTTTTTTTTTGTTTTTGTTTTTCATTTTTTATTTTAATCCAATACCACTAATTGTTCATATCCAATTTAAACCTTTTGTTACGTGCACTGTTCATAATGTAATGTATCTAATAACCTGCCCTTTCGGCAAACAATATGTGGAAAGGACTATTTGTAGTTTTTTTATGTTTTTGGTTTATAAACATATTTCAGATATAAATGTAAAAAACACAGCGTTGTAAAACACGATGCACGATTCCACAATAGAGATCCATCAGGTACTTAATTTTCAGTAATAGATGAATATGTTCCACCCTGGTGTGGAGGTTCAGCTAAGCAGGGCGTTTCTCATCAGGAAACCTACTGGATATATGAGCTTAAATCAAATTTTCCATATAGTATGAATGTGTAGTGGAACATCAATGCTTTCATTAATGAGGCTTGATGTGCCCACTCCACATTTAATTTTTTTACCTGTTTTTGGGTTGTAACGCTTTTGATACAGCATTAGTGAAGTGTTTAATCCTAATGACTTTTTTTCTTAAAATATTTGAGATCTGAAATCTCCTTAATATAACACTAGGGTATTGGTGGTGTCATATTCTGATACACCTAGATATGTCACCAAAAAGGAGGCTTGGGTTGCATTGTCATATTCCCTTGTCAGTTTCTTGCCAACTAGGTTTAAAAGTGAGGTGTGGAGCCATATTGGAGCACCGCGGATTTGATTATTCATGTGTTGCTAATTCGGGTGTAAATTCCCCCCCCACTCACTAATTTTTGAGACACTTTTTATTATTTGGTTGTTCACTTTTAATCCATTTTATACCGTGGCCAATCTAAATTCATATTCTTATGATTTTTTTTTTTTTTTTCACATTATGAATGCCACATAGTTTTACTATGTCTAGTGGATTGTTGGCAGCTTAATGGCCTCTAAGCACAGTGTGTGATTTATATTATATTATATTATATTATGTATGTGTTAATATTCGCTATTGTCTTCCTGCTTCTCCTCCCAGCTAATCAGGAAGTGGATTTTGAGACTCGATTGGCCGGGAGTGGGGGGGGGGGGGGCGGGAAGCGGCCTGGATGGGCTAAGTGTGGGGCTGATCGACAGACAAGGAGTGGGGTTTGACCAACCGACTGCACAAGATGGGCGGGGGGTTGTTTTTTGATGCGCTTTTAAGAAGACCAGTCAAAAAAAGTGTGACCTGATAATTAATGGATGTGACTAAAAAAGGGGTAAAATGCACTGAAACTGCAGGTACACAGGTGTTGCGGCCAAAACGCAATGTACCAGTATGAACTTGGTCTCGTTGCTTGTGTTTTATTTTTTTTCTTTATTTTGTGCAAAAAAATAAAAATCTTTTGATTTAGTAAATTATTTTACAATGCTTTGTACCTGAATGGATGGATGAATAAAAAATAAATATCTGTATATGTGTGTTGTCTATGACAACACTTTTGCCAAATAAACAGGTCCCTAGCAGAAATGTAAACATTGCAGCTGTGGTCCATAGGGGATGTAGAGGTTTAAGAGCTGAAGTAGTTAAGTTGCAAATTGCCAAATACATTGCTAAACAGTCTTTGGCATACAAATGGGGGTGGCTCTGTGAAGGATGATTATCTTCTGTTAGTTTTACAACCTAATGTCTGTGTCCCTTGAGAATAGAGCAAGCAATGACAGTTTAATTGGGTGTAAACCTCTATAGCTTCCTCTATAATATGCTGAGTTACTTGCTCAGACTTACAGGAAGTGTTTTGTGTTTTCCTGCACAGGAGTCACTTGGAGGTTAGTATGACAAGGTGTGGTTTACTCTTGAAATACCAGCTTTGTTAAACATGTTTTGTTATACTCTGCTAGGTGGATGAGGGAGAGAATAAAAAAAAAACACAAAAATGTATTAAACCACATACCTCCACTGTTTACTTTATTAGAGGTTTTGTTTTATTCAGCTGCATATCTAAATCCTTAGTGTAAGCAAATGTATAACTTTTCTGCCAGTCACATAAATTCTGTCATGCTCTTTTTGGGTTCAATAAAAAGACTGTTTACATTATTTACAGTGTTTGTTTATATAGCACCAACATACACAATATTGTCAAGTTTTTGGGACATCGGCCTTTACATGCACATGAACTTTAATGGCGTCTTAGTCCGTAGGGTTCAATGTTGAGTTTGCCCACCCTTTGCAACTACAACAGCTTCAACTCTTCTGGGAAGGCCGTCCACAAGGTTTAGGAGGGTGTCTATAGGAATGTTTGACCATTCTTCCAGAAGCCCATTTGTGAGGTCAGGTATTGATGTGGAAGAGGAGGCCTGGCTGGCAGTCTCCGCTCTAATTCATCCCAATTGGGTTGAGGTGCAGGCCAGTCAAGTTCCTCCACCCCAAACTTGCTCATCGATGTCTTTATGGACCTTGCTTTGTGCACTGGTGTGCAGTCATGTTGGAACGAGGGGCCATCCCCAAACTGTTCTCGCAAAGTTTGGAGCATGAAATTGTCCAAAATGTCTTGGTATGCTGACGTCTTAAGATTTCCCTTTATTGGAACTAAGGGGCCAAGTCATGCCCTGAAAAACATCACCACACCATAATCCCCCCCCCCCCTCCAAATAATTTGGACCAGTGCACAAAGCAAGATCCATAAAGACATGGATGAGTGAGTTTAGGATGGAGGAGCTTGACTGGCCTGCAGAATCCTGACCGCAACCTGATAGAACACCTGTTGGGATGAATTAGAGCGCAGACTGTGAGCCAAGCCTTCCCATCCAACATTGGTGCCTGACCTCACAAATGCGCTTCTGGAAGAATGGTCAAACATTCAAATGGATACACTTCTAAACCTTGTGGACAGCATTCCCAGTAATATAGTTTACTTTAGGAACTGACTTCATTAACGCACAACCTGCACCTTCCACCCCCCCCCCCCCCTTCTTCCAAAGACTGCTTCCACCCTCCTCTGCAGTTACATTATTTTCCAATACAATTCTGGTCGGTGAGCAGACATCCAGTGTCTTCCCCTTCTAATGTATTGTTTTGTATCTTACCGCATTCTTTTAACCACTTGCTTACTGGGCACTTAAACCCCCCTCAGTCCCAGACCAATTTTCAGCTTTCAGCGCTGATGCACTTTGAATGACAATTGCGCGGGCATACAACACTGTACCCAAATTAAATTTTTATCATTTTTTTCCCACAAATAGAGCTTTCTTTTGGTGGAATTTAGTTACACCTCGGAGTTTTATTTTTTGCTAAACAAACAAAAAAAGATGCAAAAAAAAAAAAAAAAAATCATGTTTTAATAGTTTGTTATAAAATTTTGCAAACGGGTCATTTTTCTCCTTCATTGAAGTGCGCTGATTAGGCGGCACTGATGGGCTGCATTGGTGGGCACTGATGGGCTGCATTGGTGGGCACTGATGGGCTGCATTGGTGGGCACTGATGGGCTGCACTGGTGGGCTGCACTGGTGGGCACTGATGGGCTGCACTGGTGGGCACTGATGGGCTGCACTGGTGGGCACTGATGGGCTGCACTGGTGGGCACTGATGGGCTGCACTGGTGGGCACTGATGGGCTGCACTGGTGGGCACTGATGGGCTGCACTGGTGGGCACTGATGGGCTGCACTGGTGGGCACTGATGGGCTGCACTGGTGGGCACTGATAGGCATAGTTAAGGCGGCACTGATGGGCAAAGATGGGCACAGATAAGATGGCACGGATGGGTGGCACGGATGGGTGGCACGGATAAGTGGCACGGATGGGTGGCACGGATGGGCACTGATAGGTACCACAGATAGATGGGACTGATGGGCACTGATAGGTGGCACTGATAGGTGGCACTGCTGGGCACTGATGGGCGGCACTGCTGGGCACTGATGGGCGGCACTGGGGTGCAGCACCTTTGAGGCAGATTTTGGGTGGCACTGCTGGGTGGCACTGTGGGCACTATGGGCACTGCTGGGTGTCACTGACAGGGGGGCACTTACTTTATTTCAGGATGGCACTGCGGGTGGCAGGTGGGCACTGGCAGGGGGCAGGTGTCCGCTTGAATTGCTGGCCATGATCGGGACTGATGTCCCGAACACGGCCGCCGGCGATCGGCTTTTTTTTTTTCTCCTCGCGCTGTCAGCGCGAGGAGGAATACTAGCCGATTACCGGCTCCGTTTTATCACATGATCAGCTGTCATTGGCTGACAGCTGATCACGTGATAAGAGGTCGGGATCGACCCCTTACACGGATCGGTGATCAGGCGAGTCTCACGGACTCGCCGATCACAGAGCGCGCCGCGCGCGCCCCTCAGGGGGCGCGCAGGCCGCTCGTAACCGGGACGACGTCAATAGACGTAGTCCCGGCAATCTACGTCTATTGACGCGTCATTCGGCAATAGCGCGGATCCCAAGTGGTTAAAGAACATTCATTTGGTGGAGTGTGCAGGAGCTGTGCAATGACATAACGGCCTATATTGAGCAGTGCTGTAATATTGAAACCAGGAGAAGTCTGTGTCCCTGCAAGTCTATAAAGCTTACTAGCACACTGCACAATCTCATTTAAATTTACCATTTGCTATGTAGTGCAAGGGGCTGCCTAACTGGATACAGAGTGATTTGTTAAATAGGTGTTATCCTATTGTATAGTTTTGGTATATCTAGAGGAGAATTTATAGAGGTTGTTTAATCAGATTGTATAGCCACCTGTTGCCTTATTGCCTGTCTCCATTAATAGCTGTAAAATATTGTAATTATGAATATATTTTGATCTTGTAGCCATATAGGGCGCAACATCTAATCTATATAGAAGTCTGTTAGACCAGACAATTCAGTGCCTAGGCTTGTCTATCTAAACAATGGGACCCAAACCAACATGTTTTGGATATGCAGTGAAGGGAGGCCAACCTGCAATCAATATTTAACTTCCCGAGCAAATGTCAAGCTAAACTTCTGCTCAGAATAGTCACAAGGATTTGCATTAAAGAGGGCTGTCTAATGCAAATGTATAGGGATTGGAGATGTAGCCAGTCCATAACAAGGAATAGGGAAGTCCACCAATTAGACCAACCAATGAGGCATCAGCCTGGGATGATATACACAGGCTAGATGGGATGGAAACGCACACTCTAGAGTGGTCACCCAAATGGAACCTTTTGTGTGTCATAGGCTGGTAAGTATTGGAAATGTCTGCCTTGTACTTGTAACTAAATGTTTGTCTTAAGTGTTGTATGTCCTACTGTTTGTAGATTAATGTTTTAAGTAGAGGTCGACCGATATATCGGCTGATATTTGGCGTTTTTTAATTAATCGGCATTGGCCGATTGTGCTGTTAAAAAAGGCCGATGATATATTCAGTGTGACTTGCAAATGACTTCAGTGATGGAAGTCAATGCAAGTTGCCTGAAGACAGCAGTGAAGTGACTTGTTTCCTCTCTAGGCAGTCTGCCAAGAAAAGATCAAAGAGATACAATATTTCCACTTCTGAATGAATTCAACTCTGTGTGTAGAAGTTCTCAGTTTAACCATTTAAAGACTAAATCTTTTTTGACACTTGATGCTTACAAATAAATATCCTGTATTTTCTGCTAGAAATTCAATTGGAACCCCCAAAACGTCTATATGTGTGTATATGTATATAATTTTATTTTTATTTTTTTTATCTAAATTATACATGTGAACTGATTGGATGTTTGTTTTTGTTTAATGTTTAAATGTAAGAAATTTTCTGTATCGCTTAAGACTGCTTTCACACTGGAGCAGGCAGCCGTTGACGGTAAAACGCTGCCAGTTTTACCGGCGCTATTCGGTTGCTAGCGGGGCACTTATAATCCAGCTAGCAGCCGAGGAAGGGGTTAAGTGTGCCCGTGAAGCGTCACTGCCAAATCGCATCGCATTGCACGTGCTTCGGCAGCGGTGCCCATTCATTTTAATGGGCGGGAGTGGTGGTGGAGCGGTATACACCACGCCAAAGACGCTGATTGCAGGACTTTTTTTTTTTTTTTTTTTTTTTTTTTTATGTCCTGTCAGCGCATCGCTTCAGTGTGAAAGCACTCGAGGCTTCCACACAGACTGCAGGGAAGCCGTTTTGCAGGCACTTTACAAGTGCTATTTTTAGCCCAAAAGCGCCTGAAAAACGCCCCAGTGTGAAAGGTGTCTGTTAGATTTTATGAGATGAACGGGGGGGTTTCTACATATCGGCATCGGCCAGAGAAAAACCCATATCGGGCGACCTCTAGTTTTAAGGAATATACTTTGTATTCTTTGTATTCTTTTGTTTAATCCCATGACTTTTACCCTAGTAATATATAGTGTGTATTAGTCTGGCCTACTTTACTATATACCAATACATTTTTGTTTTCACTCGTGGTCAAAGAACTTTTTTTTTTTTTTTTTTTTTTTTAACCCAGATCATATCTGAGAGATATTAACTCTCAAATATAGTAAACGGATAACACACACCTTTTTATACACCTAAAATGAACTAGTTGCGCTTTTGGTGCCATTCATTTTCAACACTACCCTAAACGTGGAAGTAAGCATTCATTATACTATGTGGCACAAACGTGGAAAAACGCATTGTTAAAACGTGCAAAACACAACAAAGTTCTCCATGAACTACTTTGCTTCAATTGTGGGACACAGGTGGCCCCTTGAAATCAATGGGCTGCCCTATGCGTGTCATGGGGGGAAAAATGCACCAAAACGTGCGCTCCTAGTACACTAGATGTGAATAGGGCCTGAAAGTGAAATTGGTGTGTGTGTGTTTGCTTTTTTTTGTTTTTTTAAAACGGGAACAACGAAAGCTGAATGTTTCTGCCCACTCCCTCCTATGTACTTGTATAAAACTGCTTGTACAATTTTTATTTTTTTTTTCCTTTTTAGATTATTTATAAATGATCCATTTAATTTGTATAAAATCTTACAGGCCCTTGCACTACATAGTTGATGGTAGATCTCAAGGAAATTTTACTATGTACGGCCACCTTAACCAGTTGCCGAGTTTTACTGCTACAGGGTGGCCATGCTGCGCAGGATTGAGTATGTACAGTACCTTTTAAAATTTTCCACATTTTGCCATGTTACAACCAAAAATGGTAATGTATTTTATTGGAATTTTATGTTCTGGACCAACACAAAGTGGCACACTGGCAGGACCGCAATCTGCCTATGTAAATATGCAATGCATATGCTATGCAAAGCAGGCACATGAATCCATGCCTTCCCCTAGTAAAAGCACCTCACAAAATAACTAGGCACACAGTTAAGCCTTTGATCGCCCCAATGTTAACCCCTTCCCAGCCAGTGTCCTTTATTACAGTGACAGTGCATATTTTTAGCATTGAACACTGTTGATGCAATGAAAACCAATATATGCTTATTGCCATTGTTTTTAACAAAAATATATAGCAGAGTACATATTGGTAGCTACTCAGAACAGCTTCTTTAGCATTGATGTGTCCGTAGTCTGACAGTCCTTAGTCTAAAGTAAGTGTCCTTTACAAATGCAAATAATTGTATCAATACAATTTATGTATATAATTATTTGCGTTTTGTAAAGGGCACTTGCCTTAAACCAAGGACTGTCAGACTACGGACACATCAATGCTGAAGAAGTTGTTCTGAGTACTTTTGAGGAAACCAAAGACACAGTGGTGTTATCCTTCAGGAGTTTTAATGCTCATGATACTAGAGGCATGATTAACCCCAAAGGGTCTTTACCTAAGGTGCGTGGGCAATTGCACAGGAGATGGTGGTGGTTTTATTATCACTGATCTTTAGTGATAAGTCACACTTGTTGGAGCAAGGTGTTTAAGGAAGAATCCCATTTATATTAACTTTTTGGGACTTTTTTAATCGTGTGTGTTGTGTCGCTTCAATTCTTTTTTTTTTTTTTTTTTTTTTTGATTGCTGAATTAGTGTTGGCATACACTCACTCGTTGAATTGGCACACCATTTTCATCTTTTACATTTTTTTTTTTTTTAATATAATTGAGTTTAGTGTGAGATTACTTTAATGGTGCAGCAGTTCTAATTGCAAAATATTTAATATTGAGATAGCAGCGTTTATGTACATATTGGCCTAAATTTATAAGAAGTCTGAATTTTTTTTAATTCATTTTTATAGCAGAAAGTTAAATATATATATATATATATATATATAACATTTTTTTTTTTTTTGGGGGGGGGGGTACTTAGTGCCGTATCGCAAAATAATGGTCTGGTCATGAAGGAGGGTAAATCTTTTGCCACTGAAGTGGTTCAGGGAAGACTTTGGAAAGTGAGTGGAAATAAATGGTATAGTGATGAGGGAGGTTTAGTTCAGAGAGGTAAGGCAGTGCACTATGGGATATGAAATTTCCTGGATAGTCGCGTGATGCTACAGGAAATCGGGGCTCAGAATGCATTTATTTTTTTGAACAGGGGTAGTTTTAAAGCTGCCATGGACTTGGGTAAGTGAGAGATGAGCACATTGGGATCGCTTGGGAAGAAAAGACATTAGTAAAGGCTTCTATTATAAAAAGTGAAATTCTGCCTGAAAAGTGACCTTGCCCTTTTAAGAAAGCACTTGAATGACTCAGTTAATGTTCAAAGACATTTATAATGGGCTGGTACGTTGTGTGGATGCCTGAGAAACCACATCCAACACATGGCCAAGCCAGTAAATGCAGTGAGTTTATATTTATTCTAGTTTAATGCGTCAATTATATTTTTGATGTGTATTTGTACAAGGGTGGAGGTGATTTCTTTTTATTTTTTTATAAATGGGTTGCATCCATATTTACAGGCTGTAATTGTTTTAGAATGTGGCTGTTGGTTTTGCTTTGTAGATCTGAATTATTCAATAAAAACCGAATGAGTAATATTTTATGATATGATGGACATACTGACGCCTATTTACAAATGGTCAAAAAAAAGCTTATATTACTGTTTCCAACTTTTTCCTGCTTTTTCTTCCATTACCCTCTTCACGATCCCGCTATAGCTGAATGATGGCTACATCGTGGTTACCCATTTTCAGAAGGGCGTTTATTGACATCCTCCCATGAGCGGTCCCCTGCAGCACACATCAGCAGTGATCTGGGATCACTGGGTCCTTCGGACACGGCTAAACCATAGATCAGGGGGTAAAACGCGATCACAGTGGCTCTTTACCATGTGACCAACAGTGTCCAATCAGCGCTTGAGGAGAGCTGGTAAGCAATCTACACTGATAACCAGGGCACTGATAATCAGTGCAGCCCCATTGGTGCCCACCAGTACTGCCTGTCAGTGCCCATCAGTGCAGCCTCATCAACACAAATCAGTGAAGCAGAATTTTTTTTTTTTTTTTCTCAATCTTGGGTACCACCTAAAATAAAAAACGATCCATCTAAAAGACATATTTTGTTTGGATATAGTGTTGCATGACTGCACAATTGTCAAAGTGCGACAGCGCTGAAAGCTCAAAATTTGGCCTAGGCAGGAAGAGGGTGAAAGTGCCTATTAGACAAGTAGTTAAAGAGGAATTAAATATCTGCAAAAAATAAATCCATACGTACATTGGGCCCTCTGAGCTTTTAGATCTAATGTTCTAGTAGGCCACGCATATTGGTACTGTGACAGAGTAACTTGGCTTTCTCCTCTAGTGCGGCACTGTCTGCTCTCCCATCATTCATGGCAGCTGGCATCTTCTGCAGGTCTTTGTCCACTTGGATGGCTTGGCCTGGGATGCTGTCACTTCTTGCATGTACACAATCGCACTGTAAATGAGGTCTGAGCTGAGCAAGTGTGGCTCGGTGTATCTCTTGTCATAAAAATCTGTTAGGATTTTTTTTTTTTTTGCCAGGTTTAATTCGACCTTAACATTGAAAGTTTGTATGTTGAAATGGATTGTAGGAAATTTGTGAAAAGTACATTTATTTTAAGAAATGGTAACCAAATCCCAGAAAATGTAAAAACTATTGTAAATGTAGTGGGTGCTACCTGCAAAGCTGTCCCCGCTCTTCCCACCTGCCCCTTCTCCAGTCAGTTGTGGCTAGCTGTGCCCCGTCCCCCACGCTCAGAGTGCCGCCACAGCAGAAGACCAGAACTGTATATAAGAAGTGAGGGTGAAGCTACGGGTGTGTCCCCCTCCCACCTTCTGCTCACGGTTTCCCCCTCAAGTCCGCTGGGCATAACACTGGACGCAACTCTGGGACAAGGAGAGCATGGGCTGTCAGTACATCTCTCCTGCTTGCCCCGCCTAGTCTCCTGTCACAGCGTAGCAAGAGCGGCTCTGTGAAATCCGGCCACCAAAGATTTCTTCAGTCCCCCTTCCATTCTATTGGCAGTAGACAAGGGACAAATCATAGGAAGGCAGTGGAGCATCATGGGAAGTGTAGTCTAAAAGACAGGCTGCAGCAAGGAATCCCTGATGGAGTAAAACTACATCTCCCAGCATGCTCAGGAGGGGGAAGAGGGAGATCTGGAGCCCAGGAAAGAGAGGAGGTTACCAGCCTGGAGACTTGAGAGTTGTGTGCTAAGGAAGAGTGAGGAGAGCGTGACAGGGAAGAGGGAGACAGAGGGAAGGCTGAGGCGATTCAGGAGAAGAGCCCAAAAATCCCCTGGAGTTGTGCCAGCCTGGGGCACCTAAAATGAGAGATACAGGCTTTTACACAGCACTACTGAGAGAGTGCGTGCTGTCAGCAGGAGACGAGAGTATGGAGGAGAGGTGACAGGAGACCGAGGAGAACCAGGAACTGTGGCAACCACACAGTTTGCCACCGTTCAGCCCAGGGACCTACCTGCTCAGCAACAGTGCCGCCCAGAAGAGACAACCCACACTGCTCCAGGGATCACAATACCCCATTGTCCAGTCGGCTGTTGTCCGATAACCTTTTCAGTTTAGCTACCAGCCGCCCTGGCCAACAGGTGGTGATCCAGTGCCTTACAGCATTTCCAGGAGCCAGAATCTCCATTGTGTCATCACACAGGGGATTGGTGAGTGTGTGTAAACCCAAACATTCTTAACACAGTACAGACACTGCATGCGGTTACCTATTCCCCTTTCTAGTGTCAGAGGATGCTTGTTTTGGGCTGCCACCCTTAGCCAGTTTGTTCTTATAAACCATTACATAATGGAATATCCTACATCATTACTGTTTCTTGTTTGAATAAACCTACTCTTTACAAAGGGCCTCAACGGTTGCTAGCAGAAGGCTCTAATACTCTTCAACCCAGGGCCTGTAACATTATAGAACTGTGCTTAGTGTACCAGTTTAACCCATATCCCTTTTTTTTTTTTTTTTTTTTTTTTGTGTTCACTTCTCATTGTTTGGGGCCCAGAAGGGAGCTGAGAAGGTGACAAACCTTCTCTCCTTGCTCTCAGCACCTTGCTATGGGCATAAAGTTAACTGTCCTTTCTATACTTACAATTGCTACTATGGAAGGTTGTCGTTTCTGTTGTATTGGTTTTCTTCAGAAAGGTTCAACAGTGCTGTGAGTTTTCACTTGTGTTTTTTTTTTTAAACCGTGATAATATATTCAACTTGTTTTATCACTACCAGGTGTGTGTGGTGTTTTGACAATCCACAGCCAGGATAACTGTATTTTCCTCTTGTGTCCTTTTAAATGTGTTTGCAGTAATGTTTAACCAGGAGTGCCAGAGGGGGCTGATATCTTGGAGTTAAGGCAGAGATCAGAGAACCCAAAATTGTCAAGTGGCTCCCTTTTTGGAGGTGGCGCTATATGGAAAAAAAAAAAAAAATTAACAATTGTGTTACGTCTCAAGGCAGGCCTGGCAATAGAGTAGCGGAGGCCAAAGAAACAAACAGAAGGGCATTGCAGGCAAATGGCAAAAACCGAACACCATCTGATTCCTAAGCAGAGGCAGCAGGAATCTCAGTATTAGCTAAGAGAAGACAGACGGGCAGAGTACAAGCCAAGTCATAGCAAGTAACTGAATTAAACACACAGCAACCTGGCAGGATATGATACAGATACAATTGATTAGGCACTGTTCTGAACTCAAGTGAACACTTTTTTTTTTTGGTGGGGATGGGGGGGGGGGGGTAGAACCCTCAGATTTTCATTTATTTCCATTTAGTCGTCTTGTTTTTGTTAAGGTCACCGGGACTGAAAGTAAGGGAAAAGCCAGGATTTTGTATTATCAGAAAAGTATTGATGGGGATATTTTCAAAGGGAGACATTTTGTTCCAGTGACATCTGTCTGAGGGAATTTTTCTCACTTTGTGGAAGTTGGAAGGTAGGTGGCTGTGGACACTGACCATTTTACACCCTAAATATGGATGGAACATTTGTCTGAAAAGTACAGTTGGCTTTTGGAATTGAGGGCAGGGGTATAGCTGAAGTGAGCATTTTACAATGCTTTATATTGTCCAGCAGATGGTGGGTGTGAGCATTTAGACACTGCAGGTTTGAATGCCTCAAAGTATACAAGAGGTATAGAGTTGTGGCCTGATTGCTATGAATACTACTTTGGTTCATGCATTTATATGGAATAGAGGAATTATGCATATGGGATGCCTCAGCCACTGATTGGCTGTGAGTAATGACCACTTTCTGGTGGGATAGCTCAGGTGGGTTCAGTCTAGGATCTGAACACACCTGAGTTCATCCCTGGCCCTTAGGCCTCTCAGTCACAGTGGCTTAATGGTTGGCCATTAGAACTTTTTAGTTCTAGTGTATAGCTTTTAACACAGTGCAGCTTCATCTGTGCATGTCAGTGAAGGAGAAAAATTACTTATTTATAACATTTTTATAGCAGAAACTAAAACTAAAATCTTTCTTCTTCTTTCTTTCTTCTCCCTTCTTTCTTTCTTCTCCCTTCTTTCTTCTCCCTTCTTTCTTCTCCCTTCTTTCTTTCTTCTCCCTTCTTTCCTTCTTTCTTTCTTCTCCCTTCTTTCCTTCTTTCTTTCTTCTCCCTTCTTTCCTTCTTTCTTTCTTCTCCCTTCTCCCTTCTCTCTTCTCTCTTTCTTCTCCCTTCTCTCTTTCTTCTCCCTTCTCTCTCTCTTCTCCCTTCTCTCTCTCTTCTCCCTTCTCTCTCCCTTCTCCCTTCTCTCTCTCTTCTCCCTTCTCTCTCTCTTCTCCCTTCTCCTTTCTTCCCTCTCTCTTTCTTCTCCTTCTCTCTTTCTTCTCCCTTCTCTCTTTCTTCTCCCTTCTCTCTTTCTTCTCCCTTCTCTCTCTCTTCTCTCCTTCTTCTCTCTTCTCCCTTCTCTCTCTTCTTCTCCCTTCTCTCTCTCTCTCCCTTCTCTCTCTCTCTCTCCCTTCTCTCTCTCTTCTCCCTTCTCTCTCTCTTCTCCCTCTTCTCTCTCTCTTCTCCCTTCTCTCTCTCTCTCCTCTCTCTCTTCTTCTCGCCCCTTCTCTCTCTCTCTCTTCTCCCTTCTCTCTCTCTCTCTCTCTTCTCTTCTCTCTCTCTCTCTCTTCTCCCTTCTCTCTCTCTCTCTCTTCTTCTCCCTTCTCTCTCTCTCTCTCTTCTCCCTTCTCTCTCTCTCTCTCTTCTCCCTTCTCTCTCTCTCTCTCTTCTCCCTTCTCTCTCTCTCTCTCTCTCTTCTCCTTCTCTCTCTCTCTCTCTCTTCTCCCTTCTCTCTCTCTCTCTCTCTTCTCCCTTCTCTCTCTCTCTCTCTCTTCTCCCTTCTCTCTCTCTCTCTCTCTCTCCCTTCTCTCTCTCTCTCTCTCTTCTCCCTTCTCTCTCTCTCTCTCTCTTCTCCCTTCTCTCTCTCTCTCTCTCTTCTCCCTTCTCTCTCTCTCTCTCTCTTCTCCCTTCTCTCTCTCTCTCTCTCTTCTCCCTTCTCTCTCTCTCTCTCTCTTCTCCCTTCTCTCTCTCTCTCTCTCTTCTCCCTTCTCTCTCTCTCTCTCTCTCTCTCCCTTCTCTCTCTCTCTCTCTCTTCCTCCCTTCTCTCTCTCTCTCTCTCTTCTCCCTTCTCTCTCTCTCTCTCTCTTCTCCCTTCTCTCTTTCTTCTCCTTTTTTTTTTTTTTTCCACCATTATTTTCAGTTTTTCATCTGTTTAGCAAAAAATAAAAACCAGTGGAGATTAAATACCGCCAAAGAAAGCACTGTCTCAAAAAATGTAACAATTTTGTTTGGGTACAGTGTTGCATGACCGTGCAATTGTCATTGAAATTGGCATAGTGCTAAAAATTTGGCCTGGGAAGGTAGGGGGTAAAAGTGCCCAGTGGGCAAGTTGGTTAAGCAATGTGTTTTTTGAAAATGTTCATAATTTTCAATTATTTAAATGCTTTATAAAGCCATAGAGACCACTTTTGCTCTCTGTAGCCCAAAGTGAGAATAAATATATGTTAAATATAAAATAAACCGTATAAGGAGATGGCAAGTACACAAAAGGTTAATGAACAAAGCCCTTTTGATTTTATTCTTGGTGTGAAATAAAATCATATTTCATTTCAGCTGCTTATATGATTCAGAATCGACAGTGACAGGAACATTTAAACTAAGCCTAGAAAGCAGAAATACTCTATATTGAGGGTTTCTCGAATCCAACAGCCCGAGGCACTACAAGTAGATAAAATTGCATGCTCAGAAAAATAATCATACTGCTTTCTGAAACGGGTAGATGGAAAATAAATTCTGACTCCGAATATACACACAATTTTTTTTCATAACTGTGGACTGCTGATTTGGCTGTCTTTTCGCTCTAGTTTGTTTTACCTGACACTAATTATTATTTTTCAGTGCAACTTGTGCCATTTCGTAAAAATGATGTTCTATTTTAAATAACCCACTAATGAGCTTTGTTGCCAGTCTCCCAAATACAAGTTGGCAATACCTTTTGATTGACTTGTTATGCCATTGATTGTTCCCACATTCATTATACCATCTCCTAAATGGTTACCAAATCCTGTGAGTATTGTACAGGCATTGTGTTTTGTGTTGTCTTCTAGTCATGTTGTTCAATACAATATATAGAAGGTTTGAAACCTAGAAAACAAAAAAATGTAATTGAATAAGCTTGCCTAACTAGTGGCTGGTACACACAACGAGATTATTCAAATTTTTTTTTTTCACACATGTCTCATATCGAAAATTAAGAGGTTACTGAAGTTACAAAAATTCTCTTTAAAACGGAATAAAAAATTGGAAGTGATAGTCATTTTTTTTTTTTTTTTTTCAGACAACTGTACTGATAAAATTTAAATTGTGCGATCTGGTATCACACAAGACTATTTCGTGCTTGTCCCATCGAATAATTTTGCACAAACTGTTGTTCTCAGCTCTCGAAAGCTGTGTACTAACTATCACATTATCGCATGATCACTTTGAATGGTTTATTTTGCGTATGATTTTATGATTGTGTACGGTCCTTAAGAGTCTTAGCAGTAGATTTGCAGGTGTAGATATAAAAAATCGGCTTATAACTTCAGTTTGTTCAATTAAGCTTTGACAATGAACCTGGAAGCTGATTGGTTTCTGTGTTCAGCTTTAGTAAATCTTTCCCTTAGTTATGTTACAGTTGGAGCAGTTTATCCTAAACAAAACATTTAATACAGTAGCAGATTTAGATACAGTAACAAACTGAAGCTAAACTAAAGCACACACTGCAGTTACAGCAACAGTGTTTGCTTTCTTTTGGGGTAAAGATTTCCTATGAATAAAAAGCTGACCATTATAAGCACCCTGTCAAGAACCCCCCCCCCCCCCAAAAAAAAAAAAGAAGAAAAAACCCAATGCAGCCATCACATCTAAGAATTGGTACTTTTTAATACCACTTTAAGCCTACGAGTTCATTCTACAAAGATACTAAATATGCATCTAGAAAAGATCCTGTCCAGGATAGAAGCCAGGTTAATGCTGCACATGTTTGCCTTCATTTAATCATCAAAACTTTTGTTTGGACTGGGGGGCATGATATGATCAATACATTCTTTTGTCACACAGGCAATGTAACAATAATGTACTTTAAGTGTACAGGGTATAGATGTACTAACAGATAATGGATAACATACTGGGTTTACAGTCACAAGGGCCAGGGTGGATTTGATTTAAATCACTAGTAAAACGGCTTGATTTAAAGCATAACTTTTAAAGAGCAACTGTCATCTGTCCCGCAGCAGCTCCTCCTCTGACCTGCTGTTGTCTCACCAACAGTCTCATTCACTTTAATGGGACAGCTGGAGCTGCAGCAGTGACACAACAAGGTGAGGGACATGGCGCCAGCAGGTGAGTGGATGCCCGCTAACAGGCGCTGCCATGGTTAATCTGAAATGACAGGTGCGCTTTAAATGTAAGGACTTATTCTTGCTGGTAGTTTAGAGTCTTTAATATTTGCAAACAAAAATTAAGGTTTCCTATTTAGAATAAGCTATCGCGGTAGTAAAACTGCAATATCAGAACCAATTCAATCATACAGTTTTTAGTGTACATAGCTTTGCAAAACAATGGGATAAAGGAATATTTCTGAACTTTGTTTTATCTCATGGTTACTGTGAAACTGTGAATGCATCAATGCAGTGCATGTTACCTAAGCTTGCAGAGCTTTTGTTCTTTTGAGTTTACTGAAAATGTAAATATTGCAGAATATACAGCCTCATGCTACATAACTAAGCTTAATTTCATGCTGAATAAACTAAATTATGAATTTATCTTAAATAGAATATATCCTAAAAGATGTCTTGCTCCAAAAGCATTTTATTAAAATAAACTTGCTAAAATCAATAAAAAAAAAAAAAAAACTTTACTTTTATAAAGAAGTCTCTATTTTTTATTATTATTTTTTTTTTTGTATAAAAGCAAATTTTTTTTTTTTTTTTTTTTTTAGCAAGTCTATTTTAATAAAATGCTTTTGGAGTAAGACGACTATCCACCCTGAAAAGGACCCATGTTTTAATTAGATTCATAAATGTGAATTTAACTTTTAATTAAGGCCACATGAGGACTGCTTTGATACACACGCAAAAATAACAATTTATCCTCCCAAACATTGATAATCCTCATGCAGAGGAAAAACAGGACAAATACCATTTACAACAGTTAAATGCATCTAAATGCAAGAATTTGATTCTGTGTTGGCCTTGTTAAATTCCTCCTAAGTGTTTCAAATGCATAGGATTTCTGAAAATGCACATTGGGCATGGCTAGTAACCAATATACTAAGAATAGCTCTTTTTGCCTTCAAAGGCTGTGGCTTTAAATTACTTATTTAAAATAAACACATTGAGTTGTAGAAAGCTTCTTGCATTCAGAGACATGTGACAGTTGACTGATTCCTTTTTATTGATCACACAGCGCCATGCAGGCTGCATTTTAGAATTATCTGCTGAGCATTTGAAAGCAAAAAGCTTTTGTGTTTCTGCTTTATGGTTTTAGATTTAACTCTATTTCATCCTTGTTTTTGTGTGTTTGTTGAAAGCACATATATTGCAGTAATTGCGCTTTGGTTGAATTTATTTTCTGCATGAAGCAGCACATTTTGTGAAATGGGGACCCCAATAAAATGGACTTGCAAAAAGCGCTTGCATATCATGGGGTATATCCAGGTTGGGCCGTTGCGGTAGATATAATAAGGTTAACGTCAAAGTGGTTTAGAGGTTTACAGCTTCATATGTATTTCAGAAAGAAGGCCTTCACTGTTTGATGTATCAGACAAACAGAGCGGCAGCTAGTGGTAGACTTTAACAGTCCAGGTTACATGGACAAATCTGAATTTCAAAGGACTGGGAACAAAATATTAGTATTCATATAATATCCATTAGTAAAGACCTTTCTGAAATGACTGTGTGGTTAGCGGAGTTCTTCTACAATAAGAATGACTTGTATTGCCCAATACCACCAAGTTGCGAATACAACCCTAATTGTAAAGTGCTGATAAAAAAAAAAATCCATAATATTCCATCACTTACTGGCGAGGTCAGTAATGCTCATCAATGGGTATATTGCAAAGTACAATATGGCAACAATTTTTTAAAATGTAATCTTTCAATAAATTGACTAAAATAATGGCAAATTCGATTTGGTAGAATTCATTACATTTTGCCCACTAATGCTATTTTTTGCACCAGTTTACAGGGAGAACGTATAGGTGCATATTAAGACACACGGACTGGTTTAAAGCATCCATGATGCTAATTTCCAAAAGCAAAATCCAATATCTTACCTGCAAGGAAGATGGTAAATTCTTATCTCTCCTTTCTGTGCCACTGCTGTGATGAAGAGGAGTTGGTGAATATGAACAATGCCTCCTCCCACTAAACCCCTCCACCACCACTGAGTGTAGATGGAGGCGTGGGACATGGACACCTGGAAGTGTCCAGTTTCTGATGAGACTTAATTGGTAATTCCTCTTTCATCAGTTTTAGGTGGCCTGGGCACCAGGAGAGGGAAGTATTAGCCTAACTGCTTCACATTCAACATGTTTGTTTTTCCACTGAATTTTAGTGGCAAGCAAGGTCATCACTACAATCTATGCTGTCTTTCTCTATAAAGTAATAGAAAAAGGACATCAAAGTGCAGCTTATGCCAATACAATTTTTCCATAGCTAAAGTCAGATCAATGAAATACTGAGATAGTGTGTTATAGTTTATACCATAATAACAAAGTGACCATTCCCGTGTTAATATTTTCTCATATTAGTAATTGGGCCAGTCTAAAGGGTAAAGGGTAGAGCCCAAAGGGTATCCAGTCTTCACTATGACTACCCCACGATGTAGTAAGGGTTTCTACACAAAGATCTCTGACTTACTTATTGACTACCACTGAGCTGACTGAATGAAAAGCTTTCTACTTTTTTGCAAAAAAGTTATAAGTACACATATATTTGCAAGAAAAAAAATTGTAATGTACATGAGCCTACAAAGCATCGCAATCAGTGGATTGCAGTCTTTCTTTCAGACTGTCTGTACTGAGGAATGGATTTTCAATTACTGAGGTGGAAGAAGTGTCTACAAGTCGACTAAGTGTGGCAATCATGGCACTTGGGATCCAAATGAAATTTGCAGTGCCGTTCTAAGCTGAGGCAGAGATCTCCCTGCCAATTGCAGTAAAGTCAGCTGGTGTCCGTGCACCATTCAGAGGTGTAAGAGCATTATCAAAGAGAATAAAGATGTTGCTTACCAACTCTGTGCATTTAGTATGTAGATGAATGTGGCCTCAGACAGCATTGCACCAGCTACGTCCCCCTGACATGTTTCACCTCACTCACAGGGGCTTTGTCACAGACCCCAATGGCTAAAGGTAAATTGCACAGTTTTTGCCTCTGTATTCTTTCTCTGGGCTCCAAGGACATGTCTTAAGCTAGGATTTTAAAGACGAACTCAGTCTTTTTGCATAGTCAGACTAAGCCCTTGTACACAGGGTCGGAGATTCTGACGGAATGTGTCCGATCGGACCGTTTTGTCGGATAATCCGACTGTGTGTGGTCTCCATCGGACTGTTTCCGTCGGAGTATCCGACGGATCAAGTTTTCTAACTTGTCGGTAAAATTTTCCAACATGATCCGATCGGACCTTGTCCGATCATGTGTAGAGAATTCCGATCGGACAAAGTGCCACGCATGCTCAGATCAAATTCCTACAACAAAGCTATTGGCTACTAGCCTGAACGTAGTCCCGTCGTAACGAAATAACGTCATCACGTTCTGAACGATTGGATTTTCCGACAACTTTGTCCGACCGCGTGTATGCAACAGTTTCGGACAAAATCCGATGAATTTGCTTGTCGGAATGTCCGACCGTGTGTACAAGGGCTAACTGTGCTCAAACTGAGGTAAAGTTGCCCTGCTTTGAAGCTAGGACAGTTTGTTACCTATAAGGAATGCCATTAGGGCTACTGCTTTAAAGTCCTTTTTCATACATGGGTACGTCATCTTCCCTGGTGGTTAAGTCAATTTGCGTGCTAACTTTGACATTTGCTTAGGTGTTGTGCAATTCTTTTTAGCGAAGTGTGCTGCTTGAACATCTAGAGGTGTTTTTTCTAGATTTGTGCCTTTAGCCTGCCCTTCAGAATGCTAGTCACAGATAGCCTGGGGAAAATTAATATATTTTTATACATCTTAAGCATTGCAGGGCAAAATAATTGGATACGTGAAAGACTTTGGCTCCTAGAAGCAGTCCCCAATGCCCTGAACAGAAGTCAGAAGATGGTTTTGTTCTCTTAAAGGACAGAAAAATAACTGGCAGAATTAGCACAACAAAAGATTCCACGTGAATGAAATCAGCCCCCTGAGATGCATGCAATCTAGAATCGTTCTTGAACTGCAGAACTGCTAAAACTTTATTACATAAACCTTAGCTAGCATGTCCAATCTCTTGTGTAACTATGTATTAACCTGTTCAGAGTACTTCCCTTACAAGAATCATTAAATATATTTTTTTCATTATGAAATGGCTTCAATGCGGATATAGTCTTTTTAATGTGTTAGAAGCATATCATCTTAATGTGAACCATCTTCTCTGTCTACTTGTGTATTAAAAGCCTTGTCTCCTGTATTTAGTTTGTAATTGCCGAAGTACATAAGGCATGTTTTTTATTTTATTTCCATGCTGAGAGAAATCAATAGATTCCCTGCAAAATTATTGGCAGCCAGATGCCGTGTGATGCATGTAAACGTATAGTTTTAAAAGTGTAGGATTCGAGTCTAAATGTCTGCTGCTGCTATTCAACCTGCCAGTGATAAATTAACTGGATACAAAATAATCCAATGGTAGGCATGTGTAGATAGTATAAAACAAATGGTACATTTAAAGGTTATGTTTATGTGTAACAGGCAGAATAGAAGATGAATACTAAAGGGAAAGAAGGCCACTACCTGGGAGGTGATTACCAGACCATGGCATCAAGTTGGACATCTCCCCTGCTGGATTATGTCAGTGACCACAAACTACAGTATCCTAGTGATTGAACAAGTCGTTCGCGGGGCTTGTCAACACATTTTTTAGTCTCTGACTGAGTTCAGAGTCCAGGATTATTCCTAGCACCTTGGTATGCAGGGACGGGTTGATATTTGTACCATTGATCTTGAAAGACGTTGGACGGGGCACTTGAGGGAGGAAATATGTGCTCGATTTTGGATAGATTGAGTTTGAGTTATAGATGTCATCTGCATAAAAATGGTATTGAAAGCCCTGGGAGGCTATCAGCTGACCCATAGAGGAGGTGCAGATGAAGAATAGAGTCCCAATCGCGGAACCTTGGGGGACCATGTAGGAAAAGAGAGTAGAGGAGATAGAAGTGTAAATGACACTGAAGGTGCAGTGGGTAGGCAGAATAAGAACCAACAGAGTACAGTCAGACCAAATGAGTGGAGGAGTTTTTTGAGAAGGAGGCAGAAGAGAGGTCCTGAAGTAGAGTACAGAATAGCGACTATTTATTTTAGCCATTAGAAAACATTTGTGAATTTTAGACTGAAGGGGATCAAGAAGTTTATTCTAAGGGAGGTGGTAGCTTTGTTTATTATAGATCAGGCGTTCAAGGAGTTTGGAGGAAAAAGGGACAAGGAGATGGAATTAAAGTTGTTAGGATTGGTGGGATCCAATGAGGGCTCTTTAGGTACGGCATATTTTGGAATGTTGGAAGATGCCAGAACAGGGAGAAATTGATGATTAGTTAGTTTAGGCTAGAGCCAGAGAGTAACTGTAGTATTTGCAAGGGAACATGGTCCGAGGGGTAGGTGGTTAGGTTGGCATGGGGTGGGGGGGGAAACACATTGCATTCTCATCTATAGTAGTGGGGTTGAATGAGGCAAGTATTGGTTGTACCTGTGGACATGGAGTGTTTAAGGGGGGTGGTCTCATCACAAATTATATTGGTGATCTCCTACGCAGTGAGCAGGTTTTGACCCAGATAGATACAATTGGGTGACAAACTGTTAAGCCCCTTTCTGTACACTGTGACATGCATTACATACTCCAGACTTGCCCAATCCATATTCTGTACACTTGCTTGTATGTAGATACTGTATAGTTACTGATCTCATCTTTTATTTTATCTTGAATAGGCTCAAAGGGAATTTCCTTTCCTTTTTCCCTTTCCTTTCCCCTTTCCTTCCTTATATCATCTGGACGGCTAACATATAGACTCTTACAGATCCCTACAACTTGACCTTCATGAACTTTAAGATTATGGTGGATCATCAATAACTTCTTTACATAATTGCATCATGGACCCTTGTGAAGGGATGATTCTTTTCTATTGGCTCACATGGATTAGGAATAATAAATTGCATTCAGGAGATTTCAGAAATGGTTAATGTGAGGCTAATTCATCCTTCTTCTTTTTTTTTTTTTTTTTTCAGTTCTGGGATTTTAAAATGGTCTTCTTAAAGGAGATAACGGTGGTACAATTTAAACCAGGTTTTATTTTCTTCTTATCCCCAGGGCAAACATGTCAGCCTGCTGATGTTTAGGAAGTCTTGTTGATTTTTAGCATTTAAAGGTTTAATATACTTCAACAGAATCCTAGACCTTTATTAAAATGTCATTTTTGTGCCACCAATTTAAGTCTTTAACTGCTGACATGTCTGCTGGAGAAATGACAGTTCTTTTTGTTTCTTGCCTTTTTACAAATGAATGTTCTTTGTAGCTGTCTGACAGTGAAGTGAAAGCTCTAGAACATCCCTCTTTCCTACTTCAGTTGATGCGCACACAATTAAATCCTCTCCTGAGTTAGTTTACAATGTGGCCTTTTACAGTACCAACCAAATCCCCCCCCCCGCCAGGATAATGTTTTTTCCCCACAGCGTCTTATTTATGGTATTTACTTAGCAGGGTCTTTACACAATCTGTCCTTTTTAATATACAAAATTATTAACTACGTCATATGTCAAATTTATTTTTATACATATAAGGTCTTTTTATAATTGATATGCATTTACTCAATAAATTACAGTGCATTATTCATTTAATAAAAATTCTGATGGGTCTACACAGGGATGTTCCAGAAACCATCAGAATTTTATAATAACCAGAAAGTCTAATATGCACATTTATTTAAATACTTTTGGTGCAAATACCAACTTGCAGGTTTTTTTTTTTTTTTTCCCACCCTAGGTTTTTCCCCTTTAATGGGAAGGGCCCCTGTGTGCGTCTCCCTCCCTCTGTCCCTCTCAGTCTGTGACATGTTGAGACACATTTGTGAAGATTTTACCATTGGCTTTTCTTCTAGAGGAATGTGGGGTTTCTTTAGACGTGAAGTCTGGATTGAGTCTGTGTGTCTCTCTACCTTTTTTTCACGTGTGCCCTCATGCACATTCACACAATCTCATTCTCTTGCATGCACCATGCTCTCTTGCTCTAGTATCAAATAAGCTTTAATGGCAAATACATTTTGGCATTGTCAATAAGTTTTTGTGGGTTGAATGGTGAAGGTGGGAAAAATAACTCCTATTACATTATTAGAGGTAATGGGGGGTCCAGTACTGTCATCAGGTTAAGAGATAATATAACCATTTGCCGACCAGGCTTTTTATGGCACTTTTTGTTTACAAGTTTTAAATCCAGTATTTTTTTGCTAGAAAAATTGGTTGTAACCCCCAAACATTATACATTTTAGCAGAGACCCTAGGGCAGGGGTGGGACCTTGGTCCTCCAGCTGTGGTGAAACTACAAGTCCCATGAGACATTGCAAGACCTTGACAATCACAGGCGTGAAGCAGAGACATGATGGGGATTTCTAGTTTTACCACAGCTGGAGGGCCAAGGTTTCCTAAACCTGCCTTAGGGAAGAAAATGGTGATCATGGCAATTTTTTGTGACACAGTATTTGGGCAATGGTTTTTGCAAACACAATTAGTTTGGGGGAAAAAATACACTTTAATGACTTAAACAAAACAATAGTTACTCAATTTTTTTTTTCTAACATGTGAAAGATAATGTTGCCGAGTAAATGGATACCTAACCTGTCATGCTTTAAAACTGCATACGCTCATGGAATGGCGACAAACGGTACCAAAAATAAAAAGAAAATCTCCATAGGCGACACTTTGAATGCATTTGCAGGTTACCTGTTTAGCCTTACAGAGGAGGTCTAGCACTAGAATTATTGCTCTTTCTTTAACGTTCATGGCAATAGGTAACGTGTGGTTTAAATACTGTTTACATATGCGTGCGTGACTTGTGTATGCGTGTGTTTCTGCGCACCAGCATGGTTGGATGGAGGTGCTTTAAAAAAAAAATAATAATAATTTTTTTATCACTTGTATTCCTATTACAAGAAATGTAAACACCCTTTGTAATAGAATTAAGGATGGCAGGTCCTCTGTATGGAGAGATCTGGGGTCAAAAAGACCCCAAATCTTTTACCTTTTTAAAAGCAAAATATCAAAGTTTATTGATCTTTCGCTATAAAAATGTTTACTTCCAGCCTGGCCCGGAAGTGACTTCATGACATCTCTCTGGTCCTCCAAGGCCATAGTCAATTAAAGAATAACTATGGGAGCAGCCAGCCGCACCGTCGGATCATTTCTAGGGTGAACCGGCAGAGACTGTAAGCCAGAGAAGCACCTTTCTAGCGGTTTGAGCCAGTTGGACTGGTTTCATGAGAAAGCCGGCTGCTGAAAAACCGGTACAGGAAGCTCACATACTGGACTTGGAAGTGTGTGTCTTACTGAGTACCTGGGGCTGGAGTGGTTTGGTGCGCTATAGCTATGTCTGGATGAAAAATTTAAGTACTGAGTAGGCAGGCTGTTCTTTGTACTCCTGGTACACCTCTCGCTGTAAATTGTTTATGGTGCACTGTTTAGTGCAATCTTATTTTTAGATAGAGTAGGGAACTTTTGTGAAGTTTTTACTGTGGTTTATCTTGGTGGGGTGATTCACTGTTGACTATTGCCACTGAACAGAAAGTGACGACAGATCCTAAATGTTTTGGTTGACCAAAGGAACCACCTTGCACACACAAGTAGATATATTGTGACTTAAAAATAAATAAAATAAAATACTTTTTGTGTCTCTGATGGAAAGAAGTGAGGGGGAAGTTCACTAATGGGACCAAGAGAACAAAAAAAGTGGATTGAGCAAAAAAGTGGCTTACTAAACCTGATCAACTTCCTGAACTTAATTGCTGTATTATGTAATTTTTTTAAATATACAATTTGCACATTGTATTGATTTCTTGGGGAAATACTATGAGTCTTTGCTATATTCTTAGTGTTTGGTTAATATTTTGTTATATTTTCAATAATCTAAAACGCATTGTAGTCACTGTAGGATCTTTTTATTGTCTTGCTATGCCCTTTTTTCTCTCATATTTCATTCTGGTAAATGTGTAATTTATTATTCAAGTCCTTGAGAGATGATTTTGTTGGAAAGCTTGACATTTTAAAGTTTAATTCCAGGTTTGTAGCTGCTAAGTGGTGAATCTATTTAATATTATTTTTCTGCTGCTGTGAACTCATTGAAGAGTGACAGTAGCTGGTGTCACCGACCCTTCATTCTGTTACTCCATGCCTCAGTGATCAATTAAGACTGTGTGCTATCACTGCTCACTATGGCATAAAGACATTTGACTAAATAAGAAAAGGCAATAGAAACCGGTTATATTGTCGAGGAATGCATTTGTGTGAATTATATTACAATTCATTCTGTAGCTGTTTTTTATGGAACTTACATTCCAGGAGGGGACGAGGAGCTGAATACTGCTGCGTGAGGCAGCAGTAAGTTGATAAGCTAGACAGTCTGTTATGGCTCTGTGCTGCTGGGGTTTTCTAGATGCTATTCTATCATCTACAGTTCTACTATATATGCTTTTCAGGTATTCAAGTAATTATACGTATATTGGCTGTGTAAATCACTCATGCTACTTCTATACTTTTTGTTATATCTAATAATGGCAGTATACAACTTTATTCATCCATTTGCAAAGTGCTCGTCTATTTGACCAAGAAACCTGTGCATTTTGTTCCATAGCATTTATCTTGGTTAATAGACTTTGATTTTGCAATAGATTGTCTATCCCAGGAATTCTCAGTTAGGATTGCATGGAACCCTAAAGTTCCCCCAGAGGTTGCTGGGGGTTTCTTTGGCTGTTGACCTCCCATTTGATTGTACTTATTTCTGGGGTCAAAAGAGGCAGCTGAATGAACCCAATGATCTATTTGGCTGTCTTGAGGGTGGCATTCATCCCAGTAGCCATCAATGTAAGGGACGTTTTTCACACTAACCATCAATGGATTGATTTTAGCAAGGGTTCCTCAAGACCCGAAAAATTATTTAAACTGATGAAACGAGAGCAAAATCCAGCATGCAATGGATACATCCAAAATGGTTCAATAAAGTTGGCAATAGAAAGTGCACATCTGTTGCTTTCAATAATAGATCTCCACTACAACTCCCATCATGCCTCTGGGTGTCCTGATTGTGGTTGTCAGTCTTGCTATGCATCATGGGATTTGTAGTTTTGCAACTGCTGGAGGTCTGCTAATTGCAAATCCCTGCAATAAACAAACTATACAGAATACAAAAGAAGAAGAAAAAACGTAGTTAACAAAGCACTTTCAAAGCCCGGTAAAGAGATTGTTCAAATGCACACAAAGGATCAAATTGAGTAAACATACTTGACCTACCTCATGCTACATTTATTTTCTGGCATCTAGAAAGCCTACTACAGAATAACTAAATGATATCGCTCTTTTGAAGGTAGACAGTCTAAAAACAATGGATCCCATTTTGCATCAAAACAGGGTTTTGATTATTGAATTGTGAAACATTAGTTCCATCAACAGAATCGTATGCGTTCTGGAGATGATCTGCCTAAAGGGTACAGACAATGACTTCCATTGGTATGCAGTGACCCAGTGCATGGCTACACACAAGGTATATATTCTTTTCAAGGGGCATAGATCAGGGGTAGTCAGAGAAAAACTGACATTGTGTCAGTTAAAGTGATTTGTTTACCAGCAAATTTTGGTAGGACAAATGGTAAAGCTCAGCCCAAACTGTGACTACACTCTCTCTCCCAGATCCAAAACATATGCAAAAATGATTAAGCAGGGTAAAATACCACCTAGTGTTGGATATTGTATTGACAATGATTAGGTACCCTACCTAAGATCGGTCCACATGGTATGCCACTCCTGCTGCGTGAATTGCTCACCAAGCTTCTCTTCCCATCTAACCATGTAGGGGAGCTTAGGGGAGGTGGTATCTGAAGTAAGAATATAATATAGGGATGAAATCCATCCCCTCCCACGAGGGCACATCTGACATATATTTTCATTCATAGTATAGGAGTCTGGAGGGGACAGTGCATGTGTGATGAAGCATTTTTTTTCATTTGTAAATGGTAAAATCCATTGGGGGGAGGGGCGCGTTTAACAGTTGGAGTTGTGAGAAGGATATAAACTAGAAACCCCCTTGGAAATGTGATAGCTTGGTTACTGCATGAGAACGCCATCAATGAAAGTCATTAGGTCTTGAAAATGTTACAAATCTTGGGTCTCCCAAGAATGAGGACCATGGAGAAACTTTTAGAGATCAGCTGATATTTAGCTTTTTATAGGGACGCCAAAGTGATTGACCTACTAACATGCTACATTTCACCAACTCCTGTACCAAAGGTCCTGAAGACCACAATAGACCGGGTGCAAGGGTTTCTCTGTGGTAAAAATGTTGAGGGGCTTCTCTAGCCACTAGGGCTGCAACTAACTATTTTCATAATCGATTAGTTGGCTGATAATCCACTCTGAGAACAGACAGATATACTGTATATACTATTAGAGGAGATCTTCCCTCAAAAATAAATGAACTTTAAGAACGAGTGTTCATATTTCTAATCGTTAGTGGGGGTCAAATCGATGTTCATTTTCAACCACAGTGATGGGAAAATTTGGAAATGAAAAAACTGCTTGGTGAAAGGAATTTTCAGACCGTGCATGTGGTTTTCATTCAGAATTGATAATCATTTTAAAAACAATTTTAAAAACAAGTGAAAATTTCAAAACCACATTCTTTCATTCAGCGAATGTACAAAGATTTTTCGTATGTACAAAGGTATGCAGTTTGCTTTTGATCTGTTTTCTGCAGTGCTTTTTGCTGTGCATTTTGATTTTTGCACACATGATTTTGCTGTGATTTTGAGTTTTTGCAATTTTTTGGCTAATTAGTTGTTGGGCAGATTAAAAAACACACAATTTTGCTGCAAAACCCATTACCTGCTTTTCTGCAACGTGTCCATTGAAGTACATTGAACCAAAAAACCCATTGTTTTGCTTTAAAAAAAAAAAGTCCCTGACCGTTTCCAAATACACAGCGGCTAAAAAAAGCATAGATGTGAACGTGTCCCATAGGAAACCATGTAAATGAACTGTAGTGTTTCTGCAAAAAGCACCAAAAAACACATAGATGTGAACCAGGTCTAAGACGTTTAGTAACATAATGGGGTTAAAAAAAAACTAGAAGTAGCCCTTCATGCTACAACAAAAAGCAGATAATACTGTAAGGGGTTCATTTTTTTAAACTGTAGAATTGTGAAAGTGGCATTTACAGTAGCAATTTGCTATTTTTGTACTATAAAGGGCTAATTTTCGGGGGGTTTTTTCCCCATTATGTCACTGGCCGATTAATCGATTATGAAAATAGTAATCGATTAATTTCATAATCGATTAGTTAACTAGCCACTGTAAAAATATGGATAGAAATTGTGCAGGTGTAAAATTAAGTAATCAAAACAGCATCTGGCAATTACAGAACATTTGTGCATAAAATAATAATAATAAAAAAAAAAAAAAATGCTGTGCTAAAATAGGAAATGATGAAACAAAAAACAATTATGTATACAGTGATAAGTCCATGAGAACATCTAAAATATTCAAATCCGTGAAGAAATCCAACATAAAGTTCTTAAATATTTGTCTCGGTGATGGTAAACAATTAAACACCGAAAGTGCACCTTCCACCGTGGAAAAAAAAGAGGGCCAGATGACTAGGGTACAAGTTATAGGAGCCTAGTAAACCCCAGATTGGTGTAATACATACAAACTGCCCTTTTGGATAAAAATGGGATGGAAGTATCAACACAGGTGGCTGCTCTTTGTTTCTTGCTCCCAAGTCCGATTTCTCCAGAAGTTTCTCCTTCAACTTCTTGTCTGAATGCAGCTCCATGTCCTTTCCTTTCATTTTTTATTTATTTTTTTCTCTGGAGGAAGGTGCACTTTCGGTGTTCAATTATTTACCATCACTGAGATACATTTAGGAACTTTATGCTGGATTTCTTCATGGATTTGAACATTAATATTTTCTAGCCACTGCCTTGACAGCTTAAAGAGTAAGCAAAAAATCAGGCAACTATCAGGGATGTGATGCCTTTGTACTCCCTGTGCATGTCGGCACAGGCAGCGTCATGTCAATTTGTAGAATACCCAGGAACCAGGAAGAATTTGTATCTATTGTAAAGCTTTACTTAACCAGTGGAAATGAGGAAAATTTTTTTACAGTTGTAGTAATGCATACAGAGTTGCAAAAAAATTGGTGTTTTATTTGCCTGTTCACCTTTTCAGCTGTCAGCTCTTAGACTTCTTCACAAAGTTGATGGACTCAGAGCTGTCCATTGGCAAGAAAATATTTTACCAGTGAAGACAGATATTAGAACTGCCTGTTGTCATAAGTATAGTAAGCCAAAGCTGTGAGTTATGCTGCTGATTTATGAAGGATTGTTTTTCTGAATAGATTGTAAAAAAAAAAAAAAAAAAAAAAAAACATTTTACATGCCAAAAGATTTATTCAACCGTCTCTACCGATTTCATTGCTCTGCTTCACTTTGCTCTCACTGAACCTTCATACTGCTGAATTATAACATGCTCAAATCTGATGAATCCACTGTCAAGACAGTTTATAGCCAGCATAGGTCTTGTTATGAGAACGTGTAAATGTTAGTAGCTTTGTGTTTTATTTTTTTATTTTTTCCTTAACCACTTCCCAATGGGCCATTGCAGCAAAACAGCCAGTTGGGAAAGCTGATGCTCTCTGGACATTTAAAAACATTCTTGCTTAGAATGTGGCCAGGCCCATTCCATTGAGCATGCTGCCATTGGGCAGCACAGATCACAGGTGAAATGAAAAGAGCCAATGAGAATGTACCTTGTGATTGCAGTGAACCAATCTGTGACTACAGGTATTTAAACACAGCCAGCCCTCCCCTTCCTCTCACAGGGGGAAGGAGAGGAAACCGCATGGACATGAAAGAGCCAATCGTAGTGGTGTTCCCTAACTCGTGATTGCTGTGATCCAATCACTGCGATCACAAGTGTAATTGCTGCCTGGGTTTTGTGTTTGTACACAATCAGCCCTAAACTTTCTCAACAGCGAAAGAAAGAGGAAGCAACATGGAGCTGATTTTATGTGTACACAAAGTTCAGTGTCGACCTGATATGTTCACCGCCATCCTGCAGCAAGTTTATTTTATGGTTGTAAATCCATAGTTGGGTCCATAGCAGGGACACAACACAGGTTGTATGTCCTAAACATAATGAATAAGGCAGAACTCTAGAAAGAATCTCAACTTCTTAATTCTATGGAATACATAAGTCTATGCAATACTTTAATCGTATAGCTGAAAGCATCCTTTACATACACAATTTATCAAATGTCCTCCCTTTGAATTTAATGCTCACAGAAGATTGGGGTTGTACAACAGATCAGTGTATTTCTACAGCAGGTACAGCCAGGTGTTTACAATTGCGTGCAAGAAGCCTGTATAGATCAATAACTGGCTGATACTGTCTGCAGCTGTTCACATGTAATCGCAGACAGAGTGATTACCTGTGGTTAGGGAAGGATGTTCACCCCTGGTGCAGAGTTTGCTTCCAGGGGAGCGTATCTGTCCCTAACTGCATTGTCACTGTTTTGTACTGGCTTGCTGTCTGCTGCTGATCTGAACACCAGGCTGTAACGGCCACAAAAATACATTGATCTAGGCATTTAATAGCCCTAACTGGCTGTGTGCTTGAGCCTTTATTCAATTGTTGTAATGGTAATCATGCATATGATGGGTAACTATAGAAAAATAAGGCTGTTGAAGTCTTGGATCTGGAACCATGTTTTGGCTCTTCCAAGGACTCAAGAAGACTTGAGTTTACATAGGTGATATATTCCAGCCATGTCCTGACCATCCATTGTACTTTAAAGTGATACTACAGTCTCAGCCCCTAATATCCTCCTTCTCGGGTCCCCCATTGGTACTTATGGCCCCTCTCTCCTACTGAGTGCCCCCGCAGAAAGCAGCTTGCTATAGGGGCACCTTAGCTGAGCCATTGTTGTGTCTCCATTCAGACACAGAGCTGCGGCACCCTCTCTCATTGGCTGACTCACTGTGACAGCAATGGGAGCTACTGGCACCCTGCTGCTGTCTGTCAATGAGGAGAGGGAGTCCTAGACCTGAAACATCGCTGGATCTAGATGGGGTCAAGTAAGTATTAAGGGGTACACAGAAGGTTTTGTATGCAAATGCGTAGAACACATTAACCACTTCAATACAGGGCACTTAAACACCTTCCTGCCCAGACCAATTTTGAGCTTTCAGCGCTGTCGCACTTTGAATGACAATTGCGCGGTCATGCTACACTGTACCCAAATGAAATTTTTATCATTTTTTTCCCACAAATAGAGCTTTCTTTTGGTGGTATTTGATCACCTCTACGTTTTTTATTTTTTGCGCTACAAATAAAAAAATACCGAAAATTTTGAAAAAAAGTGTTTTTTTGTTTGTTTCAAAACTTTGTAAATAAGTACGTTTTCTCCTTCACTGATGGGCACTGATGGGGCTACACTGATGGGCACTGATAAGGTGGCACTGATGGGCACCAATGTGGCACCAATGAAGTGGCACTGATAGGCGGCACTGATAGGCGGCACTGATAGGCGGCACTGATAGGCGGCACTGATAGGCGGCACTGATAGGCGGCACTGATAGGCGGCACTGATAGGCGGCACTGATGCTGGATACTGATAGGCGGCACTGATGCTGGATACTGATAGGCGGCACTGATGCTGGATACTGATAGGCGGCACTGATGCTGGATACTGATAGGCGGCACTGATGCTGGATACTGATAGGCGGCACTGATGCTGGATACTGATAGGCGGCACTGATGCTGGATACTGATAGGCGGCACTGATGCTGGATACTGATAGGCGGCACTGATGGGCGACACGGATGGGCAACACGGACGGACACTGATAGGTGGCACAAATTGGCACTGATAGCTGGCACGGATGGGCGGTACAGGTGGGCACTCATAGGCGGTACAGGTGGGCACTCATAGGCGGTACAGGTGGGCACTCATAGGCGGTACAGGTGGGCACTCATAGGCGGCACAGGTGGGCACTCATAGGCGGCACAGGTGGGCACTCATAGGCGGCATCGGTGTTATAGTAATGGATGCCAATCAGTGCCAAACAATAATGCATGCCAATCAGTGATGCCCATTGTGGGCACTGATTGGCATCCATTATGGGCACTGATTGGCACCCATTGTGCTGACTGGCATCCCTGGTGGTCTAGGGAGGATTATGGCCTTTATTACCTTTCCCTGATGGTCTAGTGGCGTCCCTGGTGGTCCAGTGTGGGCATCCTCGGGGGGGCTGTGCTGATAATCGATCAGCACAGACCCCCGTTGTCAGAGGAGCAGCCGATCGGCTCTCCTCTACTCGCGTCTGACAGACGCGAGTGAGGGAAAGCCGATCACCGGCTCTTCCCATTTACACTGTGATCAGCCGTGATTGGACACGGCTGATCACATGGTAAAGAGTCTCCGTCGGAGACTCTTTACCGAGATCGTAGTTGCCGGGTGTCAGACTGACACCCCCGCAACAACGATCGCCGCGATGCGCGCCCCCGGGGGCGCGCAGCGGCTCATAATCCTGATCACGTCACATGACGTCCGGTCAGGATTATGAAACCACTTCGCCATCGTCAATTCCCTATAGGGCGGGCGGCAAGTGGTTAAGAAAAAAAAAAAACTGCCTTTTTAGAAGCACTTTAAATGGCCACTTGGAACGGTTCTGAGAAGGTTTTAAAATGCCCTTGGTTGCAACATGCATGCGTGCTGCAGCAGTGTTTCAAGCTTTGGCCTGCATCTCAATTCCAGCATTTCTCAGTTTCCAAAAGATTGTGGATACAAGTTTTCTTTATCGTACATCACAGGACACAGCCATTGTAGTTACTATGTGAGTTATAGGCCACCTTCAGGTGCTGGATACTGGCACACCCTGAGACAAGAAGTCCACTTCCTATATAACCCCTCCCAGTACTGGGAGTACCTCCAGTTTTTTCACAAGTTAAAGATGTGCTGTGCTCCACTAAAATAGCCTGCCCCAGCAAGGAATATGCAACTGGATCCATTCAAAGCGTCTCTTTTCAGGCCGAATCGAATGGTACTCGGGCCTTGTGGTGGAAGAAATGAGGTTTAGCCCGTAACGCTTCTCTTTTAGAGAGCTGGACCCCGGGATCCAGTAATTTCGTTTTTTTTTTTTCAGCCATAGTTTTCTTGGCGGGGTGCTTTGCGGGTCCAGGAGTGTGGATCCCCTGATTTTAAAGAGGCCCTGCTTCCTGAAGATTTAACAGAGTCCACCGTGGGGGGTAAAGATTGGGTCTGTTGGTTTTACCACAGAATCCCTGTGGTGGGAAAGGTAAGAGGAGATTTCAAAGGTATTTTAAATTCTCTTAGGAGTTGTCTCCTTTAAAAAGTAAATGTTGTCGTCATGCCTAAAAGTCACCACTGGGAGGTGTATAGAGCACATACCTTTCATGCTTTTCTCAGATCACTCTGTAATTGGCAGAAGCTGCAGACTCCCCGACCTCCCCGGCATGTAGTCCCAGGCCTCTGGTAAGGTTTTGGGGGGGGGAGCCAGAAACTATCAGTGGATGCCGCTCCATTTTCCACTGCCTACATGGCGATTTGTCACATCCTCCTCACTGGAGGAGGGGGGTGCGGTGGGAATACTGAGGGGACGTGGCTTAGCGTGGCATTGGCATGCGGCAACGTCCAGCGAGGGACACATTTTAAAAAGCTCCATTTTGCTGTCTGAAACTGTCAGAGGGACACGAGCAGAAAGAGGGCATGCAAGTGTTGACACAGGCTTTTCCTTGGCACATTTACTAAAGGACCAGCTGAGCACTAATGGCAGCGACAGTTGCTGGACTATTTGCTCAAGCCATGGGTGCGATTTTTTTTTTTTTTTTTTTTTTTTTTTTTTTTTTTTTTTTTTTTTCTTCTGGTAGTAACTCTGCATTTGTGCATTGGGCTATGGTCAGAAGGGGAGGTAGAAACGCCCCAAAAAAGGGCTCGACAGGGACTCCTTCAGGCTTTAAAAAGCCTAAACTCATCTCAATGGCATCCTCCCCTGAGAGATCTCAGGTGGCAGGTCAGAGTGGGCCATCAGGGCCGTCAAATGTTGCAATTGTTTCCAACACTGCAGACCCTGTCTATATTACTGAAGAGGTTTTTTCTGCAGCCCCAGTGTGGGACAACACAGGACAGGTCCCCTTCCTTTTCCACAGGACCCTCAAACTGAGGATCTCGGGGCAGGGGAAGATGACTGTTGATGCATTCTCTTACTGAGGTGGTCTGTTTCACATTTTTGCTACCCTTAACGGAGTCTGTTGATAAGCCCACTTCTTGGTGGGGTTTGCTAAAGCCTCCTCGAGCTGTGTATGCCTTTCCTGTCCATTCATTGCTGGGAAAGCTTATGTATTCTATTCACTAAAAAGTGGGAGATACCAGCAAATGATGCTGCTATATCCTCTGTGAATAAAAGCTCGACTTGTCCGGTAGACCATGCTCAAATGCTTGGGGATCCAATGGACAAAAATTTGGAATTCCTATTAAACGCTTTTTCTTTTTTTTTCTCTGGCAGGTTCAGCGACTCGGCCTGCGCTGGAAGCAATTGGTGTTTGTCAATCCTTGAGAGACCAGTTTAAACAGGGGCTCAATGTGATTCCTGATCATTAGGCCCAGGATTTAGCTGAACTACCAGTGACGTTATATTTTGCAATAGATGCCATGAGAGATTCTATTCTTCAGGCCTCGTGCCTTGGGCTGGCACATGTGTAGAATCTTATGGTTGAAAAATTGGTCCACTGAGGCGCCATGCAACAAGCTCCTGGCTAGTTTTTATTTTCACCGGGAATGGCTGTTTGGGGAGGGTTTGGATAAATGCTTCTAAAAAATTTCTGGTGGAAAAAGTACTCTTTTGCCAGTTAGGAAGAGGCGTAAACATGCTTCGTTTAAACAAGCTCCTTCCCCAGTGCCAGGAGCATCGGCCTCCAGGCAGTCATGACAGTCTCTGCCGTCAGGTTCAAGAGGTAAACCTCAGGGTCAACCCCAGGGACAAAAAGTCCTGGGGAGGAAACCTACGAAACAAAATACTAAAGCCTCCTTATGAAGGGACCCCCCCCCCCCCCTTGCTCGGGCCCAAGGCATAACGATTATAGCGTACCTAGGCGATCTACTCTTGATAGAGCAATCCGTAGCCCGCTTAGACCAAAGTATGATCACCACAGTCAACTACCTGGAATACCTAGGTTGGATTCTCAACCTAGAGAAATCCTTAAAACCATCAAGGAGATTAGAATACTTGGATCTGATCATAGATACAGCCCAGAAAAAAAGTATTCTTGCTCCAGGCAAAGAGAAGTGCCATAAAGGAACGGATTCAGGTGGTCAAGGCAAAGAAGAATCCTTCCATTCGACTTTGCATGAAGTTGTTGGGAAAGATGGTGGCTTCATTTAAGGGCATTCCTTATGCTCGGTTTCATTTGAGGCTGCTGCAAAACGGTATCCTGTTGGCTTGGAACAAGGTCCAAGTGCTAGATTTCCCAATTCGTCTGCCTCAAAGGGTGCGCTGGAACCTCAGTTGGAGCTCAGTGAGTCGGGTCGCGGGTCCCGCAGACTCTATCACTGCGGGGATACCCGTGATCGCCTCACGGGGAGGAAGAATGGGGGAGATGCTAATGTAAACAAGCATCTCCTCGTTCTGCCTAGTGACAGTGTCGCTGATCTCTGCTTTCTGTGATCGGAGCAGAGATCAGTGACATGTCATACACAGCCATGCCCCCCCCCCCCCCACAGCTAGAAACATGCCCCTAGGACATAACCCCTACACTGCCACCTAGTGGTTAACCCCTTCACTGCCAGTGTCATTTACACAGGAATCTGCATTTGTATAGCACTGATTGCTGTATAAATGACAATGGGTCCCACAAGTGTCCGATGTCTGCCATAATGTTGCAGTCATGATAAAAATCGCAGATCGCCACCTTAAAAAAAAAATGCCATAAAACTATCACCTATTTTGCTAATGCTATAACTTTTGCGCAAACAAATATTCTCTTATTGCGATATTGTTTTTTTCTAAAAAAAAAAAAATAGAAGAATACGTATTGGCCTAAACTGAGGATAAAATGTTTTATGTATTATATTATAGCAAAAAGTAAATTCATTTTTTTTCAAAATTGTCACTTTTTTTTGTTTATAGCACAAAAAATTCAAAACTGCAGGGGTGATAAAATGCCATCAAAAGAAAGCTCTATTTGTGGGGGGAAAAAAAGGACCTTGATTTTGTTTGGGAGCGGCGTCTCACGAGCACGCAGTTGTTAAAGCGGCGTGGTCAGGAAGGGGGTAAATTCTTCCGGGGGTGAAGTGGTTAATAACCAAGAATCTGCAGAAGGGAAAACCCTTCCTACCAGTTACCTGGAAGGTGGTAACACATGCCAGCCTTTCCAGTTGGGGAGCAGTCCTGGAAGAGGTGACTGTACAAGCAAAAATGGTCCAGATCAGAAATTACCTTGCCCATCAATATTTTAGAGATTCGGGCAGTGCACTTGTCCCTGAGGACCTGGACACTCAGGTTACAGAATTGTCCTGTCAGGATCCAATCAGACAATGCCACAGCAGTGGCCTATAGCAATCACCAAGGGGGCACAAGAAGTTGTGTGGCCCAGAGAGGTGAATCATATCTTAGGCAGAAAACATTGTACCTTGTCTATCGGTAGTCTTCGATCCAGGAATAGAAAATTGGCAGGCGGACTACTTGAGTCGCCAGCAGTTGTTCCCAGGAGACTGGGCCCTTTGCCCCAATGTCTTCCTGGCAATATGCTGAAGATGGGGGATCCCGGACATAGATCTGTTTGCGTCCAGGTTCAACAAAAAGATCGAAAACTTTGTCAAGAACAAGGGATCCACTAGCATGCGGAACAGATGCCTTGGTGTTTAGTTCTGTCGGTGTTGCAGAAACAGCCTTTTGAGCCGATATGGCATTTTCCCTTGGTCCTTTTGACAAGGAAACACATTTTTCTGGTAGCCATATCTTTTGCAAGAAGGGTATCGGAGTTGGCGGCTCTTTCTTGTAAAGAGCCATATTTAATTATTCACAAGGATAAGGTAGTATTGCATCCTCATCCTAATTTTCTACCAAAGGTAGTGTCAGATTTTCATTTAAAAGAGGAAATTATTCTGCCTTCATTTTTCCAGAACACTGTTCTATAGAAGAGAAATCACTACATTCTTTGGATGTGGTGAGAGCAGTCAGTCTACTTGAAGGCGACTGCTCAGATTTGGAAAAATTATGTTTTGTTTGTGTTGCCTGAAGGTCCTAAAAGAGGACAGGCAGCATCGAAATCTACTATTTCTAAATGGATTTGACAAGTAATTATTCAAGCTTATGCTTTGAAGAGGAAGATTCCACCCACTCAAATCAAAGCGCACTCCACTAGGGCTGTTAGTGCTTCGTGGGCAGTGCATCACCAAGCCTCCATGGCTCAAATCTGCAAGGCTGCAACTTGGTCTTCAGTCCATACATTTGCAAGTTTCTATCAGGTGGATGTAAAAATATGTGAGGATATTGTCTTTGGGCCTAGTGTGCTGCAGGCAGCAGTATAAGTTCTCTAGTCTCATGGTGTCCTACTTTGTTGTCTCCCTCCCCTCAGTTGGCATTGTCTGGCCCGTGATTTACTCCAAGAAAAGGATTTTACAGGTAAGGGGTTAATGGGATTTTTATATCGACTTGAGGTGTCTACTTTCCAAAGGGCCATTTTGGGGGTATTTGATACATTTTGATAAGTAAGGGAAACTTTATTTTTTTTCCTTTTTATATATAGCAAAAAGTGGTCAATAAATGCCCCTAAAAGAAGGCTCTCTGTCTACAAAAAATTATATAACATTCATTTGTGTACAGTGTTGGAATGCCGAGCAGTTGCCAGTATGACTGTCAATGCTGAAAATTGGCCTGGAAAGGAAGGGGGTGTGTAACATGCTGGTGTTGAAGTAGTTAATAAAAAGTGAGCTCTAGTTACACCTTTTTATGATAACTGTCTGTAAAAGCATTACCGTATTTATCGGTGTATAACTCGCACGCCACGTTTAGGAGGGAATTTTAAGGGGAAAAACTTACATTTAAATGCCCATCAAGGCAGCCTTGTCCAGTGTCCATCGGCAGCCTTGTCCAGTGTCCATCGGCAGCCTTGTCCAGTGTCCATCGGCAGCCTTGTCCAGTGTCCATCGGCAGCCTTGTCCAGTGTCCATCGGCAGCCTTGTCCAGTGTCCATCGGCAGCCTTGTCCAGTGTCCATCGGCAGCCTTGTCCAGTGTCCATCGGCAGCCTTGTCCAGTGTCCATCGGCAGCCTTGTCCAGTGTCCATCGGCAGCCTTTCCCCGATTTTAAATTTGTCGCCGATCTCCGCTGACGGAGAGGAGCGATCGGAGCCGAGTACACAAAGCCGAGTGTACTTTGGCTAGACTGGGCTCTGCTCAGTCAGGGACGGGACTGCGAGAGGAGTCAAGTCTAGCCGAAGTACTCGGCTTTCTGTATGTCAGCAGCACTCGCTCCTCTGGCAATCAGTGGAGGTGGGCGGGACTGCTAGAGGAGCCGAGTAAATCCGGGTGTACTTCAGCTTTTGTGTATCTCGGCTCTGCTCACTCCTTTCCTCATAATCAGCGGGGGATCAGCGTTTAACACGCACCCACAATTTTCCTCTGATTTTAAGGGGAAGTATGCATGTTATACACCAATGAATACGGTGTTTTATTATCTTACAGAGGACATTTGGCTTGATTTACCTGCAGTATGTGTAGCCAGCCATGTTTTATACTGAATCGCGGAGCTGTTTGTTCTTGTTGCTTTATAAACCTACAAGGTAAAGGGTGTGTGTGTGTTGTGTTTTTTTTTTTTTTTTTTTTTTTTTTTTTTTTCCATGATTCTGTAATGAGTTCTTGAGGGTAAATGAGGCTGGTACCACATAAACCACTGAAGTAACCAAATACCAATTCATGTGATGTTGGATAATGTGCCCACTCTCAGTATTGCATAATGTTGGCAATATCTTGATCTATGCTTTCGGCTTACCTTGTGATATCTGCTGTTTTTTTTTTTTTTTTTTTTTTATTAAACTTCAAAATATAAGTGCTACCATTGGTGACCTCCCCTTCTGAAATGTCATGTCTGTCTCCATCTTAAAACTGAACTCTAGCTTCCACTGCCCCTATCTTTTTTCTTTTTTTTTGTTCTTACCCCATCGCTGGTACGGGTGATGTCACTGGTCCTTACACTTTTCTTTTTTTCTTTTTTTTTTTCTCTTGCTGGGGGGCAGGAATTCTGCCTAGACTGAGCACATTGCATGTATTTTTAAAAATGGGACAGAGGGGCTGAAAAAAATGCATGCTTTTTGTTTCACTGACCATGAACAAGTATAGAGAAAATATAAAGGTATAAAGTACAAAGGAAATTATCTACATGCTTGTTCTGGGTTAGAACAAGTAGAAGTATCATAGCCACTGAATTAGCATGACCGTCAGGATTTCTGAAGGCTCCTTATCAGTGACAGCCCACATTATGTAACCATAACTTTGCCACTGCAGAATGTAAAGGGAATATAAATAAAAAATGTCAAAATTGTGGTGATAGTTTTACATTTTCTCTGCAATATGAAATACTTTGGCTGGCCATAGACCGTTTGAATCTCAGCCGGTTCAGCGGGAACTGGCCAAGATTCAAGCCATGTATGGGCAGGCTGAGTGTACCAAGTCGATCAACTTTGGTACAACCAGCCTGCCGGATCTTGCATGCGATTATAGCTAGGGGGCTGATATAGCCGCTAGCAATAATCGCTGCCTTTTGCCAGCAAGGGTGAATTCCTTCAACGGGAGAATACAACTCGGCAGGAGGGATTCCTCTGCCAACACTGTTGATGGGAAATTTCTTTTCTAGAACCATGGTTGCAGGAAAGAAATATGCATTATGTTTGCCTTGCTTTAGTTACATATGTGGGAAGGTTGATAGACACCAGTCTAGCCAGCTCAACCTGTTTATTGCATTTCTCATATCCTGTATATTGCGTTTGCCAAGATGCCGATCTAAGAGTTTTTGAAACAATCTATCCTTAGACATTTTACCTATTAGCTTCTTATACGCCTCATCTTTCTGGGAAGAACATTTTTGATGGCTTTGAATGAGTAAGATCTGTGATTTATTTTTCACCTAATAACTTGTGTATTTTAAGTATTTGGTTTATAAATAAGTACGGTATCTTAAATTGTTTTGTCATAATATTCCTATAGGTAGTCATTGTTGAAGACTATGCAGACCCTTTTGATGCCAAACAGGGTCCAGGGAACCAGGCAACAGCAGAAACCATAACCGAGAATGACGGCTACATGGAACCCTATGAAGCGCAAAAAATGATGGCAGGTGAGAACTACAAATCTGTCCTACAAATAGTATGTTCAAACCTAATACATATGTAATAAAAGACCGTTGTAGTTACAGGACATTTGGCTCCAGCTGAGGTAATACAAAACAGTTTGGAAAGGCCAGTAAATCTTTTCTTCTATGCCTTTTGATCAAAGGAAAATGCCGCGGGAAAAAAAAATGCTTTCTTTAATCTTGTAATATTTTATTTAGCATAGAAAATGTAAGCCTGTCTGTGAAATGGTTCTAATATGCATAGTTTCCATTTATCACATGAATTTAGAATGAAGTACAAGGTTAAAAGCTTTATTCTTGTAAACGAATATCTAGAATAAATAGTTTAAATTTTTAATGGCTTGTTGATCCTCTGTGCCATTTTATATTTATTCATCAAATTGTGTGTAGAATAAAGCTTTTAAATTCAAGGATTACATTTTTTATTTTTATTTTTTTTAAGATGGCACATAATGTAATAAGGTGTTAAAATGTATTTTGTTTACAGAATGGGGGGGGGGGGGCAATGTTTTATTTTAATTGGTATTAACCAACTTGTGAAAATCTTTAATTTTGCCGGTTCTTACATAAAGGCTGTCTGATTCACTGATCTGTATATTTCTATAGAAAAGGGAAGATTTGGTGCCTACGTGCATGGAGATTTTACATTAAAGTGGTAATGATATACAGTAAACCAGGGTTGCGTCCCAGAGATTGCTAGTGGTTCCTTGAGCACTGGGCTAATTTTCTTCCTTGACAGTACCAGTGTTGTGCCACCACCTATGCCATAAGGCAGAAACAGCAGCGTGGGGCTTCTTCTGACATTTCTTTTTTTATTTAGCTGTCTGCAAGAGGGTCCTTCTTCCTACTAATTTTAAGTGTAAGAGGCTCTTCTACCACTGACCCACCTCATGACTATTAATGTAAGCAGAAACTACACTGGCCACAAATGTAAGGGTTATTCCATCTGGTTCCCAATGGAACGAATGTAAGCAAGCATTCTTTTATTGACCACTAATATTAAGAGCAATACATTGACCACTAATGTAAGGACAGTCTTCTGCTGCCCTCCAGTGTAAAAGTGCTCCTGTCCCCCTGGCCGCTAATGTAAAGGAGAGCTTCTGGCTGAAATTAAGGGGTATTCTCCCACTCATTACTTGTATATGGGAGTTCTTCTACCACTGAATATCAGTGTAAGGGTACCATTCTCCCACTGATCACCAATGTAAGGGGGCTCTTGTCCCACTTACTATCCTTGAAAGAGGGCCCCACTACCACTGACCATCAAAGTATAGAGATGCTACAACATAGATGTTATCAATTTGCTACACTACTTATAACTAGCTGAGCCCATATGGTCAAAATACTTTGGATTACAAGGAGTTGAACTCTAAGAAGACAATATATGCATGGATGAATTCCAGTCTGCACACAGTTGAAGATGTCACAACCAAAATGTCAGTGTTCATTACCATGAAAACAATGTTTCCAAGATAAGGCAGCAAGTGGGCATACATCTTTAACAAAGATGCTGAACATGGCTCTTTCATTTGCAGGATAGAGACAAATATGAAGAAAATTATTTTATGCTATGGAATAAACTAAGAAGTTGAACTTCTTAAATCACTAAATGCATACTAATTCCACCACAAAACATTGTGTTAAATCCTAATTACAACCATGTACTCATCTGATACCTAATGAAAAAGATGACAAAGATTGTTCTCATCAGCTAGAAAATATATTATCAAATAGTTCATGAATATGCATATAATCGGTGCACTAACTTTTTTTGATTACAAGCAATAAATCGTTAAAAAATTTACCAAGTCACATAAGGGGGGATAAATATTTAATGACCCAATAAATGAAAAATATAACATGCAACAGCGCACGTAAATAGACTAAAACTGGTAGAGTTGACCAAGCATGATTCCTCCAACCCTGGACTGCAAAACTGTGGCAACAACTTCGGAGTAATACTATTATCTCAATTCGAAAACTGTTCAATTGGACAATGTATAGTGTTGTCGGTGACTCAATGAATAATTACTTCATTTGTGGCTAGATCCACAAAGGTATAGATCACAACAAATGTCTGGTATTCTCCAATATTGTTATTATGATTATTAATGATTTCTATAGTGCCAACAATGTATGCAGCGCTTTACACTCTAGAGGGGGGACAGCACATTTACAGTACAATACAGAAGGGACAGGAGGGCCCTGCTCATAGAGCTTACATTCTAAAGGGAGGAGGTGGTGGTACAAAAGGTAATAGATGCGGAGAAAGATTTGATGGTGTTAGGTGGGTGTGGGATAGGTTTCCCTGAATAAGTGAGTTTTCAGGGATCTCCTAAAGGTGGACAGGTTAGGGGCTGATCAGCTATACGGGGCAGGGAATTCCAGAGGATGGAAGAGGCTCTGGAGAAGTCCTGAAGACGAGCATGAGAGGAGGTAACAAGGGAGCTAGAGCAGTGGTCATCAACCCTGTCCTCGGGGGGGGGGGGGGGGGCCCACTATTATGTAATACCTAGTAATATAGACTTATAATTCTGAAATTGCATAGCAGCAAATTATATCACCTGTGATGTATTTCAGTTATCTTGCAAACTTGGCCTGTTAGTGGGCCATGAGGACAGGGATGATGACCACTGAGCTAGAGAGGAGGCCCTGGGAGGAGTGGAGGGGATGATTTGGGCAATATCTGCAGATTTCCATTTCATCCATGACCAGAAGTAATGGGAAATCTCCCCCAGCGGGCTACAGAAAATCTGTTAACTGGTCCCTACTCTATTCAAAATAGGGTAAAACGTTTTGGTGATACACACACCTGAAGTAGAAACGTATATGTGCATCACCTGTCTGGATGTACAGTTGGTTCACTTCCTGGATTTACACACACAAAGGCACACCTCCAGCTCCACAGTCCCACAACTGTAATTGGCCCTCTTATGACTCCCCCCCCCCCCCCCCCCCCCCCCCCCGTCCCTTCCTGGCAAACTCTCATGAGAGTGAGCTGTGCATGTCATAAGCCTAGGCTTTTTACCTGACAATGTGTAGGGGTGGAGTGAACGTGGAATAATACTTCTACAGAGGCACTGCCCCGAGAAGATGTACAACTAGGTTTCAAAAAATGGAGAACAGGATGGGACTTTGTGCCTCTGAGTGTAGACAGAATAAATACAATGGTATAATTAAAGAAAATTAAACAATGTGACCATCTTTGTAAATTGTTGGGGATTTGCACACCCTGAATTCAAACTTAATCGCACAAATTGTAATGTGTCTTAAACAGTTTTTTATGGCTAATAAAATTGTTTATATTCTTTAATTATACTATTGTATTCTAGCTGTCTACACTCTGCAGAGGCACAATCAAAGTCCCATGCTTTTTTGAAACATAGTTGTATTTTTTACCAGACCAGAAACAGGAAGTGGGCTGTATAAGGTATTTACTGGCAGAAAAAAAAGTTTTACTATCCAAAGTTAAAACAAGAAGGGCAGAAGATTTAATAGATGGAAAGTTGAAAAATATACTGAAGGTCCGCCTTAACTGAAGGCTGCTGCCCTGAGTGGCTGTCTTCCAGCGCTGTGAAGCTTAATGGCAATCGCTGCTACAGAGAAAAGTTGAACAACGTGCTTCCCTTCCGACGTTCAGCGAATTTGTATTGCTATACTCCCACATTGCATCGCCTTCTGTAAATGGGAAATGGAAAAGTTGAATTTCAGTATTCCACTGCACATTTGCAGATGTGATGTATTGTGGAAGTACAGTAATGAGTTCCGTGAATGGCTGAGAGGGTGGAAGCAGGCGGGTGGCTCAATTTTATTTTTTATTTTTCCATAGCAGTAGCTGCTGTTAACCCTCGCAGGAAAACAGCCACTCAGGACAGTTGCCTGCGGCCTTGAGTTGGGCAAAGCAGGAAAGATTTTTAGCAGAAACTGCCTCAGTTGTATAACGGGGTGTTTCCTGATAACCAAATGTTTGGTGCTGAATCCCCACCACCACCACAAAAAAGGGAGAAAAAAAGTAAGGTCAAAACAACAAAATAGTTTTTATACTGTATGCTTAGTTGTTTTCCTGGTAAATTATTTTTAACGTTACTTTTTCTAATCCATATTGGGCCAGTTGCCTAGATCACCTGACATAAGTAACATTCACATCTAAAAGAAAAACATTGGTGTCTTTCATAAGACATGCATATTACTCATGTTTTCTATCAGATTTTAGAGACTCTTGTAGAAGGAATACATTTTCCAGCCATGCAAGCTGCTGGCTTTGACTCAGATGGGTACAGGGAACAACTGAACAGAAATTTTATTATTCTCATAAAGATGTAATTTTTTTAATTGTAAAAGCAAAAAAGAAAAATCCAATGCAGAGCACTTAACAAAGTGGGAAGGAGAAATGCATGCTGTACTTTTATTCTGTCAAATTAGTTTATGCAGTCTGGATAAAATTTCAGCTTTCAATTAGTTGAATATATCTTTTGAGATTCTGGTAATTCCCTTTGCTACCCGTTTTCCTCTTATTAGAATGTCCTCAGCATTTACTGGCTCTCTGATTGGGCCGTCTGTCACCTCTAAAAAGTGTTACTCAGCTGAATAAGGGGCCACCAGCTGTGCTTGGAATTAACAATATCCCTGGATCCTTGCAAAGCAGAATGTGTGCCACTTGCTGAACACTGAGGTTTTACCAAGTAGTAACTAATTTGATGGGTTATGAAGTGGCAGCAAAAATATAGCCATGATTTTGATATTGCAGAGTATGTGTGTGTATGTGTGTGTGTGTGTGTATATGTGTGTGTGTGTGTATATGTATGTGTGTGTATATAATATATATTCTCATTTTACATTTTTTTCCTACACTAGTTTTTCAACATACGTTCTCCCCCCCCCGTAACTGGTATTGATTCTTGAAAGAATGTGCATCACTGTCAAACTGATTTGTTGCCCTGACTGTTATTGACAATCTTGTATAGCAAAGCTATGGGGGGGTGTAAGGGAGCTTTACGTTTGTAGAGGTACATTAATGCTAATATGCTTTAACCACCCACTGTATTACTGTATTTACCCTGTAGTAAAATGGCCATTTGGGAGACCTACTGTTCTGATCTCGGACATTTGAAAACATCCTTACTACAGAGGTACAAGAGGCACCAGGAATGCTCCCAATGCCTATGATCCTGCTTTGATTAAAAAGCCCAGATCACAGAAAAATGCACCAAGCCAATCAGAGTTGCTCTGTGTCTTGTGATCATTTTGATAGCCAATCATAAGGATCACAGATGTATACACTATTTGTCTTTACTTTTGAGAACCCTCCCCTTCCTCTCAAAAGCCATCACTTGCATTTAGTCTTCATTGCTTTGTCAGGTTTGTAATAGGTTAAGGGCCCGCTCACACCAATGGGTATCATTTTGGTGTGCAGAATGTACACTTACTGGTGTATGTTGTGCATTGTACTTTCTTGCAACGCATCACAGTATTTACTTTTTAACTTTATTGCAAGTTAACAAAAAACAATACAATTTTAATGCTGTGCACAACGTGTTGCTACACGCTGATGTGCATCGTAACTGTATAAAAATAAACGCATACCATTGGGCTTGTATTGTATAAACAGGCCACATGAGAATAACTGTTCGCTGTCCTTGGTTTGATCCTGCGCTGATCAATGCAGATTAGCACACCTGGTCCTAATGAGCCCTAAAAGAAGCAACTGAAAAGCACCAGACACATGACCACTGGATGAACACCTCCACCCTAATAAAATACATTTTGGTACAAAGTCAATATGTATTTGATTTTTTTTCCAACCAAAAGTAAAAAACTGGCTTTAAAAAAAAATAATAATAATTTCCTTGATAAAAACAAACCAAAAAAAATCAGTGGTTATTAAAATACTACCAAAAAACTCAATCTGTCCTAAACATTTTATAAAGGTCATTTATTAGACAAGCAATGTCCGTTCTACTATCACAGCACTGGAAAGGAGAGTGTAACATGCTAATATTGGGGTTGTTAGGGGAAAATGTGTCTAACTTAAAATGATTTTTAGAAACTACGAACTTTGCAGGTTACTGAATATAACCAACTAATGATCAGCTTCACCTAAAACTAATATTTGTATATCGCATGGTTGCAGACAAGTTAAATGCTTGTTCCTTATATTTTGTGGCAATATCATATTGTGGAGGGCAGGGCCGCTACAAAGACAGACAATGGTCTCCATTAAGCAGAGTACACTGAAAATATAAAACTCCTTTTAACACTCACACCAGAGACACTTGGCTTATCAAGATACTGTCATTTATTGGTGGCCCTCCATGTGAGCATTCTGCTTAAAACTGGAATAGTCACTTATCAGAACGTGAGCTTGACAAAGTAGAAGACATTCCTGAAATGCATTGCTTAGTGACGAGAACCACAGAAGCGGATGCTATAGATTATACTAAGCTCAGAGGCTTTGCTTCTCACTATCCAAGAGCAGGTCCTCTGGTATGCCTGCAGTGGCTTCGCCTCCAGAGTGGCTGTATTGGACACTTTTATGGGGGAAATTATATATAATATATATAATTTTTTTTTTTTTTAAATAAAGCTATTATCATTGAAGCTTGTCTATATACATGCATCTAGAATTGTATTACCATAAGGAGATCATGGGTAATTTACTTGAACTCACTTTTCTATTAACAGCCATCCCAGTTTTGAGGACGTCGGCACTTTTTTTTTTTTTTTTCAAAACCCGTCTATTGGATTGAGGGCTTTGACTGGCAAATCCCAACACATTTACAGTGGTGTGAAAAAGTGTTTGCCCCCTTCCTCATTTCCTGTTCCTTTGCATGTTTGTCACACTTAAGTGTTTCGGAACATCAAACCAATTTAAACAATAGTCAAGGACAACACAAGTAAACACAAAATGCAATTGGTAAATGAAGGTGTTTGTTATTAAAGGTGAAAAAAAAATCCAAACCATCATGGCCCTGTGTGAAAAAGTGATTGCCCCCTTGTTAAAACATACTATAACTGTGGTTGTCCACACCTGAGTTCAATTTCTCTAGCCACACCCAGGCCTGATTATTGCCACACCTGTTCACAATCAAGGCATCACTTAAATAGGAGCTGCTTGACACAGTAAGGTCCACCAGAAGATCCTTAAAAGCTACACATCATGCCGAGACCCAAAGAAATTCAGGAACAATTGAGAAAGAAAGTAATTGAGATCTATCAGTCTGGAAAGGGTTATAAAGCCATTTCCAAAGCGTTGGGAATCCAGCGAACCACAGTGAGAGCCATTATCCACAAATGGCGAAGACATGGAACAGTGGTGAACCTTCCCAGGAGTGGCCGGCCGCCCAAAATTACCCCAAGAGCGCAGCGACGACTCATCCAAGAGGTCACAAAAGACCCCACAACAACGTCCAAGGAACTGCAGGCCTCACTTGCCTCAGTTAAGGTCAGCGTTCATGCCTCCACCATCAGGAAAAAACTGGGCAAAAGTGGCCTGCATGGCAGAGGTCCAAGGAGAAAACCACTGCTGAGCAAAAAGAACATCAAAGCTCGTCTCAATTTCTCCACAACACATCTTGATGATCCCCAAGACTTTTGGGACAACATTCTGTGGACCGATGAGACAAAAGTGGAACTCTTTGGAAGGTGTGTGTCCAAGTATATCTGGCGTAGAAGGAGCACTGCATTTCATAAAAAGAACATTATACCAACAGTAAAATATGGTGGTGGTAGTGTGATGGTCTGGGGCTGTTTTGCTGCTTCAGGACCTGGAAGACTTGCCGTGATAAAAGGAACTATGAATTCTGCTGTCTACCAAGAGATCCTGAAGGAGAATGTCTGACCATCTGTTCGTGTACTCAAGCTGAAACGAACTTGGGTTCTGCAGCAGGACAATGATCCTAAACACACCAGCAAGTCCACCACCGAATGGCTGAAGAAAAACAAAATGAAGACTTTGGAGTGGCTTAGACAAAGTCCTGACCTGAATCCTATTGAGATGTTGTGGTATGACCTTAAAAAGGCCGTTCATGCTCGAAAACCCTCTAATGTAACTGAATTAGGACAATTCTGCAAAGATGAGTGGGCCAAATTCCTCCAGGACGCTGTAAAAAGCCTCATTGCACGTTATCGCAAACGCTTGGTTGCAGTTGTTGCTGCTAAGGGTGGCCCAACCAGTTATTAGGTTTAGGGGGCAATCACTTTTTCACACAGGTGCCATGATGGTTTGGATTTTTTTTCACCTTTAATAATAAACACCTTCATTTACAAATTGCATTTTGTGTTTACTTGTGTTGTCCTTGACTATTGTTTAAATTGGTTTGATGTTCCGAAACACTTAAGTGTGACAAACATGCAAAGGAACAGGAAATGAGGAAGGGGGCAAACACTTTTTCACACCACTGTACATGGTTCCCCTTAAACCACTCAGGTATTGCTTTAGCAGTGTGTTTGGGGTTATTGTCATGCTGGAAGGTGAACATCTGTCCTAGCCTCAAATCGCACACAAAGTGGTACAGGTTTTCCTCAAGAATATCCCTGTATTTAACACCATCCATCTTTCCCCTCAACTCTGACCAGTTTCCTAGTCCTGACTGCTCAAAAACATCCCCACAGTATGATGCTGCCATCACCATGTTTCACTGGAATGGGAATGGTGTTCTTTGGGAGATGTGATGGGTTTGCCCAGACATATTGTTTTCTTTGGCCAAAAAATAAAATGTTGGTCTTGTCAGACCAGAGCACCTTCCTCCATACATTTTGGGAGTCTCCCACATGCCTTTTCGCAAACTCAAAATGTGTCATTTTTTATTTATTTTTTGATGAAGAGAATCGCTTTTTTCTCTAGTCGTCTGTCCAGGACAGCACTAGGGATGAGCTTCGTGTTCGAGTCGAACGTACGTTCGACTCGAACATTGGCCGTTCGGGCGTTCGACGAATTCCGAACGTTTTGGCCGTTCGCGCCAAAATTCGAGTGACGCGCGCGCGGACCACAATGCACTGCGTTGGCGCAGTGCATTGCTGTCCGATGATTGGCCAAGCATGCACTGTGACCCCGCATGCTTGGCCAATCGCAGCGCCGGCAGCGAGGAGAGCCATGATTGGCCACAGGCATCCTGCCTGTGGCCAATCATAGCTCAGACTGTGTAGTGCACGCCCCACACTATATAAGGCCGCCTTTAAGGCGGCCTCCTGTAGTGTGTTACTTTGCATCTGAAGCAGTGGGTGTTCTGTGTACCTTCAACACAGTACACACCAATCGTTTTTGGCTGATTTCCTATCTTGCTGCTGTGTAGTGGTTGTTGTCTGTGCCCTGACTGCAGTATACACCACTATATTCACCTCACCTATATAGCTAGTGATCTAGCTTTAACCACTTAACAACTGGCCATTGCCGATTAACGGCTTCAGGGCGGTTGTTTAACTCAGAGAGGCCGTTAATTAACGGCCTCCCAGAATTCTGCTCTCGCGTGCCCCGAGGTGTGCGCACTCGAGAGCATCCGTGACCGCCGGGTCCATAGGACCCGGCGCATCACGGTAAACGGCCGCTCATAGCGGCCGTTTACCACGTGATTGCTCCGTCAAATGACGGAGTGATCACTTGGAAACAAACCGGCGTCATGTTATGACGCCTGTTCCTCCCTCCCCTTTCTGTACCGATCGGTACAGCGGAGGGGAAAGAGATCGGTGTCAGCAGCGCCCACATCGCTGCTCACCGAATTTAACCCAATTCCCTGCCAATACTCTGCAATACCAGTGCATACTCTGCAGTACCCTGCCATTACTCTGCAGTACCCTGCCATTACTCTGCAGTACCCCGCCATTACTCTGCAGTACCCCACCAATACTCTGCAGTGCAGTACCCCGCCATTACTCTGCAGTGCAGTACCCTGCCATTACTCTGCAGTACCCTGCCATTACTCTGCAGTACCCCGCCATTACTCTGCAGTACCCGCCATTACTCTGCAGTGCAGTACCCTGCCATTACTCTGCAGTGCAGTACCCTGCCATTACTCTGCAGTACCCCCCATTACTCTGCAGTACCCCCCATTACTCTGCAGTAACCCCCATTACTCTGCAGTAACCCCCATTACTCTGCAGTACCCCCCAATACTCTGCAGTACCCCCCAATACTCTGCAGTACCCCCCAATACTCTGCAGTACCCCCCAATACTCTGCAGTACCCTGCCATTACTCTGTAGTACCCGCCAATACCCCGCCAATACTCTGTAATACCCTGCCATAAATTGCCATACCCAGCCATACTCAGAGATACCCAGCCATACTCGGTGATACCCTGAAGTACCCAGCCATAGACGCCCCCCACCCCTCACCGCCCTCTGGTGCTTCTACCAACTCGCCAGTACGATCAAAGCCAGAATCTTTTTTTAATTTTTTTATTTCAGGCTTCCCAGCCTAGAGGTGAGATGTGGGGTCATATTGACCCCCCAGATTTCACTGTAAAGAGGACCTGTCATCCATATTCCTATTACAAGGGATGTTTAAATTTCTTGTAATAGGAATAAAAGTGATCAAAAATATATTTTTGGGAAAAAAAATGTCAAACTAAAATAAAGTAAAATGAACAATAAAAAAATAAAATAAAAATTAAAGCGCCCATGTCCCCATGTGCTCGCATGTGCCACACATGTGAGGTATCGCCGAGAATGTTAGAGCGAGAGCAATAATTCTAGTCCTAGACCTCCTCTGCAACTCAAAACATGTAACCAGTAAAAAAATATTTAAAGCATCGCCTATGGGGATTTTTTAAGTAGCGACGTTTGGCGCCATTCCACGGGCATGTGCAATTTTGAAGAGTGACATGTTTGATATCTATATACTCAGCATAACTTCATCTTTCACTTTATGCAAACATTGGGCTAACAAGTGGTTAATAATAGAGCTTGCAGTCAGTAGTGTTAGGAGATAGTGCGTGCTCTGTACCCAGTACATACCGCTATAATATAGGGCAGGCCCCTACTTTCAAACATCCAACTTACAAACATCTCCTACTTGCAAACGCAAGGAGACAGCAGCAAGTGAGATGAAAAAAGATGGACGACAAAACAAAATTATACAGGGGTGATAACCCTTCCCTATGTTTTCCAAAAAGCTTAAAGATATATTTTTTTTGACTGGAGCTACACTTTAAAAATGTACCGGTTGAAAATGACAAACAGATTCAACTTAACACAACAAACCTACACAGTCCCTGTCTTGTTTGCACCGCCTGTATACTGCTGTTCTGAGTATATAGGGCCTGGGGGCCACACGCATTTCCTTTTTTTAATATGGGTACGGGGTTCCCCTTAATATGTGTACAAGACCCAAATAGGCTGGTAATGGGCAGGGAGGGCTACCCATGCCATTTTTCTGAATGATTTTCAACCATATTGCAGGAACCAGATATAACATTAAAACCGCAAGCAGTTTTAAATGGTGTTATTTCCGTTTAATGTCATTTTGTGCAGGGACTGTTCTAAACACGGGAAACACGTGGCACTTCACAGGCATACTATAGACACCCCCCAGGCACCATATTTAAAGGAATATTTCACTTTTTTTTTTCACTTTAATCGTCATTAAAATCACTGCTCCCGCCAAAACGGTAGTTTTTAAAACTTTTTTTTGCAGTGACCCATGTCCCCTGAGGCAGGAGGCAGGTCGCCAAACCCTTTTTAGCACACTATCTTGCATATTAGCCGTGAAAATTAGCACTTTCCAATTCGAACGTTCGAGTCCCATAGACTTCAATGGGGTTCTAACGTTCGTACCGAACGCGGGGGTCGTTCGCAAGTTCTGGTGCGAACCGAACCGGGGGGTGTTCGGCTCATCCCTAGACAGCACTAGAGAGATGGGCTCCACCTCCAGAGGCAGGAAACACAAACCAGATCTTTAAAGGGCGGTCTCCGTCCCTTCCCCTTCAGTCTTTGTGTTTCCTCCACTGGAGGAGGAGCTGGATCAGGAGCTCTCCTTCCCTGACGGTGGGATAGCCCATAAGAGACGGGGAAGGAGTTCTGGGTACCTGTTGGTAACAGACATCTGAAGTCCTCCGGTCGGGTTGACAGCAGCTACGAACCGGCATTCTCCTTCTGAAGCCCGGGGAGGGCTGTCGTTTCCCCACCTGACACAGGCATCGAGTTCCGGCCTGTGGAACGTAGGAGGAGGATAGAGGACTTCCGGCAATCCACTACCGGTTCCGGGTCGCGCGGCGAGCGTGGACGTTCGGGACCTTGGCGGCTATCTTAAAAAGCCGAGGCCACAAAGCATTCGTGCTGCATCGCTGACGAAGGGAAAAGCCTCCAGGCGGTTAGGCGTGATTCCGATCGAATATGGATGCAGTGGAGAGTGGCAGTGGAGCCGAACCAGCTCAGGTAGGCAAACACAGAGGTGTCTTGTACCTACAGGGCTGGGAGAGAGGGGGGGGGGGGAGTAATGGACTAATCAATGCAAAGGCATTCTGAAATGGTCCAGGTGTATTTTTCCTCCCTCCCTCTCTCAAACAGGATCCGGACTAAAGAGTCTTGCGAATCCTGTTAGCGGTTGGTGGGGTGCACATAGGTGTTTGGTGAAGGTGTCCTATTTTGCTAAGGTTTCGCTGACGTTAGCTTGTCTGTTTTTCCCTTCCTTCTTCTCTCCTTCTCTTGCCTTAGGCTCTGCCCAAAGAACCAGAGAGGTCAGGGGGAAGAAGAGATGTCCATGTATGAGTAAATTAAAAGGATGGTCTAAGCCCCTTTGTAAACCATGCATAGACAAATTGGTCTATAAGGAAGCTACGGGAGCTTGTAAGGATTTGATTTCTGGAGTACAGAAAGAAATGGAGTCCATCAAAGCAATGTTAGCGAACCTTGAAACCCCAAAACCAGCCGCAGTTCCCTCTGCTTCCACCCCAGTGGAAGGTGACGAATCAGAGGAGGAGGAACTTGATTCTCTGGATGGCCTAAGTGAGGCGGCATCATCCAGAGATGTTCCTGTTCAAGGGTCAAGCTCTCCCAGATACAGGCTCTCACTCGAGGAGGTTGATGCCTTACTGGGGGTAATTTATGAGACGCTCAAAATTAGAGAGGAGCCAGTCTCCCTGTCCTTGCATGACCGGATGTATCAGACCCTAAAAACAGGTTCAGTTAGGGTCTTTCCGGTTCATAGCACACTGATAGACTCAATCAAAAAAGAGTGGGAGGAACCGGAGAAAAAGTTTTTTCCCTAAAAGTATGAAGCGGAGATTCCCCTTCAGCGAGGGCCCCTCTTGTGTTTGGAATAAAGTGCCCAAGGTAGACGCAGCTTTTTCCCAGTGTGCAAAGTCAACAGACCTCGCCTTTGAGGACATGGGTGTTCTTAAGGAACCCATGGATAAAAGGATGGAGGTACTATTGAAGAGGTCATGGGAAGTAACCATGAATAACTTAAAACCTGCAATGGCCACGACAATAGTGGCTCGCAACTTGGAGGTCTGGCTGGAACAATTACAAGGCCATTTGGAAGGGGGTACCTCCAGAAAGGAAATTCTGGATTCCCTTCCTATGCTACATAAAGCAGCAGGTTATATAGCAGATGCCTCTGCGGAGTCTGTTAAATTGTCAGCCAGGACCGCTGCCCTCGTAAATTCATCTCGCAGGGCACTTTGGCTGAAGTCTTGGTCAGGAGACTCGGCCTCAAAAGTGAGGTTATGTGGCATCCCCTTTGAGGGAGACCTTTTGTTCGGGCAGGACCTTGAGAAAGTCCTGGACCGTACCGCGGACAAGAAGGCCTTTCCTGTCAAATCTAAAAAGACTACAGGTAAACGCTTTTTTCGTCCTCAAAGGCAGGGACAGTCACAAGGACAGACCTCTAAGGAGTCAACCCCTAAGAAACAGTGGATGGGAGGAAAACGGAAAAGCAATCTCTTTTCCTCTTCTAAAAAAAACCACTAAATCCCAGTGACGCGGTTCCTGTGGGGGGGAGACTGGGGCAGTTCCTCCCACAGTGGGAAAACGCTACCCCAAATTCTTTTATTCTGAGGATCATCAGGGAGGGTTACAAAATACAGTTCAAACACATCCCACCTGCAAGGATGTGTCTGACCAAGCCTCCCAAAGACCCCCAGAAAGCGACAGCTTTGCTGTCGCAAATAGGCGATTTAATAGATCAGAGGGTTCTAGTGCCAGTCCCGCCAAAGGAAATAAATCACGGTTTCTATTCGCACGTGTTTGTAGTAAGGAAACCGTCAGGCAAATTCCGGTTGATTTTGAATCTGAAGTTACTGAACAAGTGGGTAACTTACAAGAAATTCCGGATGGAAACAATTTTTACAGTGAGATCAGTACTCCCTCCAAATTGTTTCATGGCCTCTCTCGATCTAAGGGACGCGTATCTACACATCCCGATTCGAGAAGACTCTCAAAAGTATTTGAGGATAGCGATTCTTTGGGGAAGTCAGATTCGATACCTCCAATTCAGGGCTCTGCCATTCGGTCTGTCTTCTTCCCCCAGGATATTCACCAAGGTCCTGGCAGAAGCATTGGCTCCCCTAAGGCTGAAAGGGATCGCTGTCATACCGTACTTGGACGACCTTTTATTCTTCGCCCCCTCAAAGCTCCAACTGCAGGGAGATCTGAGGGTAGCTATCTCTTGCCTAAAAAGGCTGGGGTGGTTGATAAACGAAGAAAAGTCGCACCTGATACCAACACAGGCCATGCAGTATCTAGGTTTTCTGGTGGATTCAGTGTCACAAAGTCTTCCTCACAGGGGAAAAAGTGGAAAAGGTGAAAGAGATGGTAACCTTCTTGCAGTCCAATCGGACAATTTCCATCCGGTCAGCTATGGCAGGGTTGGGCCTATTAGTGGCAACAATCCCTGCAGTTCCTTTGGGCAAGAGCTCATTTCAGGTGTCTCCAGGCCAATATTCTGAGCAGCTGGGACAGGACACAAGAGTCCCTGGACGGGACTATCCATCTATCCTCAAAGACCAAAAGGTCTCTTTGGTGGTGGAAGAGAGAGGAGAACCTAGTACGGGGTCTATGGTGGTCTCCTCCAGTGTCTGTTCGCATCACCACGGATGCCAGTGCTTGGGGCTGGGGGGCCCACTTGGGGTCGAAAGTAGCCCAAGGATGCTGGGGGAAGACACAGTCCCAGAGGTCGGCCAATTGGAGGGAGTTGCAGGCAATCTGGGAAGCCTTTAGGGCGTTTGCCAGGGATCTGAAGGACCACCATGTACAGGTCCTCTCGGACAGTATAGTGGCGGTTTCCTACCTAAACAAGCAGGGAGGAACAAGATACCCGTCCTTGATCAAGCTAACAAGTTCGATCATGCATTGGGCAGAAGAAAACCTAAAATCGGTTTCAGCGGTCCATCTAAAGGGGGGGGGAAACAACCTGGCAGACTTTCTGAGTCGACACCGGGTGTACGAATCAGAATGGTCACTAAACGGGGAGATTTTCCAGCTGTTAGTGCGCAAATGGGGTCTTCCGGAAGTGGACTTGTTCGCCAGGAAAGCAAACACCCAGGTCCCAGTATACTTCTCCCTAGAGAGGGAGGCAGGGGCAAAAGGGATAGACGCTTTGGCACAAAGCTGGGCATTTCACATTTGCTACGCCTTCCCCCCCCCCATTCAAGCTAATTCCTCTAGTCCTGAGGAAATTTTTGCAGGAACGGACCACATTGATACTAGTGGTTCCGTATTGGCCGAAGAGACCATGGTTCTCAATGCTGCTGGGCCTGACAGACAAGCCTCCCCTCATACTGCCCGAGAGAGAGGATCTGCTGTCCCAGGGTCCAGTTCTGTTGCCAGAACTGCAGACCCTAAAGTTATCGGCCTGGCGTCTGAAGAGAGTCTCTTGAAGTCTAAGGGACTCTCGGATAGGGTAATTAAAACACTTCTTTCTAGTAGAAAGAAGGTAACCCAAGCAATTTATGTTAAGTACTGAAAAGTTTTTTGTTCATGGTTGGACACTAAAAAGGTGTCTAAGTATCCCGACAGTCTTGGAGTTTTTACAAGACGGTGTGGATAAGGGACTGGCTATTAGTACCTTAAAGGTACAAATTGCGGCCCTGTCTGTTTTTTTGGATCAACCTCTGGCGGTAGACCCGCTAGTTAGCAGGTTCTTTAAGGGGTTGACCAGGATTAAACCTGTTCCTTTCAAAATTTTACCCAAATGGGACCTGTCAATTGTGTTACAGGGATGGGTAAAAAGTCTCTGGAAGAAGAACCTTCCTTGAAATGGATCACGCTTAAAACTGTGTTCCTAGTGGCTATTTCCACAGCCAGACGCATTAGCGAGCTTCAGGCACTTTCGGTGAAAGAGCCGTTTTTACAAATTTTTGAAGATAGGCTGGTGTTGCGCATGGACCCTGGGTTTTTACCCAAAGTAGTGCCAAAGTTCCATAGAACACAGGAAATTGTTTTGCCTTCGTTCTGTGGGTCTCCCACTAATCCTAAGGAGGTAGAGTTTAACCAACTGGATGTGAGAGCCTGTGTCTTACAATATCTGGAGATGTCAAAAAACATTAGAAAATCAGATGCATTATTTGTTTTACATGCGGGTAAAAAATTGGGGTCACAAGCTTCAAAAAATACAATTGCAAGGTGGATCAAACAAGCTATTGTAGAAGCCTACAAAGGAATGAAAACGGAATGTCCTTTTTTCCCCCATGGCTCACTCCACACGGGCACTATCGACCTCATGGGCAGAGCGAGCTGGAGCAACACCAGAACAAATTTGTCGAGCAGCAACTTGGTCAAGCTACTCGACGTTTATGAAGCATTACAGATTGGACCTTATCTCAGCGCAAGACCAGGCGTTTGGGAGAAAGGTCCTTCAAGCGGTAGTCCCCCCCCCCCCCCCCCCCAATCTGGTAAGTTCTCGTTGATCCTCTCTAGTGCTGTCCTGGATAGACGACTAGAGAAAACGAGAGTTAGACTTACCGGTAACTCTGTTTCTAGGAGTCGTCCAGGACAGCATGGATTCCCTCCCTATATGCTGTTATAATGCTGGACAAGTGTTTTTGTCGTTACAGAAGCAGTTTCCGGGGAAGTTCTCGTTTACAAGACTGAAGGGGAAGGGACGGAGACCGCCCTTTAAAGATCTGGTTTGTGTTTCCTGCCTCTGGAGGTAGAGCCTATCTCTCTAGTGCTGTCCTGGCGACTCCTAGAAACAGAGTTACCGGTAAGTCTAACTCTCGTTTTTCTGCCCACTCTGCCATAAAGCCCAACTCTATGGAGCGTATGGCTTATTGTTGTCCTATGTACAGATACTCCAGTCTCTGCAGCTCCTCCAGGATTACCTTGGGTTTCTGTGCTGCCCCTCTGATTAATGCCCTCTTTGCCCGGTCTGTGGGTTTTGGTGTGTGACCATCTCTTGACAGGTTTGCTGTTTTGTTTTGAACATGAAAATGTTCTTTCTATTTGGTTATACTAGATTTGATGGTGCTCCTAGGGATCATCAAAGATTTGAATATTTTATTTTATATCCTAACCCCGACTTGTACTTCTTAACAACATTGTCCCTTACTGGTTTGGAGAGTTCCTTGGTCTTCATGGCAGTGTTTGGTTAGTGGTGCCTCTTGCTTAGGTGTTGCAACCTCTGGGGCCTTTCAAAAAGGTGTGTGTGTGTGTGTGTGTGTGTGTATATATATATATATATATATATATATATATATATATATATATATATATATATATATGTATATGTAATGACAGATCACGTGACACTTAGATTGCATACAGATGCACATCATGTCACTAATTTTGACTTCTGAAGATAATTGGTTGCACCAGAGCTTTTTATAGGCTTCATAACAAAGGGGGTGAATACATACGCACATGCCAAATGTCAGTTTATTTCTGAATAATTTATGTATATCTTTTTCTAATTTTACTTCACCAACTTTAGACTATTTTGTCTTCCGATCCATCACATATAATTCAGATGGAAAAAAAAAAATTGAACTAAATGCTGTAATGTAACATAATAGGTAAAAAACCAAGGGGGAGGGAGGGGGGAATACTTTTGCAAGGCACTGTGTATGTATGTATGTATGTATATATATATATATATATATGTGTGTGTGTGTGTGGAGATAGAGATAGGATTTTTTTTTTATACACCTGTCAAATGTGGCTTGGAGTTCAGATATTATTATTATTATTATTATTATTATTATTTTTATTATTATTATATTGGTCTCCTGTGCATCTGCTTGCTGTTTCCTTTTCTTTGTCTGTTTATAAACATGTCTAAGTATGAAAGCTGTGTGCGTTTCTTTTCTTCAATTACTGGCCGAATACCAGCATTTGTGAAATTGTTTCTAGGGACCCCTATATTGTTTTGTATGGGTGAAAGCAAAACATGTTCTGTTAATCATTTTCAAATACCAGCCATGCCACACATTTTTAACAAAAAAATATTTGCTGTTTCGTAGACTCTCACCACACGCACTGTTGTGTGGACATCAGGGATCTATGTGATTTCCCCTGGGAATTGAGTGTAAAGAATAATCCGATATTTCCTGTTAATAGAATATGTGCATGTAAATTGCCAAATTCACACGCATGTGGAATGTGTGAAATGATGATTGTTAGCAGCGTAATTTCTAACCTACTTCTTGAAATATATTTATTTAAATCCTATGTCTTAGAAACTGCTGCTGCCTGAAATATAACTAAAGCACATTGAAAGGGGTACCATAGCGTAACCAATAGCTTGATATGTTAAACATTTTTTCTTAAAGCTTGACTTTTAGGTTTTCTTTGCTGGAACAAAAAGCCCTGCCTAAATGCCCCTTTAGGCTTAATGGTGCAAATGACCATATAAAATACAATGCAGTCCATTTTCTTTGCCAGGAGTGTTTGGTACATATATGTGTAAATTTATATACCGTGTGTGTACAGTGCCTCGAAATTTTCCACATTTTTGTCATGTTGCAACCAAAACCTATTTTTTTATTTTTTTTTTTATTTTTTTTTTATTTGCATTTTATGTGATAGACCGACACAAAGTGGCACATAATTGTGAAGTGGAAGGTAAATGATGATGAATGTGTGTGTGTGTGTGTGTTTTTTTTTTTTTTTATATATCTGAACAGTTTGGTGTGTATTTGTATTCAGCCCCCTTTACTGTGATACCTCTAACTAAAATCGATAAAATCTAGTGGAACGGGTTGCCTTCAGAAGTCAACTAATTAGTAAATAAAGTCCACCTTTGTGTGATTTAATCTCGGTGTAAATACAGCAGTTCTGTGAGACCCTCAGAGGTTTGTTAGAGAACCTTAGTGAACAAATGGGATCAAAGCCAAGGAACACACCAAGCAGTGGGGTAAATTTGTTTGAGAAGTGTTTAAAGCAGGGTTATGTTATAAAACAATATCCCAATCTTTGAACATCTCATGGAGCACTTTTTAGTCTGTCATCTGAAAATAGGAAAGAGTACAGCACAACTGCAAACCTACCAAGACATGGCCATCCACCTAAACCAACAGGCCAGGCAAGGAGAACCTTAATTGGAGAAGCAGCCAGAGGACCACAATGTAAAATACCAACAAAATTCACTCATCCATCTATTCATGTCAGTCACCATGAGTTCCTGACTGCCAACAATGTTGACCAGCCAACACAACAATGTTGCTCTGCTGCTTCTTTTGTCACAAATTGCCATTCCCTAGCACCAATGCACTGCACCACTGAGTACAGCTGTGAGGATCCCAAGTGATCTCACTGATCAAATATTCCTGGGTAGGGGTCTTTGATAAACATGAGCATCCATAAATCCTTTTTTTTTTTTTTAGTTGATGTATGACCCTCTCCCCTTAACCCAGTGTTTCTCAAATCCAGTCCTCAGGCCCCCCCAACAGGTCATGTTTTCAGGATTTCCCTCAGATGAAACGGCTGTGGTAATTGCTAAGGCAGTGAAACTGATCAAATCACCTGTGAAAAATAATGGAAAACCTGAAAACATGACCTGTTGGGGGGGGCCTGAGGACTGGATTTGAGAAACACTGCCTTAACCACACCAGGTCACATGTCCTCAAAATTGGGGGGCACCTGTAAAATGGGGGTACTTTACCCACAAATTCAAAGGGACAAAGGCCACATCCTGTTCCCCAAAAAGGGATCTGAAGTCTTCAGGGATAAGGGGGCTCCCAGATATCTTCCCCAGGGAAAGAGGAAGAAACCCCTTAAAAATGTAAATAGTAAATAAAAAATAAAGAGAAACAATGTAAATCAGTGTCAAGCATGTTGTCCAGCAACACAAATCCATGTCAATCGCATTGAATGTTGCCCAACAATGTTGGATGTACCACCATGGATGTTGTTCACCAGCCAATACTTGGGTCACAAATGACAGGTATCCTATGCTGCTGAAATGTGAACGGCATCAGAGAACTGGAGTGGAACCATATTTGGTCAACATCACCCACATCCACAGCAGCTTGTTTACAATTTTAAACAAAAGCAGGTGAGGATCTCATTTAGAGAAAGATTGGGACTTCTGGCTATGTATGGTGGAGGTTCGGGTGGGTTATGCTATATGGATAAAAAACCCCATTAAAAACAACAAAGTCAAAGTGATCTGAAGGACAACTTCAAGATCACTTCTGGCACAAGCAGAGTAGATGCTTTACTTATTTGACCTATCATATTACAGGAGGCCAGGAATTCTCTACTGTTAAACCACATATATAACATAAAATTTCCTAAAGAGTCATAAGTTCCACTGATAAAAAGCTTTAGCTCCCCTGCATGCAAGATGGAGTGAAAAGCTACATACAGAATTAGACTTTATCTGTGACATACACCAGTGGTCCTGAATGTTTTGTGTCAAATGACATGACTTTACCTACGGATGTAAACAAAACTTTGTTTTTAAGAGCTTACAGTTCTTTAGGTTAATATGGTTGTTAAAGTTTTTTTAATTTGTATCAATTTATTGTAATGCTCTCTTGAATAGCACTCTTATTGCTGTAAAAATGTTGAAACAAACTGTATAGTAATACAGGAGAAGAGTATCCAGTGTGAAATAGCATACATTTAAGATGATTTACAATGATCTCCCCTGGGCCATTATATTATGTAGAGAGGTCACAGGTTGAGAAAGATGCTCTTTAATCTGACAGTGGAGGCAGCCTGTAAGAGATAGATAAGAGAACACTGATCCTGCTTTAACCCTGGCAAGGTTAAATATGGGCAAACCGTACCAGAGGCTCAAATATAGACACAGAATATGAGATAGAACCATCATATGGAAGGAGAAATTATATATATATATATATAATCTCTCACACACCTGCACAGCCTTGAAATTTACCAAATTTTGTCATGTTACAGCCAAAGACGTAAATGTATTTTATCGGGATTTTGTGTGCTAGACCAACAAAGTGGCACATAATTGTGAAGTGGAAGGAAAACGATAAATGCTTTTCAAAATGAAAAATAAAATGTGAAAAGTGTGGTGTGTATTTGATTTCAGCCCCCGAGTCAATGCTTTCAAGAACCACGTTTTACTGCACCTACAGCTGCAAGTCTTTTGGGGATGTCTCTACTAGCTTTGCACATCTAGAGTGAAATTTTTGCCCATTCTTTGCAAAATCGCTCAAGCACTGTCAGATTGGAGAGTGTATGAATAGCAATTTTCAAGTCTAGCCACATATCCTCAATTGAATTTAGGTCTGGACATTGACTGGGCCATTCTAACACATGAATATGCTTTGATCTAAACCATTCCATTGTAGCTCTGGCTGTATGTTTAGGGTCTATGACTTGCTGGATGGTGAACCTTCACCCCAGTCTCAAAGCTTTTGCAGACTCTAACAGGTTTTCTTCTAAGATTTCCCTGTATTTGGCTCCATCCATCTTCCCATCAACTTTGACCAGCTTCCCTGCTGATGAAAAGCATCCCGCAACATGATGCTGCCACCACCATGTTTCACAGTGGGGATGATGTGTTCAGGATGATGTCCAGTGTTTTCTGCCACACATTTTGCTTTTAGGCCAAAAAGTTCAATTTTGGTCTCATCTGACCAGAGTACCTTCTTCCATATGTCCCCCACATGGCTTCAAGGCCACTTGGCCTTGATGCCATTTGTTCACTAAGGTTCTCTAACAAACCTCTGAGGGTCTCACAGAACTGCTGTATTTACACTGAGAATAAATCACACAAAGGCTTTTTTTATGATGTGTGTATGTGAGTGTGTGCACTATTTACTGTACACTTTCATTATGTAGTAACAATGGTACCCCTTGCTCAATCACTTAAGGGGGGACCAGTTATCTGGAACTCCTTATTCTAAAGAGGACTTCCAGATTCCAATAATTCCCTCTGCCCCCCTCAAAAGTCCCTTTTTGGGGTACAATATGTGAAGTTGAAGCCCTTGTCCCCATTCCACATGGGTACAAAGATGGCTTGCAGAGGGAGAGGCTTTGCTGTTCCTCCTTGGAAGGTACCCTCCTAATGATGAGATCATGTGGCCTAGGTTGTCTAGTTTGGTTCAGGAAAGCAGACCCCTCTTGGCTATCCACACTGTTTAAAAAAAAAAAAAAAAAAAAAATCCCTTATCCATGCATGTTCATGTCCGTTTTTTAGTCAACAATACTACCCAGGATCCTGACCCCTTAGTTTAAAAAAAGACATTTTATTGTATTTCCAATTTTTAACAAAGATACAGGAAAAAATAAAAAAAAAACACTAAGGTACAGTAAATGAGGGTAGGCAGTCACAAGCTACTTTACTCTGTATGGCGGGTGGCACATACCAAACAAGCCGCCTATACTTCTATTCAGTGGCATGGTCGCATAGTCCCGACTCTCTAGGTCCAACAATTTGTAACAGAAACTCATTATACGACAATACACCAACTCGGACATTACACCACTACCGATGTACATTTACAGCGGGGATTCAATTCCTGTGTTATTCCACTGGACTAGTTAGTAATCATTCATGTGACTTATGTTAGGATGAATGAGGGGAAAGAGGGAAAATCTGAGAGGAAGATAAGGACACGTAGAATTGTGTAAACAGCCCTAGGACAGGAGAAAAAATTACAGAGTAGGTAAAGAGAGAGAAGGAAAGTAAAGGACGCCCATCCGACCCCACACCCCCCCTGTCATTTGGGATTGAGGGCCTCCATTCTATCCCAAAGGTCCCATACCTTATGTTTATCGTGTGTTATTTAAGAAAGCTGTGAGATTCCATTCGTTTGACGTCTCTGATTCTGGTGTGCAACTCGACCAATGAGGGGGTTTCCCTTTTCTTCCATTTTAGAGCTATTAAGCATCGCCTGGCCGTCAGCAACTGAGCTAGTAGTTTTTGGGAGGATCGTGAGAATGAGGTAGGAGGGAGGCACAGTAGAAATAGTTTGGGGTCTAATGGTATTTGTACCGCAAAAACGTGTTGTAATAAGGCCTGGACTGTTTCCCAATAGGGGACGACTTGTGGACACATCCAGTAAATATGGAACACCGTTCCTACGGCAGCGCCAGCAGTGGGAGTCAGCGGAGGGGTATATAGAATGGAGCATTTCCGGGGTTTGATACCAGTGGAGCATAACCTTATATTGGCTTTTCTTGTATAAGGTGCATATGGAGCTTTTAGCTGCACGCGACCACACCTGTTGCCATGTCTTCAAAGGTATGGTTTCCCCCAGATCTCGCTCCCATTTATACATATAAGTATGCCGCGGTCCCGTCAAAGTGGAGTCTATCAGAATTTGGTAGGTGCGTGAGATCGTGCCCTTTGGGGACGAGCTCTCCAGGCATACTTTCTCGAATTCTGTTAAAGGGGAGAATTGTAGGGTCGTCGTAAAAGACTGTGCAAAGTGGCGGATTTGCAGGTAGCTATAGAATGCTTGTCTAGGTAGGTCATAAGAATCTTTCAATTCCTGGAATGATCTAAGTGTCCTAGTCCTAATGTCTACCAGCTGGCCATAGCGGAACAGGCCTCTGTGAAACCAGTTTTGGGACATTCGTGATTTCAGACTATCTGGGACAGTGGGAGTAAACAGGAGGTGGCCAGGGAGGCTGTGGAGGTCAGTGGATACACCTTTTTGGCGCGGTGCCACAATGTGTGGACGAGCGCCATTGGACCCAGTGATTGGTATTTACTAAGACTGACATCCGTGCTCCATAACATGGAGTTAGGATGCATTGGGGCCAACCACAACTTCTCGATGGGGCCCCTTTTTTTTAAGTCAGTGGAGATCTGTCATTTAGAGAATGTTTTTGTTTGTTTTTTGTTGTCCTTTTGAGCTGCGTGTGTGTGTGTGTGTGTGTGTGTGTGTGTGTGTGTGTGTGTGTTTTTGTTTTTTTATATATCCCTGTGGCAAACCATACATCTGAAACAGCTGGAAATCAGCATGGATAGAGCCAGACTATACAACTCAGCTGCTGTCAAGTGTCCTTTCATTTTTGGAGATTTGCATTTTCCTATCAGACTTCAAGTTTGCTGCATCTCTGACCTATTCATCTGCAGTGAGTTTGACTCTTAGGAACTTTTATAGTGGAGATTTCGTTTTCATTTCACTGCATGCATGAATACTTTGGAAACAGATTGTGATGTCTAGAAGATTAAGTCCGGCATTAGACCTTTTTCTTGGCATGGTCTCTATCAATATCTATCCATATTAAAAAAACAAAAAACAAAGAAAATGAGAATGCACTCCCTGGGGGGCAGACATTTAACACACACATGGCTGTTGGCATTTAGTGTGGAAGACTGTACTGGACTGAATTTCCAAAACTAGCTGCAATGGTGTGGTGTGTGTCCTTTTTTTTTTTTTTTTTTTTTTTTTTCTGTTATTTTAATATTTTTGTTTACTTTTGCAGAGCTTTTTATTCATTTACTTTTTATTTTTTTTTTACCTTGAGTTCTGCTGTAAACTCCATAGTCCATAACATAGTCCTAATACACGGCATCTATAAACAATTTTTAGCCAGGATTGTGACTTTAGTAAGTTATCTTTTATATATTTTTTTTTAAATCACATTAACACATGGGTGCAGAAGTTTTATGTGGTACAAAGTAGAGCTGCACGATTCTGGCTAAAATGAGAATTGCGATTCTCACGGCATATCATTTTTCACATTAAAACAAAATTTTGCTAACTTTACTGTTTGTGTTTTTTTTTTTTTTTTTTTTTTTTTTTTTTTTTTATTGAAGTGTATTTTTCCCAAAAAATTGCATTTGAAAGACTGCTGGACAAATAGTGTGACATAAAATATTGCCGCAATTGCAATTTTATTCCCTAGGGTCTCTGATTATATAGATATAGATTTTAACGTAAAGTGGTGTCAGAAAAAGATTTAGACTTTAAGTGGTTAAACTTCCTGCATTTACACGTGGTTGAAAGCTTGGCAGACTGCCCAAATTATTTGTTTACACATGAAGTTCTATCCCTTTTATCTAAGAAGTGTTAGTTACAATGTTTCAAGTTCTACACTTGGCAGATTGCCCGGAATGCTTTCTTTTGACAGCTGAGTGAGCAGATAATCTCTCCACTTCTTTATATGAAAGAATCGCCTACTCTCAGCGGAAGAGATCGTCGGGGGGGGGGGGGGGGTGTGAATTGAGATCGCGTATGTGCCCCCAAAATGTATTTGGAATTTGGCGAGGTTCCATTAGAAGATGAAGCGCTCTCAAAAGTGGGGTTTCTAATATGTTGGGAAATGTCTTATAATAATGGGTCATCTGGGCCAGGACTCTTCCCCGGTTTAAGGTTCTTAATTGTGGCTAGCAGTTCCTCTGAAGAAATCTGACTATAGACTCCGCCTCCTGGTTTATATTGGTGTGGGATATCCTAAAGTTTAGAATAATATTGGTGGAAACTCAGCTATTTTATCCGTTTGATTAGTCAGGGGACCTTCTATGGATTTAATCGCCAGGATGTTATTAATTAGAGGCCTCTTTTAAAGCTCTAGCCAGAAATTTTCCTCCCTTGTCCCCATGTTCATAGTAAATTCTCTTTTTAAGGAAAAGGGCATGTTTGCTTTTTGTGTCGAATATCTTGAAGTTCTTTTGTCACAAAAAATTCCTGTGCTTTCTGTGTATCTAAAGACATTTTATGTTGGGCCTCAAGGAGAGCTATTGTAGATGATAGATTCTTAATCTGCTTCCTTCTTGAGATGAGCCCCCGCTCGAATGAATTCTCCCCTTATTACACACTTGTGTGCTTCCCATATTGTTAGGGGTGAGAGATCCTCTGAGCTATTGCCACTAAAGTAGTTGCGCAATACGTCATTTAACGTTGGGAGCACTTCAATGTCCGTTAGCAAAGAGGAGTTCAGCCTCCACATGCAAGGTTTAGGTCGCAGATCAGGATGAGCAATCGTGAGTGAAATGGGCGCATGATCATAAAAGGTTTGTATACCTATGTGTGCCTCGTGCAGATCGAATCGATCTTTCTGTGTTGGAAAAATAGTCGATGCGCACGTATTTGTTATGGGGGGCTGAGTAGCGGGTAAAGTCTTTACCCCTCGGGTGTAGTGTCTGCCATGAGTCTATCAGTGTCATGGAGTAGAGAAGATTTTTAATACGTTTCAGAGTGTTATAGGCCAAGCTTGATTTACACGTGGATGTATCTTGTGAAGGATTAAGTGGTATATTGAAATCTCCTACTAGCAAAATACACCCTGTGTGTGTTCAATAAGATGCCTACAGAAGGGTATGTGTGCATTATTTGGGAAATAGACATTGGCTAAAGCTAGTGGAGTTGTTCCCCAAGTCTCCTTCAAAAACTTGTACCTCTGCAAGTGATTTCTAATTTATTATCGCTGTTTTCTAGCTGGTCTAAAAGCACTTATGATGTAAACTGAAATTTTTTTGGTTGCTAGGGACAATCTCCAGTTTCCTGGCATAAAGAATATTATTTAAGGGGATGTGTAATTTGATACAGTACTGCAATCTGTAAGTACTGTACTGTAAAACAGTACTGTAATCTGTGTCATCCCCTTAAATACTATTCTTTATGCCAGGAAACTGGAGATTGTCATCTGGAAGATTACAGAATACTATATCTATACTGTGTTTTTTACTTTTTAAAATTGGGTGCCGAACTCCGTTCCTGTGCGTCGCAACGCTGGCAGGGAACGTAGCCCGGCACTGTGACAGATCGAGCGAGACATGGTGGCTCGCTGATCACATCAGAGAGACATCGCAGGATCCAGGGGACAAGGTAAGTAACCTACATGGATCCTGCTATGCGATCTTGAGTGTGACTCGGGGGTTACCACTTTTGGTACTGCAATCTCACCCCAAGCCAGACTCGGAATACCACCAGGGAGGTTAAGGATCCTGTAGGAGGTGGTGATTTTCTGTGGTTTGGTTCCATTTTCGCTTAGCGTTTTGAGCGCTGTTCACCTTTTTTTTTAACTTTATTTTACCACTACTCCAGGTGCATCTTTCACAGCAGCCTGGGGAAGACCTGAATGATCCTACCCATCTTGTGTCCATATGGTATCTTGGCTTGATCACTTGCTCTGTTTTTCAAGCTTATAATAAAACTTACCTGTAAGTTAAGTTAATATCTGCTAAATGTGCACCGTTTAGGGGATATTGTAGTAAACAGTAGCTTAAAATGTTTGTTTTTAATTTTTATGTCAACTACAATCTAAATGTAACATTGTCATGCAAGCCTTAGCATCATGGTGCCATTGGGATCTTTCTACAGGTTAACCTGTCAATGAGACTTTGCCATCAGATGGTAATGACCACATATTGCAATGTTCATAATTTTTTTATTTAATTTTTTTAAATCTAAAACACGTATTTTCAAGAATATAGAAATGGAAGGATCGGGTAGCAAATGACCCGAGTAACATCAATATTTACCACTAAAGGGACTTAGTAATGTGACTATTTTTTTATAGTGAAGACTGAATAGTTCTCCTATATTGGTTCTGCTCAGCATATGGGTAACTCTCTACATATTTCCTATATGGTCCCAGAAGTGCCCAATGAGCCTCATTAGAAAAACCATGATTGCATTTTACTAAGTGATGTACTGTTGTCTCTGAACTTGTTCTGAGCAAAGATGTGTCCTTTGATTCTTCATATGCTCTTGTTTTTAAGGGGCTGTGGGTGCCAGCCTGCTTTCTATGACTTCATATGTCTTTCTAGGCACTTTTTCAATGGCTTTTCCATCTGGATGTTCTGCCATGTAGAATATTTTGTACTACTTTTTTTATGCTTTTAGGAGAAAAAAAAAACTAATTTTTTTTTTTTTTTAACATTTCAATGCTATCGTTTTTTACTTTGTGTAATTTTGTTTAATATATGACAATTCTTTCAGGATGCAGTCTAAATATACCCTCTGGGCTTCTGTCAACAAATGTTTCTGGTAGTAGCATCATTTAGCAGCTTTTCTTCTGCAATAATTCTGGATTGACCATAGGATTTCCTCCTTCTCTACAGATGATACATAGGTTTTCATTTTGTAATGCACATAACAAAGTTCTGTCATGCAAGTCTGGCATATGGATTGACATTAAAATACTATTTAACTCTCTTGAGACCAGAGTTAATTGAAGTCTAGATTCCCAGACCAAATTTATCAGTGTCAGTATGCGTTTGTTTAATTGGCAATAGTTCTTTGCATAATTAGAATTGAATGTATTTTTACAAGGATTTTATTTGGTACAGTAATTTAATATATTTATCTGAATTTAAGTATTCTAAATAACATTTTTAGTGAGTTTAAATAATTAACCAAAGCTATGTGATCACATGTAATACCGGATATGGTGATCACAAGTTCAGGCGCTACACTGGTTGCTTCCTGATTGCTAGTCCGCCTGGACAGCCAACAGTGACAGCAGAGCACAAAATTACCACTGTGCTTTTCATTCCAAACTGGAGTGTAAAATGTTTACTCAGCATACACACAATGCAACATTAAACTATACTGTATGTTGGAGATATCAAGGAGTTAAGTAACTGTAGGCATCTGTTGCCCTCTACTGTCTGTATTCGTAAATAGCTTTTGTTATAAACCGATATGTCCGGTCCCCGATTGGAAGATTGTGATGTTTTTATAAAGTAGAGTTTCCAGGAAGTAGAGACAGAACTGAGCCACATGACCTTATGCACACACATGAGCTGCTGCTGTATTTCACCCAGACCAGAAGCAGTGTTAATTACACAAGTAGGGGAAAGAAGGAAAATAGATGTGGCGCTATACCTTATAAAACTCACTAGAAAATATAATATAAATAAAAATATAAATAAAATTGTACAAATTTTCCAGCTTGCTGGCTAATATTTTAAAATTTTTTGAAAAACAGCAAGAAACCTTAATGGACTGTATAGTAAAATCTATAGTAAAATCAATAAATAATAATAAAGTGCTAGTGGTATGTCCTTATTAATTAGTAAATGCAAAGTGAATGTAAATTTTCCAGCCTGCTGGTTAATAAATGCAATGAAACTGTACGGTTCACTCAAATTAGGTAAAGGTGAATAAATAAATATTTAGATAAATAATAGTGAAACTATCATGAATCGATCAATACTTAGTAGTGAAGGCTACTTAGAGTTACTTGTGACTGTGATTGTAGCACAACTAAATGAATGGACACAAGGGGAACAATCAAACCTATATAAATGTGAATACTGGTGGGGTGGTGGGTGTAAACACACTGTGTCAAATATCAAAACATGCCAAAAAAATTAAGAAAATTCAAAAATAGAAAATTAAAACTAGTGAGGAAATGAAAAATAATAAAAAAATAATAAATAAAAATTAAAAATATTTTAGTCCAGAAAGTAAAAAATCTAAAAAATCTTGCGGTGACAAGTCTAATATGAAAGTCCAATTGAATAAAGTTTATAGTTGATATTTAAACATGAAATGAATATTTGGTGGTGGAAAAAGTAAGTGAAGAAAGTGACATCGATATTCGTTCGCAGTGAACGTTTGCAGTGAACGTTTATGGATTTTACTCTCACCAGAGATATGACCCCGTCCGGGGTGGATCAGCCTCCACAGTATAAGCCACTGTGTCGCTTCTTGGGCTGTCTCTGCTATGCTGCTGGGGAGATCCTTCGTTCTTCCGTGGGGATGTTGTACCTCGTTTACATGTGATAGAAAAGAGGACTGCCCATGGTGTAGTATGTTTGAAACTCAGTTTATTTGAAACAACCTTAAAAATACTCACATTTAGTACGAAAAAAACGAGTATTGTATTAAAAGCGTTCGGAATATCCACTCGGCTGACACGCCGTTTGTGCTGAAGGTGTACGTATCTGGCCACGCCCTACGCGTTTCGTCATTCAGACGTCATCTGGAGCGGCCATCTTCATACACCTTTCCACTTTTATAGGGTATAGTAACCAATCGCGCATGTGCGGGGTCACAGCCGCCATGTTTGTTAAGGTAATTCTCAATGTTAAGCCTATTATTATGCCGGCCCGGCCGCCATGTTGGTTGGGGGAAATTGTCTATACTAAGCCTGTTGTTATGCCGGCCTAGCAGGCAGTATATCATTGCGCCTGCTGTTGATTGTTAAACGCAGATTGGACACTATTCCTACTTGAGTGGAATATATGCTATTATGACACCTTTATGCACACACATAAAAATTGATGTAACCATAGAACAAAGATAAAGGATAAAAATAACCATTACAATAATTTGACAATATTTACGGGATTACAATAGTTTAGCAATATTTAAAATGAAAAATAAAATAAAAATAAAAATAAAAATAAAAATTGAATTAAAAATAACCATAAAAATCTATAAAAAGGAAACTGAAAATCAGAGGAGAAATTTGAAGGAAGGACTAGAAGGGGGGGACTAGTCTTATGTGTATATATCTTATTATGGAATCTGAAGGTAAATTAAATCGGTACTGCCTAAATTAAAATTAAAATTAAAATTAACCTCAAATTTATATTAGACTTCATCTCAGATATGGAGGAGGCTAGTTGGGTTCCAGAGATTTTTGAATGGGAAAATTTTATATTTGACGTGCTTGGATGTGTTATTTATGAAATATTGGACTATATGCTATGTTGCCCAAGAACTAGAATGCTTGGTACATTTAGAGGAAGGGAAAAAGAACTCTTTCGTCCAAAGCTATCGATATATGAAACATGTTAAAAATTATATATTAAAACCATGTATATTAAAGAACTTTTTTGTTAAAAACTTTTTGTTAAAAAGGTAGAATAGAATGTGGTTAACGATAGAATAGGATAGGAATGTTGCTATTTTTGCATTGGGTAGGAGAATTAAGATGTTAGGGACATTAGGGTAATAGAACATAGAACATAAGTTTTTAAGTTTTTCATTAAAGACCTCGTTGATTGTGTGGCATTCGATCTCCACACGATGTGTAAAGACAGGAGTCGATTAAAAATTGGTTAAAAATTGGTTAGAAAGCAATTGAGGTCCAAGTCTATGTTCATTCCATCTGGTTGCATTGTTTCCATATTAAAAATCCATCTGGTTTCGTTTTGGGAAATTTTCTTGGTCATATCTTCTCCCCTCCAATGTCCTTTGATTTTATCTATTGCATAGAAAATCATCTGTTTCGGATCTTGGTTGTGAAAGTCTCTAAAGTGACGTGAGACACTGTGTTTGTCATATCCTTTCCTAATATTCTTGATATGTTCTTTGATTCTCACATGCAATTCTCTTGTGGTTCTACCCACGTATTGTTTATGGCAAGGACATTCTATAATGTATGTAACGTGCGTACTTTTGCATGAAATGAGTTCCTTAATGTTGAATTCTCTCCCGTTGGTAGTTGAAGTAAATTTTGTAATTTTTCTACTGGTTTTCTTACTTGTACGGCAGGGTAGACATTGGCCACATTTAAAAAAGCCTTTAAGATGTTCGGCAATTTTGATTTGTCGTGGGGGGTCTATCGTGTTTTTTACTAAATTATTTCTTAAGTTGGGAGCTTTTTTGTATATGAAAGAGGGATTATTGGGCAAGATTTGTTTTAGTACGTCATCTGTTTTTAAAATAGGCCACCGTTTTTTAATAATCTTTTCTATCTCTTTGTGTTGTCTATTGAAACCTGTCAGGAAGGCGGTTTCCATATTCCTGGTCTTCTTGGTATTTGTTTTGCTCTCTAGCAATTGTTTCCTGTCCATTTTTAATACACTATCTTTGAGAGCCCTTAGTTGGGTTTCTTTATATCCTTTACTGATGAACCTATTAATGATGACCTCGGCCTGTTTGTTATTTCCCCCAACCAACATGGCGGCCGGGCCGGCATAATAATAGGCTTAACATTGAGAATTACCTTAACAAACATGGCGGCTGTGACCCCGCACATGCGCGATTGGTTACTATACCCTATAAAAGTGGAAAGGTGTATGAAGATGGCCGCTCCAGATGACGTCTGAATGACGAAACGCGTAGGGCGTGGCCAGATACGTACACCTTCAGCACAAACGGCGTGTCAGCCGAGTGGATATTCCGAACGCTTTTAATACAATACTCGTTTTTTTCGTACTAAATGTGAGTATTTTTAAGGTTGTTTCAAATAAACTGAGTTTCAAACATACTACACCATGGGCAGTCCTCTTTTCTATCACATGTAAACGAGGTACAACATCCCCACGGAAGAACGAAGGATCTCCCCAGCAGCATAGCAGAGACAGCCCAAGAAGCGACACAGTGGCTTATACTGTGGAGGCTGATCCACCCCGGACGGGGTCATATCTCTGGTGAGAGTAAAATCCATAAACGTTCACTGCAAACGTTCACTGCGAACGAATATCGATGTCACTTTCTTCACTTACTTTTTCCACCACCAAATATTCATTTCATGTTTAAATATCAACTATAAACTTTATTCAATTGGACTTTCATATTAGACTTGTCACCGCAAGATTTTTTAGATTTTTTTACTTTCTGGACTAAAATATTTTTAATTTTTATTTATTATTTTTTTATTATTTTTCATTTCCTCACTAGTTTTAATTTTCTATTTTTGAATTTTCTTAATTTTTTTGGCATGTTTTGATATTTGACACAGTGTGTTTACACCCACCACCCCACCAGTATTCACGTTTATATAGGTTTGATTGTTCCCCTTGTGTCCATTCATTTAGTTGTGCTACAATCACAGTCACAAGTAACTCTAAGTAGCCTTCACTACTAAGTATTGATCGATTCATGATAGTTTCACTATTATTTATCTAAATATTTATTTATTCACCTTTACCTAATTTGAGTGAACCGTACAGTTTCATTACATTTATTAACCAGCAGGCTGGAAAATTTACATTCACTTTGCATTTACTAATTAATAAGGACATACCACTAGCACTTTATTATTATTTATTGATTTTACTATAGATTTTACTATACAGTCCATTAAGGTTTCTTGCTGTTTTTCAAAAAATTTTAAAATATTAGCCAGCAAGCTGGAAAATTTGTACAATTTTATTTATATTTTTATTTATATTATATTTTCTAGTGAGTTTTATAAGGTATAGCGCCACATCTATTTTCCTTCTTTCCCCTATTTTACTGTTCCATCCATCTGGATGGAAACATAATAGAGGCTGCTCTTACCTTACATTACACTACAGACTCTCTGTATAACTGATTCCATAGCGCACCCTATCCTTCTGTTTAATTAATTACACAAGTGTTTTTGTATTCCTATGGTTTCAATGCAGCTGTCCATATCTTTTTGAGTGTGTAGCTGAGTTCTTGTGACAGATGTATCTGTTGTTATTTCAGAAGTTCCAAATAGGTAGGTCTGTGTTACTGTATGTAGCAATCACCTTTTAATATATTAGGTGAACCTATTGCAATAAAGTTTTACATGGAACCACTGTTATTTTAGTTCTGTCCCATCTGGTCTGGGATTCTATAGCTAGTTTTAGCCAGCATAGGCTAAAGCCAGATTAGGCATCCAATGGCCAATTGGTAGTTGGAGGCCTGGTTGCATGGCCTCGAATTACTGGGGGCTAATACAGACTAGATTTCTGGAGTTCTAGTGCCACATCAGTTTCTGTTGGTGAGAAGTCGCATTCCAGACTGGTTGGACAATGATTGCAGGATTTCTCGATCACTGCTGATCTTATCTTCATGTCTCCCACCAGCAAGACTGATGCTGCATCGGCGATCATTCTCAGAGGCTTTTGTGTTAACATTCATCTGGAGGTATCTTATTAAAAACCTATATACCTGAATATATTTGCACAATTCCATGAGGGCTCTTGTTGGGCCCATTCGTACATTGGATGTATGTTCTATTAATAATTTATTGTATAAAAATCTTACTTTTATACTGGTGTGCATCTATATACCTGTAACCTATGTTTAATTTCATATGCTATCTAGAGTAGTTAATTTACTGCCAATTAATTTGCTTTGATTACGTGTTAATTTCTTGGGAAGTGAATTCTCACTGGTCATAGAGGTCCTGGGTGGAGACACTGCCAACATTATCAAACAAACTTTCACTTCGCAAAGGTTCTGGTTCTCTTATTTACCCATATGCAATATCCTAGAAAAATAATGTGTTGTGCTATCCCCTTAATGATCTGCTGACCCTGCAGCAAAAAACCTAAAAAACTAAATTAACTAAAGTGATGTGCCTATAAATTCCAAGAAATATATATAATATGCGATTTGTTGTCATACAGCTTACAACCTCATATAGCGCGACTATACATTTCATAAAATATAGATATTGATACAAAAGTGATACAAAGGTGATCCATGAAGTGCTCAGGTGCATATAGGTCAATGATACTGACCATCCAGGGTCAGTTTTCAGCGTCCTTAATCTAACGCTAATAAACTTGATGCGTGGCTGTGAATATAGCAATCTTCAGTAGTGACTACACTAAGGTGCTCCACACCCCAGGGTAATGGCCACTCACCTCAGAGCGTGTGACCTCACAATTAAGTTTGTATATATTTTTTATTCTTGGAATTTTATAGGCACGTGACTTTAGTTAACAATTTTTTTTATTTTTTTTTTGTTTTTTGTTTTTTTGCTGCAGGTTCACCAGATCATTAAGGGGATAGTGTAGCACCTGATTTTTTTTTTTTTTTTTTTTTTTGTGATTCTTGCACGTTTAGTATGGGATGCGATTAGTGCTAGCAGCTGTCCTCATACTATTATAAATAGGTCATCTTTGATTTGGTAGCTCGCAAGACCTTTATTACTATTAGTGCAATATTCTGCTTGGGAAAGGGCTATTTACTGCAACCCCCCAAAACTACAATAAGGTGCATACCCAAAGTTTCCTGCTCGAAACATTACCTTTTGTTTACTCAGTGTTTTGGGAATCTGCCACAAAGAAAAGTGCAACTGGATATCAATTCTCTCGCTGCTTAGCTGAAGTAACATGTTTCTGCTTAGCTTGCTGCTAGCATTAAATATCTATTGTGCCCAGGTACCTATTGTGTCCAGGTACAGGGCAGTGTCAAGAGCTCTTAATTGTATATAGCCATTTGCTATAAACGCAGAGGTAATTACAGGTCAAGTGTTGGGCATTCAGTGATGGAGGTAGAGAGTAGCACCTTACCAAGACAGGTGTTCCTCAAGAGGGTGTTTTAGTAAGGTGCATAATACTAGGGCATGGGCCCTTTATCTGCATCTACCACCATATCCAAATACTTTAGACATTACTTTTTTTTTTTTTCTTTCCTAAACCTAAAAACCTTTTTATCACCTGGTTTATAGAAAAAAAACCATCCTTTTTTTGGGTTAAAATTGGTTTTGAGTAAGGATTTGGTGATGAGGAATCCATGTTTATATTCCCGATAGTCACATTCATTATTAACGGTAGCTTTTGTAGGCTAAACATCCATTCCATCAGTAGTATATTGTCTCAGTATAGGTCACCGAGGCACAGCACTCCAATGACAAGATGATCTATAAATAAATTACAAACTTGAGCCAGAGCGGTGGGGGTAGAGCGTAAGGGAAGAGCAATCGTGCTTTTTGCTTTATTGTTCCCAGTGTACAAGCTCACTTGGGTTCAATATTCAGCTTGCTTTTGTTACTTTTTATGCAATGTAATTGGTGTTAAAGGGTATTGTGGTTCTTTTATCTGGAAAAAGTTGGACTAATTTTTTTTTGTCCTCCCTGATATGGCAGATGCTGATGTTGCAGAAATGCATTTTATTGTGCCATGTTTGTATTGCATGCAGTCCTTTCATCAATAGTGACAGGGGAGTAGAGAACATTTATTGTTGACTGGACCACTAGGTTTGGTATAAATGTCATGGGCTGCGTTGACCATTGACAGATGAGTAATAGTGGCTGAATGCATTGGATTTCAAGCCTTCTAAACTTGTCTTGAATTACATTGAAACTGCATGGTGGTGTTTTTTTTTTTTTTTTTTTGTAAAGCACAGCACACATTGTTGGGCACTGCAAATATCCTGTAAAATAATAATAATTTGCAGATACAGCACTATTAAACCCTAAAGCAAAAATGTAAAATATTGCAGCCTGCCAATCCCTTCATAACACCAGGTAAGCTGCAATAAATTACATCATTGTTTTTGTTCCAGCCTGCCCGTGCCACCCTGCGCGTGTGTGTGTGTGTGTGTGTGTGTGTGTGTGTGTGTGTGTGTGTGTGTCTATGTATATCATAAATTGCCAACCCCAAACAATATTAAACCTAGGGTTTTCATGCATGCGTAAACAGATTTTGTGACATGGGTTGCATTCCTATTCACTCCAGAGTGAGAGAAATAATTATTGGCTTCAAAGTTGGCTTCAAAATTAGCTGAAAGGGTTTTTTTCATCTTTGTTCATGTAAAAAAATAAAATAAAGTCTCATCTTTTATATTTAACAAATAATGGAGATTATATTATTTTAGCACTACCCCAGCAGGAGCTTCTTAAGTATGTTCAGTTCTGTACTCTGCCTCTCAACCCTAAGACCAGTCTCAGCCCCTCTGGCACACCTGGCAATCGTGTAAGTGCAAGAAACACACACGTTATGATAAAACATATTGTATTTACAACAATATTTCAGTGGAAGAGAGTAGCAAACAGTAACCATATATATTCAAGTAATACAATTGGAGAGCAATAACTGAGGTGAAGAGCAATATAGCTCAATACCATGTTCAGGCTGCTTTCAGGGGATTCAAACCCTGTGAATAACCCCAAGAGCAGAGGCAAACACTTCAATAACAATAAATCATGATATGGCAATCTGTACCAGATTGGTTACCTTTACTCGGGCCAGCTCTGAGTCCAGGCAGGAGAAGAGCAAAGGAATGACCCTCTTTGTGTCAGGCCTCTGTCTTCTGTCCCCTGACACCACATGCCCAACTTTAAACACTTTATTCAAATCAACACGTAATGGCTTAACTTCGTATATGAACTGTCCCACACCCCCACTGCATTTACATATATCTAAATATATGTGTGCAAGTCCATATGGCGCAGGTAGCTTCAGTCCTTTGAAGAAATATGAGGCTTTGTATCTTCCACTGACCACTCTCATTGGTGCACTTAAACTCCTGGATAGCAGGGCCAAACGCAACTGGCCCGCATTATCGTGAGGAAGGCAGGATCTTTCTCAGCAAAGTGAAAGGACAATGTTGTCTGTATACAGTGTCCCTGGGAATAAATTACTTTGTCCTTTTAGCCCTGTGGCAATACAAGTGTCAGCAAGATGACTAAAGGCAATGATGTCTGTATACAGTGTCCATTTAGCATCTTCTGTGGTGCAGTGCCAGTTTCCTGAAAATGGACAAAAGCCCCCTCACCCAATCCTGCAGTCAAGGTCCAAACAGACGTTCTGGAACAAGCAGGCTCTCCTGGCAACCTGGCTGGTCACCTCACACAGGTGTGCCTGGATGTCCCCCTGGGATCCCCCTCTCCCAGTCTGACTGTCCCAACTGGTGGCGGAGGCCTAAATTGTGTGGTGAAAACACTTAGGAGGCAGTACCTCTCCCTTAGGTCTGATCTCTTCCTCCACCTCGTGCTGCCGATATTCTTAGGAAATCAAAATAGAGACTCTTTTCCTGCTCTCAAAGCATGCCCGTCTTAGTAGTCCCTGCCCGTATAAAAGGCCATGGGGCCATTTTGTGCGGGAACTACATGTCCCAGAATCCATTGCAGCTACATGCTGCAGCTTGGTACATTCCCCCTGATTAGCTCCTCTCCTCCTGCCAATAAGAGCACGTAATTTGACAAAGCACATGCTGTTGAGAAGGGGTGTTAGGAAAAAGAAACAGAAAGTAATGTAAAGCAGCTTTCTAATGTAGAAAATGGGGTATGTCTGGAGAATCCTCAATAAGGCACCTCATCCCAAATTTTTAAGACATTTGGATAGAGATAAAGGGAATTTTAATGGTGCCAGAAAATATATTTCTTACAAAAAATACAAAGTTATTTTGCTTTTATTTCATACATTAATAAAAAAAAACAACAAAGACACAAATATCATATACCGTATTTATCGGCGTATAACACACACTTTTTCCCCCTTAAAATCAGGGGAAAGTCGTGGGTGCGTTTTATACGCCGATCCCCACTGTCTGTGAGCTGAAAATACAGAGCGCCGCCGAAAAAGACCGAGCCGACTGCTCGGCTTCGCTCGCAGTCCTGCCTCCCTGCTGTTTCTGGAGCGAGCGCTGCTGAAAAAGACCGAGCCGACTGTACTGTGTACTCTGCTTGGCTCCGCTCGCAGTCCGCCCAGTTATTTGTATAAACCTTGTGTTGTCCGCGTGTGTGTGTGTGTGTGTGTGTGTGTGTGTGTGTGTGTGTGTGTGTGTGTGTGTGTGTGTGTGTGTATGTATGTATATGTATATATGTGTGTGTATGTGTATATGTGTATATATATATATATATATATATATATATATATAAAACCTGTATTTTCTGGCGTATAAGACTACCTTTTACACTTAAAAAAATGCCCAAAAATCGGGGGTCGTCTTATACGCCGGGTATACAATGCTGCCCAATGGATGTCAGCCCCCAAATGTCTGCTAATACTGTATGTGGCTTCCGCTACAAACAGAATATGCCGTTGAGCCAATCCCGGCGAGCGATGTATTCTATTAATGAATACAGAGCCGGCTTGGATTGGAGTAACAACCTCTGTCAATCCGAGCAGGTTACATAGAGTAGCCTGCTCGGATTGGCTTTGAGAGAAAGAGAGGAAAGGGCTGATGATGCTACAGCCTCTGCCAATCCAAGCAGACGTTGTATTCATTATAATAATACACTGCTCACCATACTTTCCTGGGTAAATCCATTCACTGATCTCCTACTATTATACATCCTGCTGTTTGCCTTTGAGGTCCCAGGCACCCAAGAGGGACAGGTAAATCTGGGACATACGACAGGGGGTTTATTAACCACTTGGGTACCGCGCTATTGCAAAATGACGGCAATAGCGCGGACCCACATTTCCGGGACTACGTCTATTGACGTAGTCCTGGTTACGAGCGGCCTGCGCGCCCCCTGAGGGGCGCGCGCGGCGCGCTCTGTGATCGGCGAGTCCGTGAGACTCGCCTGATCACCGATCCGTGTAAGGGGTCGATCCCGACCCCTTATCACGTGATCAGCTGTCAGCCAATGACAGCTGATCATGTGATAAAACGGAGCCGGTAATCGGCTAGTATTCCTAGAAAAAAAAAAGCCGATCGCCGGCGGCCGTGTTCGGGACATCAGTCCCGATCACGGCCAGCATATCCAGCGGACACCTGCCCCCTGCCAGTGCCCACCTGCCACCCGCAGTGCCATCCTGAAATAAAGTGCCCCCCTGTCAGTGCCACCCAGCAGTGCCCACAGTGCCACCCAGCAGTGCCCACAGTGCCACCCAGAAGTGCCCACAGTGCCACCCAGCAGTGCCCACAGTGCCACCTGCAGTGCCACCCGCAGTGCCACCCAAAATCTGCCTCAAAGGTGCTGCACCCCAGTGCCGCCCATCAGTGCCCAGCAGTGCCGCCCATCAGTGCCCAGCAGTGCCGCCCATCAGTGCCCAGCAGTGCCGCCCATCAGTGCCCAGCAGTGCCGCCCATCAGAGCCACCTATCAGTGCCCATCCGTGCCACCCATCCATGCCACTTATCCGTGCCACCCATCCGTGCCATCTTATCTGTGCCCATCTTTGCCCATCAGTGCCGCCTTATCTGTGCCCATCGGTGCCGCCTTATCTGTGCCTATTAGTGCCGCCTTAACTATGCCTATCAGTGCCCACCAGTGCAGCCCATCAGTGCCCACCAATGCAGCCCATCAGTGCCCACCAATGCAGCCCATCAGTGCCCACCAATGCAGCCTATCAGTGCCGCCTAATCAGCGCACTTCAATGAAGGAGAAAAATGACCCGATTGCAAAATTTTATAACAAACTATTAAAACATGATTTTTTTTTTTTTTGCATCTTTTTTTGTTTGTTTAGCAAAAAATAAAACTCCGAGCTGTAACTAAATACCACCAAAAGAAAGCTCTATTTGTGGGAAAAAAATGATAAAAATTTCATTTGGGTACAGTGTTGTATGCCCGCGCAATTGTCATTCAAAGTGCATCAGCGCTGAAAGCTGAAAATTGGTCTGGGACTGAGGGGGGTTTAAGTGCCCAGTAAGCAAGTGGTTAAATGCATTTTGGTGGACAATTCCCATAGAATGTAACCCAAAAGTGGTATAGGTTTGGTTAGTGAAAAATTCTACTTTCCAGAGTTGTGGCATTCAATTGATCTCTGTTTGTGTTATTATTGTTTGATTAACTTTAGGACATATCACAGCATGGCGGATGAGTAGTTGCTTTGTGTTTTTTTTAATGGTTCTAATGTTTTTTTTAAAGGGTGTTGCCTCAGAAGGGGGGTAGTCTTATACCGCGAGTATTGCCCAAAATCTATGTTTTCACTTGAAAAATAGGGGGTCGCCTTATACGCCGGCAAATACGGGGATATGTGTGTGTGTGTGTGTGTGTGTGTGTGTGTGTGTGTGTGTGTGTGTGTGTGTGTATATATATATATATATATATATATATATATATATATATATATATATATATATATATATATATATATATATATATATATATATATATATTTATTTATTATACTCACACTCTCACACTACTCCATTGGCAGCTGCTAGTGTAGTTCATTACAGTACTACTGGTTTAACCACTTCAGCCCCGGAAGAATTTACCCCCTTCCTGACCAGAGCACTTTTTGCAATTCAGCACTGCGTCGCTTTAACTGACAATTGCACACACAATTTTTTCCACAAATAGAGCTTTCTTTTGGTGGTATTTGATCACCCCTGTGGTTTTTATGTTTTGCGCTATAAACATAAAATAACTTTGAAAAAAACAAATTTTTTTTTTTTTTTTACTTTTTGCTAGAATACCCCCCAAAAATATATATATAAAAAAAATTTCCCTCAGTTTAGGCCGATATGTATTCTTCTACATATCTTTGGTTAAAAAAAAATCGCAATAAGCGATTGATTGGTTTGCACAAAAGTTATAGCGTTTACAAAATAGGGGATAGTTTTATGGCATTTTTATTTAATGTATATATTTCTTTTAAAATGGCGATCAGCGTTTTTTTTTTTTTTGTCTTTTTTTTATCGTTACTGCGACATTATGGCGGACACATCGGACATTTTTGCAAAATTTTTGGGACCATTGTCATTTATACAGCAATCAGTGCTATGCAAATGCACTGCTTCCTGTGTAAATGACACTTGGCATGAAGGGGTTAAGTGTGTCCTAGGGGCGTGTTAACTGTGGGGGGTGTGGCTGTGTTTTACACATCACTGATCTCTGCTCCAATCACAGGGAGCAGAGATCGGTGTCACTGTTGGTAGGCAGAACAGGGAGATGCTTGTTTACTTTAGCATCTCCCCGTTCTTCCTCTCCGCAAGGTGAACGTGGGTATTCCCGCGGCGATCGAGTCCGCGGGACCCGCGACCCGACTCACGGAGCTGCCCATGGGGCGCTGCCTGTACGTGCCCTTCTGCCAAAAGAATATAGGTGCGAGGCAGTCGGGAAGCGGTTAACACCCGTTTTCTTCCACCTCACTTGAGTAACGGACACAGTTTAACAGTTGAACAAGGAGCATTTATTTTGTTTGCTATAGCATGTTGTATACTGGTGATGCAAGGAAGTATGAGCTGCCTCTTTGTCCCATATGAGTAGATAGAAACCTTTCCCTTGGCAAACTGGCCAATGCCCCACTGAAAGACATTTTGGTACTACTGAAATGTTGGAAGTCCCAGGCCTCGTCTGCCTCTCTCTCGCCTCCTGCCATTCCTTCCCAGGCCAGTTCAGGAAAGTCCAGGCACCCCCAGTCTACTCTGTCCACTTAGCAGCTCTGAGGTCTCTGAACCCTCAGGCCTTCCGGTTAGGTTCCTGCTCTCCAGCACTGGGCCTTACGACACCCCAGGCATTTGAGCCTGCTCCTGATGGTCACATTGTGCAGCCTCTCTCGACCTAGTCTCTTCCCATCTCCCCCAGGAAGCATGTGACCTCAGTATATATCTCTGTCCTGCCCCTGCCCATACAAATGAATGATTGGGCCAGAGTCGTATACATGGCCTGCTCTTGTGGTGTGAAGGGGAGTATTGGAAAAAAAAGTTTATCTAGGGGAGCCAGAAAAAGTAGATGTTTAGGAAGGGTTTGGATAACATTCTAGGTAACATAGAACTCTTATTTAGGCATGTGTCCAATTCTTTCTTGCATATTATTTATTTATTTTTTGTTAGTAATAAGTTTAACCAGTAGAGATCCGCGCTATAGCCAAATGACGGCTACAGCGCGGACCTCCTTTGCCGGGGCTACGTCTATTGACGTCCCGTGCACGAGTGGCCTGCGCGCCCCCCTGAGGGGGGCGCGCGGCGCACTCTGTGATCGGCGAGTCTGAGACTCGCCTGATCATGGATCCAGACCCCTTACCACGTGATCAGCTGTCAGCCAATGACAGCTGATCATGTGATACAACGGAGCCGGTAATCGGCTATTATTCCTCCTCGTGCTGACAGCGCGAGGAGAAAAAAAAAGAGCCGATCACCGGCGGCCTTGATCGGGACATCAGTCCCGATCACGGCCAGCCCTGCCAGTGCTCACCTGCCCCTTGCCAGTGCCACCTCATCAATAAATAAGTGCCCCCCGTCAGTGCCACCCAGCAGTACCCACAGTGCCCGCAATCTGCCTCAACGGTGCTGCACCCCAGTGCCACATATCAGTGTCATCTACCAGTGCCCATCAGTGCCCAGCAGTGCCACCCATCCGTGCCGCCTTATCTGTGCCCATCAGTACTACCTTATCTGTGCCTATTGGTGCCACCTTAACTATGCCTATTGGTGCCACCTTAACTATGCCTATCAGTGCCCACCAGTGCAGCCTATCGGTGCCGCCTCATCAGCGCACTTCAATGAAGGAGAAAAATGACCTGTTTGCAAAATTTTATAACAAACTATTAAACATGAGTTTTTTTTTTTTGCATCTTTTTTTGTTTGATAAAATGATAAAAATTTCATTTGGGTACAGTGTTGTATGCCCGCGCAAATGTTCATTCAAAGTGCGACAGCACTGAAAGCTGAAAATTGGTCTGGGCAGGAGGGGGGTTTAAGTGCCCAGTAAGCAAGTGGTTAACACTAATTACATCACTTAGTAAGTCCAATTGTAAACTTGGTGCAGTGATGTTACTGCACTGCATGTGATGACATAACTGCGCTATGAACAATGATACTGCACATGCCTCAGGTTGATGTTTTATGATTGGATGTGGCTGACAAATTTGAACATAATGAGCCATTCTGTTCTCTTGCTATATTGCAAGATTACTTTGTTACATACTATTTCAGTAAGACTAACATTTTATGCCACTGAGTAAAATGCATTGACACTATCCTGAAATGATCCCAGACAGTTACTATGCAATGGATAAAACCGTGCTTAATATTTTGCGTTCTGTTAAAAAAAAAAAAAAAGTGTTGACCTTGACAGCAGTAGACGTAAGAGTTTCTGCCCTGTTTATTCTGGCTGCCTACGGAGTAATTTTACAAATAAATAATTTAGCACTGCTGCATTAAGTGAATTCTATGCCTTGATTCGTGCTTGTTTTGTAAGTGCAACGTGTTGAAAGCTGCTTGCATGCCTGTGTTGTATCTAGGAGGTCATAGGCTTTAGTGGAGCAGATGGAGAAGACAGGCAGAAAGCTTACTTGAATAATTTCCCGAAGGTGCCAATGACCACTTTTTTTTTTTTTTTGTACTGATATTTCCTTTTAAGTAAATACTCATGCATTCTGCTACCTCCAATTTTTTATCTGCAAAAAATGTATATATTTTTTCTGATTAAACATTAAATACATTCTAATAATGTTGGTCTTGACCACTGCCAGTTTTATAATGCAATATGGAAATTTTAGGTGGGGATAGAGAGAGGGGATTGTAACGGTGCCAGGAAAGTATATATGATCCTTAGAAAAAATACATAAAAATACTTTTATTTCATACATAAACACGAAAAGGAGTTTCATATACATGGGTGCATGAACAAAAACACAGAAAACTATATACAAATGAGATGAGCCAAGATGTTAAAAGGCCAGTATATGTTACAGGTAATCGGTTATTACATGTTTTGGCAAAACATGTGCTAAAGTGTAGATTCTAAATAAAGAAACCGAGAAACACATAAAATGTACATCATAATACACATATATATAAAGACATAAAATATGTGTGTGTGTGTGTGTGTGTGTGTGTGTGTGTGTGTGTGTGTGTGTGTGTGTGTGTGTGTGTGTGTGTGTGTGTGTGTGTGTGTGTGTGTATGTATACATGGCTGCAGGGGGCTGACAAAGACCTAGAATATTAAAGGAAAAGGATTTTGTGCCAGTAGTATAAAAGAGAAAATATTCGGGATAGATGACATCCCAAACAGAAGGGCTAACACAGCCTCAATTACTTACAATTATGCGATACTAAAATCAGTATAAATACATGGGCGCCAAAGATGGTATTAACCATAATGTTTGGGTCAGTGAGACAAAAAACATCCAGTATAAAGGGCTGCTGGGGAAAAAAGAGAAAAGGAAGAAAAATCATCACTGGAAACCATTGGTAGGAGACGCCAATGCAAAACAAAAACTGATGGCATAAGTTAAGAACATTTATAGATGCATGGGGGAAAGCTCACCTAAACAGTATAGGTACTGTATCCCCCACTTAAAGTGTGTTGATCACCTGATTTAGGGTAATGATGGTAACTAATTCCCACGAGACAGATGGAAGCCTGTTGATGGGGTGAAGCACCTAGAGGGTGGTAATAAATTAAGAAAATATATATAAAGAAAAGTGCAAGCACAGTAGAGTAAAAAAAATTAAAATAATGGTAGGTTTTTATCCACCTTCAAGTTAATAGCAATTAAGGGCATCCCAGAAGTCCAGCAGAGTGGAGGCTGGCTGAGCTGGCTTTATATGCCCCCCACACACGATTGGCGTCTAATGTCACTAATTTGTGAGCAGACAGAGATGGCCCTTGCGCATGCGCCCGCCTCGGCACCATAGGCCTACAATGCCCATAGTACCGTGGGGAATGACATCCGTGTCACGTGAAGGATCCGTCAACATGACTCAGATCAACTCGACGGGGAAAGCAGCTCTTCAACCATTAGTCGATGTTACAACTAAACATGCCCAGGGAGGGCTGATGTAATGGGCGATCATGAATGGAATAAGAGACCGCTGTGAGGGCTATAGGCGGGCTGATAGTTAATTAAAACTGGCCCTTCCTGGACGTGTTTAGTTGTAACATCGATTAATGACTCAGACGCTAATCACGTGTGTGTGGGGGGGGGGGGGGGCATATAAAGCCAGCTCATCCAGCCTCCATGCTACTGGACTTCTGGGGCGCCCTTAATTATCTCCCGGTGGTATTATATTCAAGTACAATTAAAAAAATGCAGACAAACGGGTGCTTTGGACCATATACCTTGTGCACGTAAGTGTCTGAAAAGCTTTTGGTGGAAAATTTCCCAGGTCTTCTCAGATGATCACGGTGCCCTAGCTCCTATTAACACCCAGGGGGCCAGGTGCATAATTGTAGACAAAGCTGCCTATGGATAAAAGGTATTAAGATCTGGCCAAAACTCAAAAGACCAAATGTGACACAACAAAAATTCAACACAAGGAGCGCTGTTCCAGTAAGTTGATAAACAATGTAATAGAAGTAAAAAGTATCAATCTTTAATAACGGATGAATCCATTCATAATCACGAACAAGTGATCAAGTAGAAAGGGCCCTGTAAGCACCATGACTCACAGCTAACACGATTTCCCCTGCCTGGAGGATATCGGAAGGGATGGCTGTCATAAACCCTGATGCTGTGTCAGAACGGTGATGTATCTGGAGGGTGTAGGTAATACGCACAATCTCAAAGTGCCAGATGGAAAAAGGCTGAGGGGTAAACGGCCAAGGAAGAGCACCCTCTTCCCACGCTGTTAATGCCAAGATGACTGTTTTTTTTGTTTTGCCATATTTTATAGTTGGATATACCTCCAAACCCTGGAGAATACTACAATTGCACACATGGCACACTTACCGCTCTTAGAACAAATACATATCTTTATGTGGAATTTACTGTCTGTTCATCGCACTTCTGCACACAAGTATACAATTTCATTGGTCATTCACAATTGGTGCATAAAAATGTCTTTCCAAGTATGCCTACCTGAAGCTTGATGGAAGTGAGAATAATTTGCTAAAAAAAACCTACTGAAACACGCATGAAATCTGATGTTAATTTGTTTCTCCAAGCGAAATCTGTGTTTTTACCATCCATTTCTGCACGTATGGTGTGAACTAGGCCTTAGACATGAACTATTGTTTCACTGTTTTGGTAGTAGTGGTAGGAGTAGAATAGTTAGAAGGCCAGCACCAAACTTCAAAGTTTACAAAAAGGCAACAATGTGTTTTTTTTTTTTTCCTCCTGTGAAAATTTGTTGGTAAGAGATCTGAAGGAGAAGAGGTTTCAAGGGATGCTAAGCAGTTAAAAGGGTTTTCTTTATACTTCAGGAAACTGAAGCCATCTCTTTTCTCTTGTCTATACAGCGAAAAAAGCACTCAGTAAGGCCTCATTCACACCTGAGCGTTGGCTGGCTACATGGCTGCCACAATACACAGAAATTCATTAAGCTTACATAATAAGAATACAAATCTGCCGTCCCCATCATTCCTCTGTTGCAAGCACTTGAGATCCTCCCAGAAATCAGCAGACTAACCACCCTGGAATAGGAGGAGTGTACTGAGTGGAACTGTGTAGGATATTTGTGTGATCACAACAGGTGGATCGAATCGGGCTGTAGATGCGTCTCCTGGAGACAGATCAAGTGTGGCTGCAGCCTAGAGAAATATTTAAACATTGCACTCCACTTGGTTGTGTCCCCTAGTCCCCTTATATTCCATGATGGGAGAATTAGCCCTTTAGGACCTCAATTCGCCATTCCCAGTCAGCTTGAGATGTAAAGCTAAGAGCTGAGGGGCCCACCATCACACAGGGTATCACCAGTCTGCCATTCATGTTATAGACTAATACCCTTCGTATATAGTATGCATCCCAGCCTGCCCATATTACCCCAAATACCAAACCCAGCACTATATGCCATCTCGTGAAGGATACAGGTAATATCAGTAAACATTCACAAAAATGTCCCACCTGTAGGAAGAAGAGGGTTATACTTGGAGAGGGAAAAATAAAATGTGTATTCTTAAAGTAAAGGGTTTCAGTATGCTCAGGATTACATGCAGGGGGCTCTTGAGTAACCCGAGGGGCATGACATTTATTCAAACTTTGCACCAGTAAAAGTGACATCAGTATCCCACTGATGCCAGGGTGCATGCATGTAAAGGTGACGTGCAGAGGGTGAAAAACAAATGATATGGAAAACCATCTCCACCATGATGAAAAAGATCATATCTCAACATAAAATATTGAACATTAAGGGCCCTCAGCCTTTTCTTGATTTCAGTCAATTTGGATCTTTGTTGCTGCACCTCCGCAGAAAAATCCGGAAATAATGACTCCTTGGCATTGTCCACCTTTAGGATTACAGACGTTCTAGCATTACTCAAGATGTCATCCCGGTCCTTGTAGTTCAGCAGACAAAATAGGAAAAGACACAGTGGAGGCTCCCTGTGGCGGTGGCCGTGAGGTGACTCGATGGGCCCTTTCAACCGCAAACATAGAGGAAAATGCATTACTGCTGAATGTGTCCTTTAGCCAGGTTTCAATAAAAGCCACTGGGTTCTGGCCCTCTGCTCTTTCAGGGATACCCACCGCCCGCACATTATTTCTGCGCAGGCGGTTCTCCATGTCCTCTAAGCGGGCTGCTTTGGTGGATGCCACTGAAGTTGTATGCCTGACATCTCTGGAGGGGCTACCATTCGTCCTCCAATGTATTCAGACAGCCCTCTAAAGCAGAAGTGCGTTCTCGCAGCTTCTGCATGTCATGCCGTATGAGAGAGATTTCTCCTTTCATGCCTTTCTCTTCCCCCGTTACTGCTGCTATGGAAGAGCTGTATGATGTGACCACAGCAAGACTATCTCAGTGTGGGCTCAGGGTCAGTGTCATTCTGCTGAGATGTGGCCACCATATTAGATGTATGTAGGAGAGTACTCGGAGTTGTGGAGGCCGTGATGCCTGCAAGCTGGGGAGGGATCCCATCCAGTGATCCCATAGCCTCCACCATAAGTGCTTCTTCAGGATCAGGCATCAGGAGTGATGAGTCTTTTTGGACCAGATTAATGCCAAAGAGGGGCTGGACTGCCTCCTTTGCTATGCGGGGCTGGGGGTGTCCGGCACCCTTCTTGAGGCCGGTCCGTGCCTGGACATTGTGGGCCTGGAAAGATCTACCTCCGTGGATAGCAGGTAGGTAGGGGAACACAATGAGCTAGGACTCGGTGAGGCAGGATTGCAGTGATGTGAGGAGGATTCGACAGGACGCTCGGCGGAGCTAGCTTCTACATGTCCTACTCCATTCCCTGCTTGGCCACGCCCCCGGAGCCCAAATACTTACCTGAGCCTGATCTTCCTACAGCGATGTGCTCGAATGCCTCGCTGTCTGGGACTCTCCCTCCTGATTGGCTGAGACACAGCAGTGGTGCCATTGGCTCCTGCTGTTGTCAATCAAAGTGAGCCTTTCAAGAGAGAGGGGGGCGGAACCAAACCTTGGCTCAGTGCCTGAATGGACACAGAGCTGCAGCTCGGCTTGGGTGCCCCCATAGCAAGCTGCTTGCTGTGGGGGGCACTCAACAGGAGAGAGGGGCCAAGAGCTGGCAGCCGGCCCGAGAAAAGCAAGATCTAGCCCTTTGCAAATTCACTGCCCGGAGCAGGTAAGTATGACATGTCTTTTATTTTTAAAGAAAAGAAAATGAGAGTTTACAATCACTTTAATCTTCAGGAGCTTCACCCCCGCTGATCCATTTGGTCTGCCTTTGTAAGCAAGTGCACTGATGCTTGTAAAAATGTATTATAATTTGTACTATTCAGCAATGCAATAGTCTAATCTTTGGAGTTTCATTACAGCTTTGCGCTAAAGCTATAGTGCAGCAGTCATTAACTTACTACAGGGGGCCACAAATGTGTCCACATTTAATATTCCTCTTTTATAAAAAAAAATCTGAGGAAATAAAATAAAGACAAGGGATGGACATCACAGAAAAAACAAGCTTGTGTTAAAGAAATAACCACACCTTCTTATTTTTTATTTTTTAACCATTTTATTACACTATACTTCAGCAGTGAAAATTTGCTTGTTGAACTTTTTGCAGATTAGAAGGGAGTATGGTAGGTATGCAACTCCATAACTACCAAGTTGTACAGATACCATACTTTGCCTCAGACCACTTGAAGAGCAAGCATCTGTACTGTTAATGAATGGCACCAAATTTATTTTCAATCTATGTAGCATAAGCATGTTCTGTTTTGTAAATTCGTTAATTGACTTTGCTAGCTGGTTTTTTATTTTTACACTTATTTTCTATACATCATCATAATCACAACCTTTAGCTATGGTGAACATGTTCTGTATAAGTGACTGACATAAAATGTGTTTCTCCCTGGAGGCTTAATCACATACATCTTACAGGTACCACTTGCATCAAAATCAATAAATCTGGTGCTCTGCAAACTGTGTTTTTCTATGCTCCACTCGGGCTCCTATTGTAGTTTGAGAGCTCTTGGAAAAAAAATCAGGCTGACCTTGCTCTCGAAAAGCAGTTGTTGAGCTGAATTAGCAGCAAGTAAAAACTGACCATGCTGGATTCTGGGAGGAAATAATAATCTTGATCAATAAGGCAATGTAAGGTTCAATCCTCTTAGATGAGACCGTGCTTGTGTGTCTTTTTTTTTTATTCACAATACCCATGATTTTAAAAAGCTTCTTTAAAGAAAGATGATTCAAAATGTTATTGTAAGCACATTTTTCATAGTTTTTAATGCTTGTAGTAAACTTTAATATTTGAGTTAAGATGTTTTTTTCTTACTTTTGGATATGACTTGGCTTTAGTTGTTGGATGTCTTGATAACAAGAAATTAGAAATTTAACATAATTAACAGCAAAATCAAACCAAGACTGTAATGATGCTCAAAATAGGTAGTGTTAAGTTTTGCAAGTACAGCTATAAATGTCTATAATATGTTGCCATTGAGCATCTGCAGTTTGCACTACAGTGCTTTAATTTTTTATTTGTGAAAATATTAAATTAACCCAACAGTGATATTTCAGTTGCTTCACTTCATATCTTTTGCTAACTCTGGTTGACTCTTTACTGCGGTGCATACCACAACCTTTTATGGACAGTAAGCGAGTATCTTTTTCTTTTCTAAACAGACTGTAATAGAAAAGAGGGTGTCACATAGGAAGGATTCCCCAGGGGGCTTTAAAATGGAAATGCAGGCAATTCAGAAATGGATTATATAAAAGTATTTTATTGGAAACGTGTAGGGGCAATAGCATGTTGCTGTGACATACAGTATAATCTGGTTAGAGGATAACAAACACATTTCAAATTTACAGAAAGCAAACACAAAGTTACAGCATTGCATATCAATGGTCTGTTGTAACAATGCCGCAATGTGTTTCGACTCATGTGGTCTTCAGGTGAGTGTGTCTCTTGTGTGCTTTTTTTACTTTTTAGGTGGTTTATATCATAAGAAATGCAGCAAGGAAGCTAGCGGGAGGGGGATATCTGGCAACAATAGTTTATAGGCCAAACTGGTGGGTGACTAAACTTGTTAGCATGTACCAGAAACTTTTTTGGTAAATGTAAGTTTATTTTTTTTTTTTTTTTTTTTTTTGTTTTTTGATTGTCCATACATGACAGCCATGTCCTCTAGATCTTCATCTTCATCTTCATCTTCATCTTCATCTTCATCTTCATCTTCATCTTCATCTTCATCTTCATCTTCATCTTCATCTTCATCTTCATCTTCATCTTCATCTTCATCTTCATCATTTTATTTTATTTTATTTTTTCCCATAAAGATTTTATTATGTAGAAGCGTATAACATTTTACATTAACATATATGGTAGGTTACTCAACAAGCAGGGTTTACATGCAAAAGACACGCAGGATACATCTTATGTACAGTACATTAAATTCAAGAACCAGCAACACAACCAAGCAAACCTAAAATAATAGATTGGGGGTGGAGGTTCATTGTTCATTCCAAAACCTCCCAACCCGAGCCCCACCGGCTGTGAGGTCGGGCTTAGGAGAGAAGGTGTTGGAGCGGATGGTCCCAGTTCCGATATCTTACAAAAGGTATCCTCAAGGGTAAATGGGCAGGGCCTTCATGAGATCTATTTATTGTGGGTGATCGTCGGGTAAACTAACACAGTAGGAAAGGAGGAGGGTGAAAAGAGAGGGGGTATTTAGGAAGGGAGGAGGGGGGGGGGATCAAGAATAGGAGGGTTCGGGGAGGCAGCTCAAAAGCCATCTCCCCACTGGCCTCGCTCCCCACCAGGCTCCGCTATTTGGGGTGACTCTACTGTTAGGTTCTATAAGCAGGTATCAGTCTTGCCTTACAAGCTGACGGTATTGTCCAGTAGTCGTAAAGTGACTCCAACATGCCCAGGTGAATGAGAATTTGTGTGTTCTTTCCTGCGAAATGTGAATCAACTCTTCCATTTCTTTGATTTTAGAGATTTTCGTGAACCATTCTCCAATCGGGGTGTGTGTGGAGCGCCAGTGGATTGGGATGCAGAGTCTGGCAGCATTTACCATATGCATAGCCAGTGATTTGTAGTATGCCTTCTTTGGTAAGGATGTGTGATGTAAGAGAAATTGCTCGGGGGTGTAGTCAAGGGTATATGTCGTAACTTGTGAAATGATTTCGCTGACTTCCCTCCAGAAGGGTTGGATGTTCTCACAGTCCCACCATATGTGGAGCATGGTGCCTTCATGTTTTCCACATCTCCAGCATGTGTTGGAAATGGAGGGGGGAAATTTGTGGAGCCGCGACGGGGTTCTATACCATCTAGTGGCTATTTTGTAGGCATTCTCCTGAATGGCAACATTCAGGGAGCATTTATGGGCATATTCATAGACCGTGTCCCATTGTTCTGTAGAGAGGGGCATTTGGATGTCCCTATCCCAGGCCGTCTGTGAGGGGGCAGGAGCTGGTGTCAATGTAAGGAGCGCGTACAGGGTGGATATCAGGTGTCTGTGTTTAATGTTGGCAAAGGGATTCAAACTGGGTGAGTTGCCTGATCCAGCAGGACTGGTGAGCGTGGGTCGATAGAAAATGATGGCTTTGTCTGAACGACCAATGGGGGAATGAGGCATTTTTAGAAGTGGTAACCAGGGTCTCGAAGGTAAGAGGGGCTCCCTTTGAGAAATGGAGAGCTAGGACAGCCTCATGTGGCCATTCTTGAAGCAAAAAGGAGCGGGTTTCCCCCGGGGGAAAGGTCAGATTGCCTCTTAAGGAAGTCAGCGGTCCCGGCACCGAAGCAGACAGTCCGGTTTTTGTCGCCCTCCCAAAGGCCACAAGGGAGGGGTGGAAGAGGGTGTGTAAGGGTCGCCTGTGGCCAATGGTTTGGGGACATCCAGGGGAATAAATGTAGAGAGCCCAGTATGACTGATTTTTCTAAGTCCCCGTACACACGGTCAGAGATTCCGACAACCAAATCAGTCGGAGTAATTGATCAGTGACATGTCACTGATCACTGCTCTTGATTACAGGGAGCTGTGATCCGTGACAGTGTCATTAGACAGAACAGGGAGATGCTTGTTTGCATTAACATCTCCCTGTTCTTCCTCACTGAGACTATCACCAGTATGCCCACGGGCATTGAGTCCACGGGACCCACGATCCTGAGGGTTGCGCCCACAAGCCACCTCTTAAAGGGCAATGTACAGGTACGTTAATCTGCCTGTACCTGCCCTTCTGCTGCAATATATCTGTGTGAGGCGGTTGAGAAGCGGTTAAAGTGGTTCTAAAGCCTGAAGGATTTTCTCCTTAATGAATTTTATGCATTAAGGTGAAAAACCTCCTGTGCTTCAAAATCCCCCTGCCCCCCCCCCCCATACTTATTTGAGCCCGACACAATACAGTGGCCACATTCTCCCTCCTCCCTGGGCAGATTGATATCAGCAGTACCCATTGGCTTCCCACTACTGTCAAATGCTATACCAAGCAAGCGGGGGGCTGGGCTAAATCAATCAGAGTATCAATAACAGACAGGATGGCTTGGGAGTGAGCACGTACTGGTGCTACATTGAAGAACAGGACCTGGAGCACTGGCGGGGGACCCTGAAAGTTTCTAGGCTGCTCTGTGCAAAACCATTGCCCACAGTAGGTAAGTATAACAGTGTTTGTTTTTTGTTTCCTTTTTATAAAAAAAAAAAAAGCTTTAATGTTGCTTTAAAGCAGAGGTGCCCAACCTTTTAAAAAACGAGGGCCACTCAAGTGGCTTGATCGGTCATGGGCCTTAATGAGCATAGCAGGCTGATGATGGGTCCGTGTCCACTCTGCCTGTGCTAAGCAGACACAGCCCACTCTACTCTATGGGCACTCAGATCTAAACCACCCAGACGGAAGGGGACGGATCCCCTTCTGTTTTTTAGCAGAACAGATTAGAGGTAATCGGATTTAAATGAACACAAGTCTATAGAGGAGAAAAGAGGGTCCGATTGGGTCAGAGTGTATGAAAGGGGCCTAAGGCTGCTTTCATACTGATGCAATTTCCCCAACACTGTGGGGTGCAGTACATTTGTGGCTTTCCTGTGGGTTACCTGCACTTTGCTATAGACTTCTATTATATCCTGCAGGTGTGGTGCACTTTCTGAAAGCACACTAAACCGGCAGGTAATAGAAGTCTATGGCTCAATGCAGGTAACCTGCAGGTACACTGCGCTGCATCTGCGGATCAGTTTGAAAGCAGCCAAGTAACCACTGCCCTCTATCGAATGCCTCTGATAGGTCTGCGCATGCGCAGTGCCAAATGTCACTCCAGCTGATATGTTGATCAGCTCGTGTGACGTCTACACAGCGCATGCGCACCATGTCTGAGGCAGTGTCCAATAATATGCAAACAGTGGCGGGAGAATGTACTTGTCACATTCTGTCTCGCTGTTGCGGAGCATGTTTTGAGTGTTGCAGTGCGGGTTCAGTGTGTTGAACAGCTGCTTTTGCCATTGTCTAACGGCAGTTTGCAACACACACACAAGCGACCCTTCAATACACTGAACCCGTCACAACAAACATACAAAACCTGCCACACAAAACATGCCCCGCAACAGAGCAGAACCATCGGAGGCGTATCGAATGAGGGACAGTATTCAATACAACATCGACACTCAGCAGAAAGTTGCATAGTGCCGCTGATGTTCTACACACGCGCCGTCACACCAGCTGATCAGAAAATCAGATGGAGTCTGTTGCCGTACTGCACATGCCGTCAGATGCACTATCCAACAGGGGACACTTTTCGATGGAACACCGGCATAATTTACAACATTTGTGCTCTGGAATGGTGGGTTAGCAACCCAGGATCTAGTCTTGACAACCCACCATCCCAGAGAAAGAGAGCGTGGTTCACATCAGAGAGCTCCACGGGCCACTGGTTGGGCATCCCTGCTTTTAAGGCATTTGTTTTAATGAGCTACCTACTGCACAACAATGTACCTAAAAATGTATCTGCAGTATTTCATTTTTTGTTTAAAGACATTTTATTGAAGTTTAGTGTATAACAAAAACAGTAAAGTCAAACGTTAGGGTACAGAGCAAAAAGAAAAAAAATGTTACAATGCCTCAAATAGTAGATGCAACAGTTAACATAAGAAGAACCAGAGAGTAAACATTTGTACGCTTATAATGGTATAAGGTGAGGTTATCTGATAGGTACAGTGTTATAGTCGTGAGTACAGTGCCTAACTGTGATTTAGAAGATGTTAAGTGAGCAGAACAGGCACTGTGCTTATTTGAAAGAAACAAAATCCAATACAGAGTCATTATCTCTTAGTAGATAGATGCAATTGTTGGCAATAGTATGTTGGTGTGGCAATGGTATGTGCAGATGAATTCAGAGAAGTACAGTAAGTGGTAATCTCCAGTGTAGAGAACTAGTGCGTAATGCACTAAGGGATGTTCGTTAAAGGAAGGGGAACTGGTCCAGCCAGTCATTTTCTCAGATCACTGACATATTTAGTGCTTTAGGGGAGCAGTGAAAGATATTCTGGGGATGTACTGAAAAGCAACCAACTCGACCATATGCATGTGAAGGTAGAAGGGGTATCATTGGCTTGATGTATCAGGTTCTCCATCTCAGCTGTTTTGTTAATACGGTTGAACCACTCCAGTAAAGAGGGGGGATGTTTGGATTTCCAGTTGGCTGGGATGCACATATTCGCCGCCATGATCATATGCATGGTTAGGGATCCCATGTAGGCTTTTTTGGATTGTGTAGAGACATGAAAAAGAAGTTGAGCAGGGGAAAACTGTATTGGGCGGGTAGAAAATTTCTGGGTGATTCTATGGACTTCTTGCCAAAATGGCTGGACGATGGGACATGACCACCAAATATGTTCCAGGGTGCCAAGACTGGCCTGACATCTCCAACATTGCGGGGAGACAGATGGGAAGATACGATGCAGTGTTAGAGGTGTGTTGTACCACCTGGATAGTAATTTAAATGCATTCTCCTGAACACAGACATTTCGGGAGCCTTTATGTATGACAGAATATGTATCTTCCCAATCCTTGGGATTTAAGGGTGATGGCAGGTCTCTATTCCAGGCTTTGGTAGACCAACAATCATTGCTGGTCTGTTGTGGGAATAGTATATTATACGAAAAGGAGATGAGGTGTCTTTGTGGTTCGATCAGTGTACATGTTTGTTCAAAGGAGGTTAAGGTTCGAACTCCAGCTTGGGAGTGGGGCTTGGAAGTCAAAAAATGGTGTATCTGATTATATGTCCATTGGGAAAACCCACTTTTGAGCATATTTCTCGACAGGTTTGTATAGGATAGAAGATGATTACGGTCATAGAAGTCTTTAGACAGGACTTTAGGATGAGGCCACAATCCGTGGAGAAAAGAGGGGTGCATACCCGGTGGGAACGCTGGATTGAGTTTTAGTGGTGTTAGTGGGCCCGTGACTGAGGAGATCTGATATGTTTTGCAAGCGTATCGAAATGCGTTGAGTGACGTGGCGATTAACGGGTGTGAGGAATAGCTACGGGGGACATGTGTGGGGAGTAACCATGGTGTTTGAGCCACTGGTATTTGATCAAGGGATGATTCAAGTTGAACCCAATCTTTCGTGTTGGAATGGACGTTCCAGTCAATTATTCTGGCAAGGTGACATGCTAGGTAGTACCTATGGATGTCTGGCAAACCAATACCTCCTTGTGTTTTTGGTGTAACAAGTCTTGAATAACTCAGTCTGGGTCTTATGGAACCCCAGACAAACGTCGAACAGAGTTTGCGGAAGGAAGCGAAAAACGTTTGGGGAAGTGAGATAGGTATAGTCTGGAGGAGATACAAAATCCTTGGTAAAATATTCATTTTTATGATGGCTGCTCTGCCAAACCAGGAGAATATGCCTTTTGACCACCTCTGAAGGTCAGTGGACATGGTGCGTAGTAAAGGCAGGAAATTAAGATCATATAAATTAGCTAGGGATCTTGGAAGTTGGATACCTAAGTAGGGTATACTATCAGGACTCCATTTAAAGGGGAAATTCGCCCGGCATTGGGCGCAAACTTTTTCGGTCAGCGATACATTTAGTGCAAGGGATTTTTTAAAGTTAATTTGTAGGTTAGAGATGATATGGAATTGGTCGAATACTGTGAGTAAGTTAGGGATGGATGTTAGGGGTTCTGTTAGGAATAGAAGAATGTCGTCCGCAAATGCAGCCGTTTTAAATGTTCTTTTGCCTATATCCACACCCTTAATGTCTGGGTTTTCTCTAATTTGTCTCAATAATGGTTCAAGAGTAAGGATAAAAATTATCGGGGATAACGGGCACCCCTGACGTGTGCCATTGGAGATAGAGAAGGCATTCGACAGGTGGCCATTGACTTTCACTCTCGCCGTTGGTCCTGAGTAAAGCAGATTGATATAATTGAGCATTCTATTAGGCAGACCAAGAGCTTTCAAAGTCGCTGACATGTAATCCCAGGCCACCCTGTCGAATGCCTTCTCCGCGTCTAGGGAAAGGAAGAATCCAGCTTGTTTTTGGGAAGATAGCCAATGGTGGACATTAAGAGCTTTGAGAGTGTTGTCTCTCGCTTCCCGGCCAGGCGTGAAGCCCACCTGATCGGGATGTATAAGGTCAGGGAGTAAAGGCAAAAGTCTGTTAGATAAAATTTTAGCGTACCATTTAAGGTCAACATTTAGGAGCGATATAGGCCTATAGTTGGTAACCTGTGTGGCATCTTTGTTTGGTTTTGGGATTACGGCTACATGTGCGGACAACATATCTCGCGGGGCAGAACACGGGGATGAACATGTGTTAAAGGAGGGTAGTAAAATATGTTCATAGGTTCTATAGTAACCAACGGGCAGTCCATCAGGGCCCGGGCTTTTACCTGCGTGCATGGCTTTAAGAGCCGTTCGAGCTTCTTCTGAGGTCAGAGGAGTATCGAGCATCTGGCATGCGGAGGTGGAGATAGGAGTTGGGCTATATTTATTTAAAAAGTCAGATATAAGTTGGGCCCGCCGCTGGTTAGGGATTGGTGGTGTATTAGATGATGAGGTAAGGTTGTATAGATTTGAATAATATTGTACAAATTGCGTGGCGATGTCAGGTGTTGTGGATAATTTTTTGCCCGTTGGATCTGTGATATGGTGAACAGTTATTGATGCTTTCTTGGATTGAAGGGCTTTTGCTAATATTTTCCCAGATTTATTACCATATTCATAAAACGTTTTCTGAGAGAGTATATATTTGCGCTTAGTCTGCTTTCCCAGTAATTCTAACATTTCTTTCCTGGATTGGATAAGGGTGGCAAGCAGTGTGGTGGTGCTCTTTAGACTATGTGCACGTTCCAAACGTCTAATTTTAGTGGCCAAATCATTGAAGTGTTTTTTGTACTCTTTTCTCTTTTTTGCCGCCGCTGCTATGAGGGTTCCTCTTACTACACATTTGTGTGCGTCCCAGTGAATGAGGGGAGAGGTATCTGTGGCTTTATCTAAGAAGTAATGTTTCATTGTTTGCTCCACTTCTGCAGCTATAATCGGATCAGTTAGCAAGGATTGATCTAGTCTCCAGGAGTGGGCGCGTGGGGTGGAAGATGGGATGGATAGTGTGATTGAAACCGGATTGTGGTCAGAAAGAAACATAGGGTTGATGGATGCGTGTGTAAGATAAGGTAAAGCTTCTTGAGAGATAAAGAGGAAATCAATTCTGGAATATTTTCCATGAGGTGTCGAGTAGAATGTAAAGTCCTTTGTATCTGGGTAGAGGGTTCTCCAGGCATCATGTAAAAGCAAAGTTTGCATCTGAGTTTTTATTGATCGAAGGGCAGCATAGGTAAGGGAGGAGTGCCCATTAGAGGTATCGAGTATAGGGTTCAAAGGAACATTGAAGTCCCCTCCCATAATAAGTGTGCCTTCTTGAAACGAGACCAATTTGGACACAATTCCCTTGAAGAACGGTACTTGGAGTGTGTTGGGCGCATATATGTTTGCAAGTGTAAATGGCTTGTTTTGGAGGAGTCCTTTAAGGAATAGAAACCTGCCATCATCAGCTAGAGTGTCAGTGATCTGGAGGGGGCAATGTCGGGCTAGTAAGATGGAAACACCTTTTTTTTTCGCTAGTGTGGTGGTGGAGTGGTATGCCGTGGGATAGTATTTGCACTGGAGTTTCGGTATATTGTCTGATCTGAAGTGTGTTTCTTGTAAGAATAGTATGTCTGCTCCACTTTTTTGCATGGCTAATAATAGTTGTGAGCGTTTTTCCGGGATATTTAAACCCTTAGCGTTCAAGGATATGATTTTGAGATGGAGTAGATTGGTTGCATCCCCAGAGGTAGTCATGGTGTTGAGATCGAAATGTGAATGTAGATGCGTCCGGGGAAAAGGGTAGTAGAAAAAGTAAGCAAGTAAAAAAAAAAAAAAAAAAAAAGGAAAAAAAATTTGGGGGAAGGGGTAAACGGTAATCCGGCAGCAGGTAAGAACCCGCTCACCTGCGTCAAAGATAAGGGGGTATAGGCCGGAATGTGGTAGAGGTCTGCAGGGTATGTCCCGTACGAAAGCACTGGACAGTCCTACAAGCCACTAGGGAGGAGGTGATTGTCGAAAGACAAAGATATAAAGTGCGAGAACCCTCACACCACAGCTTTAAGTTGTAATTGTAGAGAGTTTGCCGACATATTACCAATGGTCACCCTTTTACAATTCGCGTGGAAAAGATTGTGGGCTGAAGCGTTTAAACACTATCGGTGGGGGAGGTGCCCGTTTGTAGTATTGATAGTGAATTTGAGTTCCCTGTATAAAATATGTAGGGGCAGAGATGCCTTATTGGGTAGGCGTTTTCAGGTAACATTTGCTTAACATAAATGTCTACAAACCTTTCTTTGTAAAGCAGGAACTAGAGGAACAGACCAATAAGCTAAATCAATAACAGAGATACATATCATGTTGAGAGGTAGCCAAGGGCTGGAGGAGGATGGGATTATCACATCAAAGCCATGACGGCACATGGTACATATAAAGGTTCTCTCCAGTAAGTGCTGGTAAGAGGACCGAACTAATTTTCGATGGAAATAACTAGGCTAGGCCAAAGGTTTAGGTATGGCTTTACCGGCTTGATGTGGGAAATCACATCCCCTCGTCCTCAAAGCAATAAAAGGATCAAATGTCAACAGGTCTGACGTGATGAGCGTTTGAACAATTATACGCTATCTCATTAACGAAGTTAAGACAATAAAGTAAGTAAACAAACTAATGAGAAAGAAAGCACGTACTATAAGTATGTTCATAGTAATCATGCTGTGGGGCATGATACAGCTTCCTGAACACACTGCATTGTTGTTTGTGAGCCAGTGAGGAAACCTTTGCGTGCAGAAGGTAAGGGAGGCATTGTCTCAAAGATCAGGGTAAAATAGAGGGGCTTAGACTAGAAGGGGGGTAGGTTGAGGGAAGGACAATGGGTAGTGAGCCAATAGGTTGTGGGACATGCCTGGAACAATATAATATTGGGTAGAAGACACTGCCTATTGGTAGGAAATAACGTGGTCGGTAGGTTACCGTTGAGAACAAAGGCTGAGTCCGTCCGTTTAAACGATGGGAATTTCCCGAACGGGTTGGGCAGTGAGGATAAACTGAAACTGGAGGTCTACTAGGAGAGGAAAGAATTACTGCATCGTGAGCTGAATTCCAAGTATAGGAAGGATCCGACCGGTGGATTCAACATAGCCACTTCTTCAACGGTCACGGCGTGCTCTGCGGGATGTTGGCGCGGCAGTGGGACTGCGCAGATGATCGTAGGCTTCCGGAGAAATTCGTCGGATCGATGGAGAGCGACGTCTTCGGTACGGCGACGGCTGGGTGTCCATCCGATCGGTAGATCTGTAGTCTGAGCGGGACGAAGATCCTTTGAATTCCACGTACCAGTCGGGGAGTGAGACCAGAGGTATGTCTAAGGTGCGGCAGAAGGCGAGCAGTTCCTCAGGAACCCTCAGGATGGCCGATCGTCCCTGATGGGTGGCTGAAAGTCCGAATGGGAAGCGCCAAAGGTAGGGGATGCCATTATTCCTTAAGACTTCTAAGAGGGGGCGCAGGTCTCTCCTATTACGAAGTGTAATAGCTGAGAGGTCTTGGTAGATAGAGATGCGTTGGCCCTCATATTGTAGAGCTTGTTGCAGTCTGGCCTGTTTTAGGATCATTTCTTTGGTTTGAAAGTCACAGATACAGCAAACCACGTCTCTGGGAGGGTCTGTGTCGCGTCCGCGGGGTCGGAGAGCACGATGGATGCGCTCCATCGCTATGGGTGAGTGGCTGGGTTGATCAAGGAGCTGATTGAAGAGGGCAGTAACCACCGGGGTGAGGTGATCGGTGTCCACACTTTCGGGGAGGCCTCTCACCCGGAGATTATGCCTCCGACCCCTGTTGTCCAGGTCTTCAACGTGCCGCTGGACGTCCCGCAGTTGTGCAGTATGTGTGTCTATGGAGCGGTGCATCGTGGAAATTGCCGCTTGATGGACGGCGGTGGTTTTCTCTACTTCCTGCACCCTTCCCGCAATGGCTTGAATTTCGTGTTTAAGGTCCGTTATGGCAGCAAAAAGGGTGTCTTTAATATCAGCTGCTACCGTGCGTAGGTCTAGCAGGCTTGGAGATTGCAAGGAATCCGGCTGGGCCGCAGCAGTTGTGGGAGGAGAAGGGTTGGGAGTTAGTAGTACCCCATCTCGTGAGGGAGCTGAGGTGCTCGTCGCCATGTTGGATCTCTGTGATCTGAACAGATCAGCGATATTCCGCGTTCCTCGGCTGGGATGTTCCCTCGGGGATCTCGATCTGGAGGTAGAAGAGTTCCTGGATGCAGTACCCATCATCCGGGGTGGTGTTGAAGGGGTATTTCTCTCTCTCAGGGCTAATGGTGAGCTGTGGTGTGAAGGAGCTCAGGAGTTATGCTGCCATCTTCGCTCGCGGCAAGCCACGCCCCTAGTATTTCATTTTTTATTGTAGCACATTGAAACATGCAGTTGTCTATTATGAGTTGAAATCTGCAGCGCAGGCATGTTGTGGTGCCATCCAAAGTGAATGGCACTGCAGTACATCGATTCAGGTAGTGTGCTTTACAATATTGCAGTGGTGTGAGTAGACTCTAAATCAGGGGTGCCCATCTTTTTAAAGAGTGAGGGTCACTTAAGCGACTTGGTAACTGGTCGCGGGCTGCAATGAGCGGACAGATCTGTCCACTCTGCATATGCAGAGCAGACACTGACTCAGCCCACTCTACTCTATGGGCCCTTCCACATAACCAGACAGAGGGGGACAGATTTTATTTTATTTTTTTATTTTTTTGGGGGAGTGGCTTGAAGGTAGGCAGGTGTAAATGGACACAAGTCTGTTTACATGTGCCACTCCATAGAGGTGAATGGAGGGTCTGATTGGGTCACCTCTTAGGGTCCTAAGGTTGCTTTCACACTGATACGCTGTGGTTTACCCACACCAGGGGTGCAGCGCAGTGCACCTGTGGCTTTCCTGCACTTTGCCATAGACATCCATTATATCCTGCAGGTGTGGTGCACTGTCTTAAAGCGCACCAAACTCACAGGTAATAACAGAAATCTATGGCTCAGTGCAGGTAACCCGCAGGGCCGCTCCGCTGCACCTACAGATCAGTTTAAAAGCAGCCCAGTAACCACTGCAGAACAGGTATGCCCATATATACCCTGCGAGTTTAGTAATGAATAATATTACTAACAACATTCTTCCATTCAGGAATCACCAGCTGTTGCTGTCCCAGGTGGAGTGCATTCCATATCACTACACTTGTGGAGCCGACGCAATACAGAAAGCATTGGCTCCATCCATCCCAGAGCAGAGGATCGCGGGCCACTGGTTGGGCACCTCTGCTCTGAATTGTCACTTTATAGCCATTTGTCCTCTTTTTGTTGCATCTTTGGGAGAGGAAATTAAGGGAAATCTCCAACAGGGAGCACGTACAGCAAAAAACGAATGCATTGTTTTTTTTCCTGTTATCTAAAACTAAAATATTATTTTTTTGAATATACAGTACATGTACATTATTTATGTGCAAACATTCACAAATGTTCTTTGCAGACTGCTTTAATTCATAAATGCTTTTCATCATGTAATCTAGTGTTAGTTTTTTTTTTTTTTTGATGATTAAAACTGAAAGGCTCGAGTGTGAAATGTAACTGTAATAGTGTAAAAGCCTTTATGTTCTTGTCCCCTCTAGAGGTATTTCTATTAGTTTCATAAGCACAATGTAAAAGTGTCAGTCTTGAGGTCACAGTGCTATGTATTCTCTTGGCTCCACAGTGTTCTGATTTCTTCAGGGACCACTTTTTTGTTCATTGGATGACAGTCCCATCTCTGAGGTCACCTGTGCTCCATGCCCTTATGAAGGAATCATGCCGCATTGAAAATTCTGTCATCTGCCATCACATCTTTGTCCTTGTCTGCTTCTGGAAAGGAGACTGTCAAATCCTTTATTGAATGAAGAATATTGTTGCTTCATTTCTGCTTTATTATTTTTTTTTCTAGTTCTTTATATTTAGCATGTAGCATGGTTGGTTGTACTTTTTTTTTTTTTTTTCTTCTTCTTCTTCTTTTTTTCTGTATATGTAATGTGCTTTTATGTTTAAGCTGTTGTTGACCCTATATATATTAACGTGTGTGTTACCCTAACATAGCTCTTTCCTGATACAATGTGTCTGTTGTACCATGTACATGTATGAAAAAGTATCCTATTCCTGCACTGTTTAATTCCTGTGTGAAGTACACGGTGATCCTGCCAGCCCCCCTGCTGTCTACTTTCAGACTGACCGCATGAAGCACATCCACCCCAGCGTGTTTTTTTTTTTCTCTTTACGTTCTACTTGGGAGCACAGCCTGCCTGCCTGTGCTGAAACACCCCCCTTCATAGCTCTTCACTGGGGAGATCAGTGTGCTGTGGTTTCTCTGCCGCCTGCTGGCAGGAGGCAGAGAAACGCCCTCCCCCCCCCCAACAAAAAAATTTCTTTTAAGTTTGTTCTGTATTATCATATCTTTTGCATATTGATACTGAATGGCAGTGTTTGGTATATTTAGCTAGTGTACTGTGTTCTAATGAGAAAATTTGCAGTGTCTGCATCCCTTTTAAAGGTATTTAATCTTTGGAGAGTATTTCCCTAAAACTGAAATTCCTGTTGCGCAAGTCAGTAAAAATTTGACTTGTATTTTAATGCAGAATAAACCGTCTCATGTTTTTTTTTTTTTTTTTTTTTTTTTTTTTTAAACCTTTTCTTTCACTTTTTTGGGAAATGGTGGGGGTTCATTTGTATCCCCTTACCAATTCACACGGGGGGGATCTTTAACAAGGGGGCTTCCAGATTCCAATAAGCCCCCCGCCGCAGACCCCCACAACCCCCCAGGCGAGGGTTGTGGGGATGAGGCCCTTCTCCCCATCAACATGGGGACAAAGTGCTTTGAAGGGCTACCTCAAAGCACCCTCCCAATGTTGAGGGCATGTGGCCTGGTACAGTCCAGGAAGGGGGGCACTCTCCCCCCCTTTTCCTCCGGCCTGCTAGATTACGTGCTCAGATAAGGGTCTGGTATGGATTTTTGGGGGGACCACACAGCATTTTTTATTTAAATTTGGTGCGGGGTTCCCCTTAAAATCCATACCAGACCTGAAGGGCCTGGTATGAAATTTAGGAGGACCCCCACACATTTTTTTTTCTTCTAAATTTTGGTTTGGGGTTTCCCTGTGGGGAAATCCCCATACCGCTTTTATCAATGAACTTTTATGTGTATTGCAAACAGACAATTCATTGTAGCCACGAGTAGTTTTAAAATAACTTTTTTTTTTTTTTTCCTTTTATAAATGTAATTTTGCTGTCAGACTGTTCTAAACATACTATAGCTACCCCCAGGTCCAAAATTTAAAGGAATATTACACTTTTATTGTTTCACTTTAAGCATGGCTCTCGAAAAAACTGCAGTTTTTTAAAACTTTTTTTTTTTGCATTGATACATGTCCCCTGGGGCAGGACCCAGGTCCCCAAACACTTTTTATGGCAATACCATGCATATAAGCCTTTAAATGTAGCACTTTTAAAGGGTGTTCCACGGCTTTCGAATTTGCAGCAAACACCCAAAATTGTTTGCTGTTCGAACTGGTGAACAGCCAATGTTTGAGTCGAACATAAAACTCATCCCTGATTACCAGAAAACATTACTATAGAACATTAGTTATCTCTCGAGTGCAATTTAGAAATTACACATCCATAAGTGACACTTTATAGAATTTTGACAAGCTTTTTGCAGGAGAAAGATTTGGTGTGCAAGAGGCCACTGATAGCATTGGGTACGGGTCCATAACATGTAATAAGCCTTTTAGTTTAAAGGTGTTCCAAAGGTAGAAGGTTGTTTTATCTTAATGCATTCTAAACCGCAAAATATTTCAAATTTTGACAACTCAGTCTGCTGCCAATTGTCTGCACCCCAGTTCCTAAGGTTTTGTGCATAGTTGAATCGCTTGTCTCCATGTCATCTGCACAAAAACATAGGAACTGGGGTGCAGAAAAATGACAGCAGGTGCTCTGGATTGAGGAGTCTGATCATGTGACCGGACAGGAGCGGCTACAGAGTAGGTAGGTATGGACATCTTTACTTTTTCGAGTTAGAATAGGAGGAAGTTGAGTCGATTTTAAGCTTGGGTTTTGACTTGCCTTCACTTTTAACACCAAGGTTATAATTGTTACCAATACCAACTAACAATGGTTAGGCCGATTCAAAAAAATCTAATGATGAAGACCATTTGTTGACCTTTTTAAAACTATATGATTTAAAGTGTTACAATATTTCAAATGTTCTGTTTCCAGTAAAAATGTGATGCACCAGCAGTTGACGGAAGATGGCAAGTTTTAGCCAAACTTTTTATATGAAATTCGATTTTTTTTGGGGGGGGGGGGGGGGTTTTTGTTTTATGTTCTGTCTTAAAATCCCTATGAAATATGTATTTGTTCTCTTGCTTTTTTTTTTTTGTCTTTTTATTTATTCTTCCTGGCAGCAGTTGTAAATATCTTGTTTGTCCCCATCTGTTATTTGTGTTCTTTGATAAGCTTAAGTATAAATCTGTTCCTGCTCTGTGATATAGTGTGTCTTCTGACAAGGATATGGGTCTCTTACTGGGCACAGAATATGTGCTCTTCATTTTATCACCTAACGTAAATCAGACCATGGACAGAGCAGGGCTGTTCATTTTGTTTAGGGGAAATGAAACACAAATCATAAGCTAAAACTATTCAAAGCCAGTACATGAAACAGTTTGGGTGATGCCTTTTAATAAATAGATACTTCAAAGTGGATTCTAGATACTTATTAAATATGTGCTCATAGAATGTAGACCACCTTGCCTGCAAATGTGATTTATTTAAATTAATCTCTAAAGAGCACATATAGAAAAAAGTCTCAAACCCCTTCTTTTCATCATCCATTAATCCTAAGCAGTCAGTCTCCCAGAATGGGCAATGCGTGGTTGGCAACTATTTTCACAAACATTTTCCAGAAGAAAAGAGAAATTTCCTATTAGGAGATGTCAATGTGCAGTTTCCTTGGTTTTCATAATGTCATAGAAAAAAAAGCTGGTTTGTAAGCCAGTCAATTTAAATTTGTACACGTAAAAAGCTCTCAGTAAAAATAAGCTTGTCTATCTTACAAGGAAAAGATTTACAAAGGAGAGTTAGTCTAAAATCTAAGCCAAGAGCCCACGTCACATTAACACCATTCTCTGAGCTGATGACTCTGATTTATGGTGTATTCCCTGCACTATCTCTTTCTAATGTCCTTTACAGAGATTTGTACAGGCAAGCACATTGCCCAAAGGGGAAATTAGCACTTGGCATCCATTTGTGAAGAGTGTTTTTCTCTTTGTACTTTTGTCATTGGCTCTTTGTACTTAAATCTGCTCTGTTGCTTTATTCCTACTGTCTACTCTTCAGACTCTACAAAAACAGATGGATGCAAATGAAAATTGCATCCAAAATAAAAACTACAAGTTTGATTCAGGGGGATGTGGTCCCTTTTCTAGCTAAGAATTTATTACAGGGATCTACAAGGAGGGAGTTAAATTTTTTCAGTCCTGTATTAATTATCTTCCCTATTTACCAGTATGCATCAATGTGCAATGCAATAAAATATGGCAACAGGTCTTTTTAGTTGCCTTCTGAGAAACTAGAAAATTCTATGTTCAGATATCGAAGTAGAGCACTTGCTTCTCTCGTACTGATGTCGTTTCTCTAGTATGACATGGTGCTGATCTTACTGCCATGCCACCAGAGTACATTTTGGCGGCACAGAGGTGTAGTGGGTAGCACTCTCTACTAGCAATAAAAAGGGTCGCTGGTTTGAATCCCAACCATGATACTACCTGCCTGGAGTTTGCATGTTCTCCCTGTGCCTGCGTGGGTTTCCTCCGGGTACTCTGGTTTCCTTCCACACTCCAAAGACATGCTGGTAGTTAATTGGCTCTGTCCAATGTATGTGTGGAATACTGGGTAAATTGATGGGCTATATGTGTACCTTAAATAAAATAGATGAGCATCTTAAAGTGGTTGTAAACCCTTACAAACCACTTTGACCTACAGGTAAGCCTAGATTAAGGCTTACCTTGTAGTTTCAAGAAATATCTCTTAAACCTACATGGTTTAGGAGATATTTGCCAAAACCCAGGCACTGAACGCGCCGCTGTCAACGGCGATATGCCGTGAGTGGCGGCTCCTGTGCACATGCGCGGGAGTGACCTCATCGCGGCTTTGTCGAATGACAGCGCCGTAGCAGTGAGACCCGCCAAGAAGATGGAGGCTACGTACACAAGGGGACAGCGGTGACTTCACTGGCTCCTCTGTCAGGTTAGTGACACATAATGGACTACTATGCGATGCATAGTAGTCCATTATGCTTTACCTTTGCAGGGAATCAGAGGGAGTAAACCTATCAGGGTTTACTTCCTCTTTAATGACACAATGTACAGGGATAGGGGCAATTGTAGCCATGCACCCACACTCACTCAGGATGAACTGGATGGACTGTTGTCTTTATTCAATCTATGTAACTATGACTCTGCTCTGGGTTAACCCAAATCTGTCAGTTAGTGGTTTTTCTATTGTGAGGTTTGGCTATAGGTAGAATGTTATAAATAGGGGATTCCTGAGAGAGGTACTATCCAAATTCGGCATCACAGGATGGTTCCAAACGGCCATACTCAAACCCTTCAGCCAGAGTACCGACTAACGGCACACTATCTAAACCATTCAAGATCTCTAATGGCACCCGCCAAGGATGTCCGCTCTCCCCTCTCATTTTTGCTCTAATAATGGAAACCCTTGCGGCAAAGATCAGAGAGGACATGCACGTCTCAGGAATTGCACATAATGACATGGAACATAAAATTAGCCTCTTTGCTGTCATACTAATGATCACAAACCCGACCATCTCTATGCCCGCAATCCAAGATATCATCAACCAATTTAGCTCTGCCTCCTTTTACAAACTTAACTCCTCTAAATCCCTAATCCTTCCACTTAATCTAACGCATAGACAACAATCCCTCCTAGAGAGTACTCTCCCTTACTCTTGGTCAAGCAAATCCCTTCCGTACCTAGGAATAAACTTAGCCCCATCTCTATCCCAACTCTATGATCTCAATTATCGTGCCTTCCAAAAAACGATTACCCCAACTATTAAATCAGCTACGCACAACAGGTCTCTCTAAACTAGGACGCATCACATCCTTTAAAATGCTAATCCTCCCCAAGCTACTCTATTTTCCGTACAGTAATTTTACCAATACCCCACTCCTTCTTCGCCTCCATACAAAAACAACTTTCCAGATGTGTGGGAAACTAAACCACCCAGATGCGCTCAATATATTCTAACCAGGCATCATAAAAAAGGAGGGACCAGCCTCCCCCATATTCAGAACTACTACTATGCTTCCATCCTAGACCAGCTATACTACTGGTGGCATCCGAACCCCAATAAGGCTTGGTCTATCCTAGAATCATCGTACTTCCAACCAAATTCCCTACGTGAAATACTCCTCGCTACTTCATCAGACTTCCCTCCTACTCCAATGCCTAAGTCCCCATCAATTACGGCTTCTTTAACAGTCTGGAAGAAATTCACCCAGGCGAAAATATCAGACCAACCTTCTCATACATTACAAATCCCTCTCCGATCATTGTCACAAATACCAAACTTAAACTTATGAAATTGGATGACAAGGAAGATAATTAATCTATCAGATCTTTACCACGCTAACCATACCCTAAAAACCTTTGCTAATCTCCAAACTGACTTTGGCCTTCCCCACACGGAAACCTTTACATACATGAGGATCTCCCACCTTCTCCGCCAATTTAAAATATCTACGGTGGCAAATATTCCTGAACAAATACACAACTTTTACACCAACACGATATATCCGAAACATGGTATCTCTATAATGTACTCTATTCTGAACGACAACCGGCCCTACTCGCAAATACCGTCTCTCTCCAGATGGACGGAAGAACTAAACATTACGGTCACACCCGACATGTGGACACATGCCTTTAGACACGCCTTCACAGCTTCCCACTGCTCTAATCACTTGGAGTCCTATAAAAAAACACTCCACAGATGGTATCTCACACCCTACCTGCTCTCTAAATTCTTCCCGGACCATCCTCCTACCTGCTGGAGGTCATGTGGAAGTACCAGTACTATAGCGCACATCTTATGGTTTTGCAGATCCTTAAGCTCCTTCTGGAAACAAATTTTTGCTTTGATATCCACCATATCACAGGTTCCAACAACTCCCAATCCCTCACTGGCTCTACTACACATTGGCGTAGACAAATTCCCGCCAAACACACGAGTAGTGATAATCCACCTACTTCTTGCGGAAAAAATGAACATTACTAAACTTTGGAAAACCACTCATTCTCCATCTATTGCACACACGATTTCCGACATAAACTTTCAATGTGAGATGGAAAGGCTAATTGCTCGGAAACACGTAATTATGAAAAAAGTTTTTATGCGACTGGCATATCTGGCTTACGCATCTGAAATGTACTGTAGCCGCATAATTTTCTCTCCAGCTTGTAGCTCTTTATTATTATTATTATGCGCCCGATTTTATTCTCCTATGTACCCATCCCCTCTTTTGTAACTAATATCCCATCTAGCTGGTGCTCTTTTACCCACACCCCCTCCCCCCCGACTGGAGATATTGCATTTCTACGTTACTATCCTAATAAACTTGATCCACCTTTAGTTAGTCTGCATTGTGGACTGGTTTTGCATTACTTAACTCTTTGTATGCTTTGCCTCTGATTGCTCTAGTCGGAACATCCGATATGTTGTTACAAATGTTTATCTTGTTTACCTTACTGAAAATCAATAAAGATTTATATTGAATAAGAATGTTATAAATAACATGTTTACATTTAAACGCTTTGGTACCTCCAATTTTTCTTTGATGAAAGCTTATTGAGTAGCACATAATGAAAGATATTGCACGCCCATATTACTGGTTACAAAAATCAATTGAATTGCACCTTTAATCTTCCACTAAGTTGGCACAAAGAAACCATCTTTTAGTAGCGAGACTATTTGCTGTAAATGTATCCTTACATGTACTGGGCTACTTTAACACTGTGTTGCTTTACAGGCTCTATAGCATTTAAAAATGGCACCTCTCCTATCACTCCAGTGTAAAAGCCTGAGGGCTTTCACACTGGAGCAGTGTGCTAGCAGGACGCTAAAAAAAAAGTCCTGCAAGCAGCATCTTTGAGGTGCTTCAGGAGTGGTGTATAAATCGCTCCTAAAGTATCCCGCCCATTGACATCAATGTGCAGTGACACTTTATTCGTGCTTTTAACCCCTTTTTGTCTGCTAGCAGGGGTAAAAAGCGTTGCTAAAAATAGCAGTGCTTTACCGCCGATTCCCTCTGTGCCACAGTGTGAAAGTGCCCTTATAGTCCTAAATGTCTACCTCACATGGGCCATCCATGCTCTGCCTTCTGCAGAAGTGAAGTAATTTTTACTGTTCTACTGTCTCCCTTTATATTGTAAAGTGCTACACAAACTGTTGGTGCCATATAAATCCTGTACAATAATAATAATAATGTCTTCCTATTTTGATAGTGAAAACCCCTGCATTGGACTATATTTTTGTTTGAATTAAAGTGGGATATCTGGCCCTGAAACAATTCTGACGATTGTGGACTCTGGGAAAACTCTACTACCACTACGTTAGATTCCCCATATCACAAAGTAAATTCTAAGGCTGGATACACACTATCCAATTTTCTGTAGATTTTCTTCCTTCAGATTCACGAAAACCATATAATATGAGGTCAAACCTTGGGAGGTTAAATGTGTATGCAATCAGGCAGGCCCTTGCACTACATGGTTTTGGGAAATCTGAAGAAAATCTGACAACAAAAGTTGTATACTGTGTATGAGGTCTTAGTCTGGATGTGTTGTGTGCAAATTTTGATGCTGTCTTATAGGGTCTGATGGTTTCTTCTGTTTATAAATCACATTTGTATTGAGAGCTGTAGAGATATATCTCTCAATATATCTCCAGTCTACCGACCCCCATACCAAATGGATTTTACGGTTTTCAGAATTGGAATAGTCATAGTTGCAATCATTTTATATTTGTGTGTGTGTGTGTGTGTGTGTGTGTGTGTATACAGTGCATATAAAGTCTACACACCCCTAGTAAAATGTGATGTAACAAAAGAGACAAATATTTTTCAGAACTTTCTCCCTTTTAATGTGACCTATAAACTGTACCACTCAGTTAGAAAACAAATTAAAATCTTTTAAGGGGGAGTAAAACAAAACTAAAATTATGTGGTTGCATAATTGTGCAACGCCCTCTTATAAGTGGGGAAGTAGCTGTGTTCATAATTAAGCAGTCACATTCAAACTCATGTTGAACCTAGGTTCAAATTGATGTGATTTGGAATGTCAAATTGCATGCCAAATTGGCGGCTATTGCCAGCAATGGCACCATCTGAATTCCCAAAAGTAGTTTCTGTACTACTTTTAGCAACTTCGGGTGGAATTTCAATAGTCATCTGTGCAGGAACTTGCACAGATGTCTCTGCAAATCGCCTCCGAATTCAGACTGACATGTGGGAATGAAATTGTGTTCAGCTGAACTCGCATGATTTAAATCACACAGAAGTGTAAACCTAGGCTAAATGAGTCAGTACACGTCTGCCATCGTTTAAAGTGCCTCTGATTAACCCATATAAAGTTCAGCTGTTCTATTAGGTCTTTCCTAACATTTTCTTAGTCGGATCCTACAGCAAAAGCCATGGCCTTTAGAGAGCTTCCAAAGCATCAGAGGTATCTCACTGTTAAAAGGTATCAGTCAGGAGAAGGCTACAAACAAATTTCCAAGGCATTAGATATACAATAGAACACAGTTATCAAGTGGAGAAAATATGGCACAACAGTGACATTACCAAGAAATGGACGTCCCTCCAAAATTGATGAAAAGACTAGCACAAAACTGGTCAGGGAGGCTGCCAAGAGGCCTTCAGCAACATTAAAGGAGCTGCAGGAATATCTGGCAAGTACTTGCTTTGTGGTACATGTGAGTGACAACAATCTCCCGTATTCTTCATATGTCTGGGCTATGGGGTAGAGTGGCACGATGAAATCCTTAAGAAGAAAAACATCCCAGCACGGCTACATTTTGCAAAAACACATCTAAAGTCTCCCAAAAGCATGTGGGAAAATGTGTTTATGGTCTGATAAAACCAAGTTTAAACTTTTAGGCCATAATTCCAAAAGATATGTTTGGCGCAAAAACACTGTGCGTCACCAAAGAACACCATTCCCACAGTGAAGCATGGTGGTGGCAGCATCATGCTTTGGACTGTTTTTTTTTTTTTTTTTCTTCAGCTGGAACAGGGGTACACACACACACACACACACACACACACACACACACACACACACACACACACACACACACACCCTTGCGAAAGTATTCGGCCCCCTTGAACTTTTCAACCTTTTGCCACATTTCAGGCTTCAAACATAAAGATATAAAATTAAAATTTTTTGTGAAGAATCACCAACAAGTGGGACACAATTGTGAAGTGGAACGAAATCTGTTGGATATTTTAAACTTTTTTAGCAAATAAAAAACTGAAAAGTGGTGCCTGCAAAATTATTCGGCCCCTTTACTTTCAATGCAGCAAACTCACTCCAGAAGTTCAGCGAGGATCTCTGAATGATCCAATGTTGTCCTAAATGACTGATGGTGATAAATAGAATCCACCTGTGTGTAATCAAGTATCTGTATAAATGCACCTGCTCTGTGATAGTCTCAGGGTTCTGTTGAAAGCGCAGAGAGCATCATGAAGACCAAGGAACACACCAGGCAGGTCCGTAATACTGTTGTGGAGAAGTTTAAAGCTGGATTTGGATACAAAAAGATTTCCCAAGCTTTAAACATCCCAAGGAGCACTGTGCAAGCGATCATTTTGAAATGGAAGGAGTATCAGACCACTGCAAATCTACCAAGACCTGGCCGTACCTCTAAACTTTCAACTCAGACAAGGAGAAGACTGATCAGAGATGCAGCCAAGAGGCCCATGATCACTCTGGAGGAACTGCAGAGAACTACAGCTGAGGTGGGAGAGTCTGTCCATAGGACAACAATCAGTCATACACTGCACAAATCTGGCCTTTATGGAAGGATGGCAAGAAGAAAGCCATTTCTCAAAGATATCCATAAAAAGTCTCGTCTAAAGTTTGCCACAAGCCACCTGGGAGACACACCAAACATGTGGAAGAAGGTGCTCTGGTCAGATGAAACCAAAATCGAACTTTTTGCCCACAATGCAAAACTGTATGTTTGGCTTAAAAGCAACACAGCTCATCACCCTCAACACACCATCCCCACTGTCAAACATGGTGGTGGCAGCATCATGGTTTGGGCCTGCTTTTCTTCAGCAGGGACAGGGAAGATGGTTAAAATTGAGGGGAAGATGGATGCAGCCAAATACAGGACCATTCTGGATGAAAACCTGTTGGAGTCTGAAAAGACCTGAAACTGGGACAGAGATTTATCTTCCAACAAGACAATGATCCCAAACATACAGCAAAATCTACAAAGGAATGGTTCACGAATAAACGTAACCAGGTGTTAGAATGGCCAAGTCAAAGTCCAGACCTGAATCCAATCGAGAGCTGAAAACTGCTGTTCACAAACGCTCTCCATCCAACCTCACTGAGCTCGAGCTGTTTTGCAAGGAAGAATGGGCAAGAATTTCAGTCTCTCGATGTGCAAAACTGATAGAGACATACCCCAAGCGACTTGCAGCTGTAATCGCAGCAAAAGGTGGCTCTACAAAGTATTAACGCAAGGTGGCCGGATAATTTTGCACGCCCCACTTTTCATTTTTTTATTAGTTAAAAAATGTTTCAAAAATCCAATAGATTTCGTTCCACTTCACAATTGTGTCCCACTTGTTGGTGATTCTTCACAAAAAATAAAAATGTTATATCTTTAGGTTTGAAGCCTGAAATGTGGCAAAAGGTTGAAAAGTTCAAGGGGGCCGAATACTTTTGCATGGCACTGTGTATATGTGTGTATATATATATATGTGTGTGTGTGTGTGTGTGTGTAATATATCTCTCTCATATGCAATTGGCTCTTTCCACAAATCTCAATTCAATGATATGCACGAGAGCCGTGTCTCTTCTCACTGGACAGATAGCAGCAGGATCTATTGGCTCCTGATGCTGGCAATCAAGGTCTGTTTAAGTAGCGGGGGCTGGGCCGAACTGCACTGTCAATGTATGCAGACAAGGCATTTAGAGATCAAGCCCACACGAGTGCCCCCATAGGAATCGACTTCCTATGGGGGCACTCACTGAAGAGAGAGAGCAAGGAGCACCAGCTGGGGCCCTAGAAGAATAATCGGGGCCATTCTGTGCAAAACCATTGCACAGAGCATGCAAGTATAACATTATTATTTTAATGCAAAAAAAGCTTTAAGGTTACTTTTATCCAACAATCCCCAGATACCCTCAAACTACCACTCTGTGCAAAGCTTTGAAAGGACAGGTAATATTTTACCAAAACACCTGGAACATGTTTGTTTTAAAACTCCATCTGGGACCAATCCAGTCTAGCTGTCTCATCGGTTGCTGGAAGATTTTATCAGTTGTATTAGCTAGGAGTAGATTCCAGAGCTGCTTTACTTTGTGCTTAATGCACGATCCAGATATGTAATTTTGCATGAGCATTTCTTTAATGTTTAATCCCTCACAAGTAGACCATATGGTGTTTAAATACTAAAGTACAAATGGCATAGCTCAGAATCTGTAGGACTAAATGTATACATATTAGGATTCTGCTGTTCTAATCAGTCATTTTTATTTTCTGTGCTGAGCAATGCAGAAAATTGCCACTTTGTCTGGAATTAATTAGTATTTTGCAACCTGTACGATCTGTGCTGTAAATCTGCATTGCTTTACATCCAAGAAAGCCTGGTTTAATGGCTTGACATCTGCCAGTCATATCCTGAGCAGGTCATTTATTATGGACAGAGACTTGCTTCCTGAATTAATTGCTCACAGCTAATTAACATTAATCAAACAGTTATTCAATAAGTTTTCTAATACTACATTTCCATGTCCCACTGCTGCTTGTGTAAATGCTGACACATATAGATGTGCTAAATAGAAAGTTGTGTTTTGTAAAATCATTTCTTGTAGTTGGCCACCAGGTTTGCACATATCTCAGGAGGGATTTTGTCCTACTCCTATTTGCATTTTCTCTCCAAGTCACTAAGGTTTCAAGGCTGACGTTTGGTTACTTGAACTTTCAGCTCCCGCCACATTTTTTTCTATGGGATTAAGGTCCACACCTTAACATGCTTCTTCTTGAGCCACTCCTTTGTTGCCTTGGCTGTGTGTTTTGGGATATTGTCATGCTGGAATACGCATCCACAACCCGTTTTCAATGCCCTGGCTGAGGGAAGGAGGTTCTCACCCAAGAATTGACAGTACATGGCTCCATCAATCGTCCCTTTTGATACGGTGAAGCTGTCCTGTCCCCTTAGCAGAAAAACACCCCCAAAGCATAAGGTTTCCACTTCCATGTTTGACGGTGGGGATGGTGTTCTTGGGGTCATAGGCAGCATTCCTCCTCCTCCAAACAAGGCGAGTTGAGTTGATTCCAACGTGCTCAAATTTGGTCTCATCTGACCGCAACTCTTTCTTTGTTATCCTCTGAATCATTCAGATGTTGATTAGCAAACTTCAGATGAGCCTGTATATGTGCTTTATTGAGCAGGAGGACCTTGCGGGTGCTGTAGATTTTCAGTCCTTTACTGTGTAGTGTTACCAATTGCTTTTCTTGGTGACTAAGGTCCCAGTTGCGTTGAGATTGATATGATTCTCCCATGTAGTTCTGGGCTGATTCCTCATCATTCTCATGACCATTGCATGAGATCTTGCATGGAGCCCCAGACCGAAGGAGATTGACAGTTTTGTGTTTCTTCCATTTGCGAATAATTGCACCAACTGTTGTCACCCTCTCACCAAACTGCTTGGCGTTGGTCTTATAGCCAATTCCAGCCTTGTGTAGGTCTACAATCTTGTCCCTGACCTCCTTGGACAGCTCTTTGGTCTTGGCCATGGTGGAGAGATTGGAATCGAATTGCTTCTGTGGACAGGTGTCTTTTATACAGGTAACAAGCTGAGATTAGGAGCACTCCCTAATCTCCACTCCTAACCTTTATGGAAAAAGCCTGGCAGCCAGAAATCTTGCGGATAGGAGATCAAATACTTATTTCATTAATTCAAATGCAAATCCATTTATAACTTTTTCGAAATATTTTTTTCTGGCTATTTTTGTTGTTCTGTCTCACTGTTAAAAATAAACCTACTATTAAAATTATAAACTGATCATTTTTGTCAGCGGACAAACCTACAAAATCATCAGGGGATCAACTACTTGTTTTCCTCACTGTATGATTTCCAGGGCTTTGCCTTTAACCACTTCAGCTCCAGGCCATTTGGCTGGCCAAAGACTAGAGCTTTTTTTGCGATTCGGTACTGCGTCGCTTTAACTGACAATTGCGTGGTCGTGTGACGTGGCTCCCAAACAAAATTTACATCCTTTGTTCCCCACAAATGGAGCCTTTTTTTGATGGTATTTGATCACCTCTGCGGTTTTTATTTTTTTTTAGGTATAAACAGTCAATTTTATAAAAAAATTATATATAGTTTTTACTTTTTTTGCTATAATATCCCCAAAAAATGTATACCTTTTTTTATTATATATATATATATATATATTATTAATATCACTGGCAAACACCCTGAACATAAAATGTTAAGAATATTCCCCACTGATCCCAGCGCCCACAGAGTCAAGGATGATATAATTTGCAAGCTGCTATCATACAAAAGATAAATAAATCATAAAAATTATTATATAGTATATAGCCCTCGTTAATCTATTGTCCAATATATACCATATTGACAGCGCTAAAACAACAAAACAATCATTCTTAAGAGGGTGATAGTCCCATGGTTACAAAAAGAACCACAGTAATGTCCTTAAACAGTCCCACGCATCTAAAGATGGGATTTCAGTTGAAACATTCAAACGATGAGAAACAGAAAGGAAAGTCCATCGCCAAGATAAGACAACCAGTGCAAAAAGAGCTTGTCAGCCGGTGACACCCCTTATGGTAACACACTCACCAGAACCCAAGGGGTTAACAGGCTCTTCGTTATGAGTAATCTTTCACTGGTGTTCCTCTGTAACAAATTCCTGTGTCATCAACGATCATAAAAGGTTCTCAATCTCAGATTCCTTAATATCGTATCAATCACAGATTTTTTCGGATTTTTTATATACTTCACTCGCAGCAGCAGGTTCACATATAGGAAACAACAAAAAAAAGAGGTTCCATAGTGCAAACTGCTTTATTCATTAAAATGTTTGTGCGCATATACACCATACGTACATAATCATTTAAAATTCATTCACAGAGATGTCACTACTTCGTAATGACGAAACGCATATGGGCGTGATCAAGCAGCTATTCGTAACTACAGAGTGGTCGATTTGTACGATTTCCCGGGACCCGCCGTGGAAGCCGAGCCTGTATTTGATCTAAGACGCCCGGAGCCGCGGTGAGACAAATCCGGTCGTTCTAGTAGTGACATCTCTGTGAATGAATTTTAAATGATTATGTACGTATGGTGTATATGCGCACGAACATTTTAATGAATAAAGCAGTTTGCACTATGGAACCTCTTTTTTTTGTTGTTTCCTATATGTGAACCTGCTGCTGGGAGTGAAGTATATAAAAAATCCGAAAAAATCTGTGATTGATACGATATTAAGGAATCTGAGATTGAGAACCTTTTATGATCGTTGATGACACAGGAATTTGTTAGAGGAACACCAGTGAAAGATTACTCATAACGAAGAGCCTGTTAACCCCTTGGGTTCTGGTGAGTGTGTTACCATAAGGGGTGTCACCGGCTGACAAGCTCTTTTTGCACTGGTTGTCTTATCTTGGCGATGGACTTTCCTTTCTGTTTCTCATCGTTTGAATGTTTCAACTGAAATCCCATCTTTAGATGCGTGGGACTGTTTAAGGACATTACTGTGGTTCTTTTTGTAACCATGGGACTATCACCCTCTTAAGAATGATTGTTTTGTTGTTTTAGCGCTGTCAATATGATAGATATATATATATATATATATATATATATATATATATATATATATATATATATATATATATATATATATATATATATATATATATATATATATATATATATATATATATATATATATATATATATATATATATATATTTTTTTTTTTTTTTTTTTTTTTCCCTCCGTTTAGGCCTATGCGTATTATTCTTCTACATATATTTGGTGAAAACAAATCGCAATAAGCGTTTGGTTTGCGCAAAAGTTATTGTGCCTACAAAATAGGGAATAGTTATAGCATTTTTATTAATAATTTTGTTTTACTAGTAATGGCAATCTGCAATTTTTATCGTGACAGATCTGACACTTTTTGGCGTTTTTATTTTTGGTCCAATCACATTTATACAGCAATCGTGCGATTAAGAATGCATTGATTACTGTATAAATGTGACTGCCAGTGAAGGGGTTAACCACTAGAGGGCACTGCAGGGGTTAAATGTGTCCTAGGGAGTGATTGTAACTGGGGGGGGGGGGGGTGGGCTTTGTGTGACACAACACTGATCATCGCTCCCGATCACAAGGAGTGGTGATCCGTGTCCTGTCACTAGGAAAAATGGGGAAATTCTTGTTTACAGCAGCATTTCCCCGTTCTTCCTCTCCTCCATGAGACTATCGCTGGTATCCCAGCGGACAATCACACTCGGGGCAGGCACCCACAATGCCACGTCTTACAGAGCAACGTACAGGTATGTTAATATGCCTGTACGGGCCCTTCTGCCAACGTATATCAGTGTGAGCCGGTCGGCAAGGGGTTAAAGAGGGTTGTGCTATAAAGCAAAGAAGGCTGTTGGAAAGTCAGGTTTTACAAATCTGGAAAGCTTGTGTTTGCATTAGTTAGGTTTAGTAATTGGTCTTTCTACTGTACAGCATAAAACTATGCTGAGAACAAATGCTGTTGTGTACAACACGTCATAAACGGCTAATGTGCAATTGCATTCTCTTACACACACTTAACAAATTTTCCAGGTTATTGGTAACCACAGCCAAGCATTAGGTGTATCCCATACCTGTGTAGGGGAGCAAGGAACACACTTTGGCATCTTCATCTTCTCCTAGCGCCAACCCTACCCAAATCTTATCACTTCTCCATTGTTAACAAGTAGGTTGAATGTTTTAGAATGTGGCTGTACTGCAGAATAAATACAGTATTTTGAGATGTTCTATGAGAAATTGACATCTTAATTTTGGCACTTTGAACTCTATGGTGTGTGTGTGTGTGTGTGTGTGTGTGTGTGTGTGTGTGTGTGTGTGTGTGTGTGTGTGTGTGTGTGGCTTCAGCCAATCAGAAATTACCCTGCCCTAAGCCATAAATATAACTGTACTAAAAACGTGGAGGCTGAAGCTTGCTAGCTTTTCATGGCAGGAACAGAGAAAATTGAGTACTGTCCGTGATACTTTTTTTATTTGCACGAACATACAATTTTTCAGGAAAAGCTTTCGGAATGTCCCCTTCTTCAAGGAGCTGAGCTCTGTCCTCAAACCACCAAAAACCTTTCTTGCCAGTGATGGGAGTAGCCATATTCTTGCTTGTTAACTGAGTAGCATACATGTTGAATGTGTGAAGTGTTGTTAATATTTGCAGGGAGAAATGCATTCTAGAGTCAGTGTCAAACCCAAAAATGTAATATATCACAGAGTACAAATTCTTAGTTATGCTCAGAAGTTTGGCTTCAGCTAAACGCTAACCACGAGTGAAAAAAGTTTGTGTTCATCAATCATTTTCTCTGAAAAATGGCCAAGAACTCATAAATTCTTCTAGGGTATGTAAACTTATGAGCACAGCTGTATGTTGTGCCTGTATTAGTTTTGCTTATTTAGTCTTTTTTTCCTTTGTCACCTTATCTTGCCAGTAAGTCTGTTATTTTTTTAATGTTCTTTAACCACTTCTGGACCAGCTGCCACAGTTTTACTGCGGCAAGTTGGCTCGGCTGGATAAATCGGTGTTCCCTTACGACGCTTCACCTTTTGGCCACTAGGGGTGTGCCCAGTGGGAGCGATGACTGCCAGGCACCCGCAATCGCTTGTGACAGAGCGAGAACTGGATCTGTGTGTAAACTCAAAAATCACAGTTCTTTCAGGGGAGTAGAGACAGATTGCGTGTTCATACGAAGTATGAACACCGATCTCTCTCTCGCCTCCTAGACAGTCCCTTCCCCCTACAGTTATAACAGTTAGAACACACACAAGGGAAACCATTTAACTACTTGATCGCCCCCTAGTGTTAACCCCTTCCCTACCAGTGACACTTATACAGAAATCAGTGCATTTTTTGTAGCACTGATCTCTGTATAATTGTCAATGGTCCCAAAAATGTGTCAAGTGTCTAATTTGTTGCAATAGTGCAGTCCGAGATTTCCGCTATTACTAGTAAAAAAAACAATAAAAATGCCATAAATCTATCCCCTATTTTGTAGACGTTATAACTTTTGCGCAAACCAATCAATATACGCTTATTGCAAAAAAAAATCTTGGCAAAAATATGAAGTATACATATTGGCCTAAACTGATGAAAAAAATGTGGGATATTTATTATAGCAAAAAGTAAGATGGAGGGAAAAAATAAATATATATATATATATATATATATATATATATATATATATATATATATATATATATATATATATATATATATATATATATATATATATATATATTTATATTTATGGTACGGGGGCAGCCTCCCTAGGATCCTTTAAACGCACGGAGTGGCCACAAGCTTACACATTTGTACATCCTTCTCAGGGGACTCCGGTCCACCCGGCTGACTCTGGAGATTGGCTCACAGCCTCACATGTGTCCACATTTACCAAACGCTTACACTCCTCCTCTCAAATACATCGCAAGCTTACCAACTTCGAGGAACTGTGTTCGCTCCCAGAAACTCCCAAACACCTCCTATCCTCCCTATATAACCTACTGCAGACTTTAGCACATGATCAACTTCTGCATTACACTAGGCTGTGGTCTGCGGACTTGGGTGAAGACATCTGTGCCGGAATGGCAAACCTCTTTTCACTTTACATGTAAGTCAACCATCTCCTGCTACTCCCAAGAAAATAACTACAAGCTCTTGTCCAGATGGTACAGAGACCCTGCAACTAAATCTTCCCGTCTACACCAGCCACCTGCTGGCGCTGTGAAACCTCAGTTGGAACTTATCTACATGTCTGGTGGGACTGCGAGAGGATCCGCCCCTTCTGGACACAGGTTTTTGAATGTTGCAATCTTTTAGCTGATAGACCGGTTCCTATCTCTCCGAAAATTGCATTACTCTATACTGCCCGGGTCTATTAAATCACAGAGACAAAGATTGCTCTGTTTTTTTATGTCCGCTAGGCAATTGATACCTGCTTATTGGAAGAGGAAGAATACTCCCCCATTGTCACGGTGGGTATTAATTATGAATGACACCATGAGAATGGAGGAGATGCTGGCGCTGGACAATGACACCTATGCCAAATTTATAACTCAATGGTCGATCTGGCTCCGCTTCTCCTCCTCTGACAATTTGATGAACAAAATTTTGAACGCATAGGGACACTATGGGCTCTCTTACCCTACCCCCTTATCCGTATCCCTTCCCCTTCCCTCTACTCTCCTCCCTTCTTGCTGTTCAGTTCTCCCCTCTACCACTTTGTCCCTCTTTGTTTTGTTCTTCTCTTCTCTTTCCTTTTTTTTCTCCCTCTTTCTGTCTCCTTTATGCTATTGTTTAAACATTGCCTCATGTAGTAACCCATGAGTATCTCTCACTAGTATGACCTTGTGGATCAGAGAATAGGCTATTTTTTCAATTCTCCAAGCTTACCAACGGGGACCGGCTGTGGCCGATAGTCATTAGCCGGCCCCCCGTAAATGTATTTCTGCTACTGTTCTTTGCTTGCATTTAACTCATGATGTTTACTGTTTTCTTGTTTTCTCTTGAAATGTACCAATAAAAATATTTTCAACACTAAAACTGACAGGAGTAAGTTATCACAAAGTTAAAAATAAAAGAAAATCCCAAAGTGTGTCCCTAGAAAAGAAATGGAGGTAAATCCAATGGGAACTTTAGTTCTGGTTACCAGTGTCCCCAAAGAATTCCCTTAATTTGGAAGGATTTTCCCTCACTTCCTGTTTGGCTATGGGGCAGGAAGTGAAGGGAAATCTTTGCAAAGGGACACAGATGGGAAAAACACAAACAATTCTGACGGGTTATAATCCTCCCTTGCTCTATCCAAAATGTAAAAACAAAAGTTTTGCCTAGAAGTCTACTTTAAACAATATTTAATACCTTTTAAATTAAGACTGTGGGTTCCTTGACCACTTTTTAAGTGCGCATTTATTTAGGAGCTAGTGGAAAGGCCCTCTACTACAGAAGTTAGAAATGCTCTTGTGGTTGGGGGTAAGGGAATTACTTTTGTTAAGAAGAGAGCAGAAAGGGCCGCACTTTGCATGAAGCATGTGTGGGATAAGGGTTTGATTATAAGTAGGGTAATGGCCTTATCTATAATACAATATTTACATTCAATATGTTTTTATTTAATTTTGTCAAAAGCAAGGTACAGAGATACCAAAAACAAAGCAAAAGACAGAACAAAATACAATATGCATGTTAAAAGCAATTTCAATTCTCATGAGTAACAAAGCAATATATAGATACTAAATCCTATACACTGCAATCTTTGACCAGATTATAATGCACTGTCTCGCTCTTAACTTCTTTGTTTCCTATGCCCATTAGAGGGGGCGAACCTCCCCTCCGGCACCCCTACTGGGTTCACACTGTGCCTCGGCAGGGAATACCCGCCATCCCCCATTGAGCCTACACACGGATCAGTGTTTGCGATGTTTAATAGGTTTGCTCATTAACCTGAGAATGTAAATATTTGCTTGGTCCAGACAGTGTCACTGCCTGAAACAAAGTGTTTTAGAGATCTATTAATGATGAGAGAAAAACGAAAGGATACACAACGATGAGAAAACAACAACAAAAAAAATTATAACGTTGAATTAACTAAGAGCATTACATACAAGTGCACGGTTTCCAATGAGAGTGTGAGGTTTGGAATCTACCCTGGGATGAAGCGAACATAATTTCATAAGCAACGTGCAAATTAGTTGTCATTATAATTAGCTTCAATGTTGGAGAATCTTGGTTTCGCCAGTGTCTAGCTATCACTAGTCTGGCGCTTAATAAGATATGGGATACTATTCCCCTAATGGGTTTTGGGAGCATATCAATGCCCAGAGATAGGATAGCCAGTCTCGTGGTTTTGGGGATTTGGTAGTGGACTACACGTTTAAGCATAATGAATAATGCTTCCCAAAGCCGATATATTTTTGGACACTCACAAAAAATGTGATAAAGGGTACCTATACAGTTGCAGTTCCTCCAACACATAGATGTATGGTTATTGAATTTAGAAATTTTCTGTGGTGTTAAGTACCAGCGCAATAGTATTTTTTGGGTTAATTCCCAAAGATTTATGAATCTAGTAGATGAGTAAGTTACGCTAAGAGCCCGCTGCCATTGATCAGGAGTGTGGGCTACTCCCAGGTCATGTTCCCAGGCGTGAACATTGACATTTTTTACGAACGTTAGTTTGTTGTTAAGGATGTTATAAAAGAGAAATCCCTTTAGTGTTGGGTGTATATTTGGTAAAATACAATGTTATCTGCCATGGGAGATGAATGGAGACTGTAGGATTGGTGCGAAGTAAGTGATTAATTTGTAGATATCGGTATTGTTCAGAGTTTCGTCTGCCAAATTAAATTTGTAAAGTTCTAAATGTTTTCACTGTGGGGCCAATCATAAGGTCTGATGTGTTATGAATTCCTCTTTCTGCCCAATGAGTTATGCGCAGATCAGGGATAATTTCAGATAGACAGGTGAGAGGAATTGGTAGTGGTGAAGTTGGAAGGGATGGCATATGGTGTCTCAGTAGTGTTTTCCAGGCCTGAAGGGATACTTTTATTGAGGGTGCTAGCGGTATGTTGTGGGTGTTGGAATGTGTGGTTGTCATTAGGTAGTTAAAAAGCTTTCTATTTGGTACTTGACATGCTTCCAGTTCTCGCCATCTAGGAGTCGGTGAATTGGGAAACAAAGTTCTTAGTTGAGCTAGAATGGAGGCGATAAAGTAGTCTTTTAACCAAAATATTGGCCATTCCCCCCGCATTTCTGGAAGCTACAGAATTTTTAAGGGCCCATCTAGCTTTTTTTCCCCTTCCATAGATACTTGTTGATAATGGACTGCATTTTACAAAAGAAATAATTGGGGACTGGAATGGGAAGAGTCCTAAACAGATATATAAGTTGGGGCAAGATCATCATTTTGAAGGCTGCTAAGCGACCTGACCATAGAAGTTCTGTTTTGGCTAGTGCATGAAGCTTCAATGGGAGCGTGTTGGCTTGGAATAGCTCATCTGTGGATGCAGTTAGGGTGATTCCTAGATACTTAAAGCGGGAGTCCACCGGGACTCCGCGTTTTTTTTTTTTTTTTAAAAAGCCAGCAGCTACAAATACTGCAGCTGCTGACTTTTAAAATAGTGACACTTACCTGTCCAGCGCGCCCGCGATGTCGGCACCCGAAGCCGATCTCTAGATCGTCTGTAAGGTGCTGCCGTCGCCATCTTGGGTATGGGAATCAGGAAATGGAGCCTTTCGGCTTCATTTCCCGGTTCCCTACTGCGCATGCGAGAATCGCGCTGCGCAATAAGGACGGTCCCCGCTGCCTCTGGGATCTGTGTGTTTCCCAGCAGGCAGCGGGGCACTTGCGGAAAGGGGTGGGCACTTGCGGAAAGGGGCGTAATCTATGCCCCTTTCCGCAGAGAGCTATCCCGGAAGTGGGTGCAGAATACCTGTACTGTACAGGTATCTGTACCCCCCTCCCCCCTGAAAGGTGCAAATTGTGGCGCCGGAGGGGGGGGAGGGTTCCGATGAGCGGAGGTCCACTTTAGGGTGGACCTCCGCTTTAATACCATCTTCTTTTTTTTTTTTTTTTTTTTTTTTTTATAATTGTAATTTTTATTAATTTTTAAAGCAAAAACAATACACTAAAGCATTAGAAAAATCAGTAAATATAGAAAGATATAGATCAAGATGTAAGGCATAAGTTACAACAGACAGAGAAAAAAGTCCACAAACGCAGGCACAAGGGTGAACTGCGTATCCATATCTCGTACTATAAATAACAAACAGTGTAAATCAAACAAACTATTCTGAGCATCAAGAGGCCGGAGGCCAAAAAGAGGCAAAAAACGAACATTCACATGGTCAGCATAGTATGTCCCCGGGAGGGGAGGGGAACGACAGGGTAGGGAAGGGGGGGGGACGGAAGCCATCAACAAAGGGCCCCGATCGGTAGCTGCAGTCAGATGGACGTACCGGCAGGGGGGGCCCCATATGCTGATTGATCCCAGGGTTCCCACACTTTATCGAACTGGGGAACCAAATCATGCACCGAGGCTGTCAAATACTCCATTCTCCGAATTTCAGACACCAGTTGGAGTAACCTAGGCCAGGGGGGAGTTGCATTGGACAACCAACACAATGGGACAAGCCTCTTAGCAAGCAAAATGTAGGAAACCAGTCGATTGGTGTTTTTAGGTATACCTGGTATAGGGAGACCCAGCAAGCAATATAGGGGATCAATCGGGAGGGATACCCCCGTCACCTCCACCACCAAAGACCCCACCGCTATCCAGAAAGGCCGTATCAAAGGGCATGTCCAGAAGATATGGAACAATGACCCAATGTCAAGGCCACATCGCCAACAAGATGGCGAGACTGAGAAATCGTATTTGTGGATGACATCGGGGGTCTTATACCAAAACATAAGGATTTTTATTGCTGCTTCCCTTTGCGTAACACACTTAGAGGATTTGAAAGTAGAGGACCAAATCCTATCCCACGTCTGCAGGGAGATAGGCTTGTCCAACAACTGAGACCATCTACTCATATACAGATGCGTAAATTCAGTTAGAGGGGTCGACTCATGGAGGATGCGGTGAATAGAGGAAATTAAATTAGGTTGATGTGAACCTTGAGCGCAGAGATGCTCAAAAGCTGTGGGAGTGTCAAGGGTTAAGGTCTGAGATTTAGAGTTAAAGAAGTGTCTCACCTGTAGGTAGAAGTAAAACGAATGTTTGGGAATGTCATATTTTTCTCGCAAGGTCTCAGAGGGGTGAAGTCTACGGGAGACAGGGTGTACCAGGTTTCTAAGTTGGAAAAGAGGGGGATCTAGCCACGGGGAAATCCTACCCATGGACAGTCCATCAGGGATATTAGGATTAAATAAGACATTCGTGAGGGGGGGGGCAGGCCGAAGAGAGGGAGTACTTTTTGTTACACTTTTGCCACAAGTCCAAGGTAAATGACATTGGGGCAGTACATTGACGTCTGAGGGTGGAGGGTAGTGGGGATGGTGCGCCCCAGATCAAGGAGCATGGGTGAACCGGATACAGGACCCCCTTTTCAATAGTAGCCCACCGACTCGTGGCATTAAGAGAGGACCAGGTAGCAATAATTCGTAAATGGGTAGCTTGATAATATTTCACAATATCCGGAGCACCCAACCCCCCCCCCCCGACCCGCGGGCGCAAACACCACAGAGCTGGCAAAGCGATGAGACCTATCAGCCCAAATAAATTTAAGGAAACGTCATCGGAGAAGTTTAAGCTGAGGGGACGGAACGGCAACTGGCAGTGTCTCAAAGTGATAGAGCAGTCTGGGCAAGACTGACATTTTAAGGACGTTGACCCTGCCTAGCAGGGATAGAGGGTATTTAGACCAGGTCAGTAGTGAATTATTTATATCCTGAAACAGGGCAGGAAAGTTTGCACGGAACAGGTGGGAATAAGAAGGGGTCAGAAAAACCCCCAGGTACTTGAGTGAATCACTGCACCATCTGTAGGGGTAAGATTCTTTTAGTCTAGAAAGTTGTGTGGCAGGGATGTGTATGGGGAGGGCCTCAGTCTTAGAGGTGTTAACCTTGTACCCAGAAATACCCCCAAAGGATGTTAGTAGCTTGTGCAAAGAGGGGAGGGATATCTGGGGGTTGGTAATAGTTAGCAGGACGTCGTCAGCAAAAAGTGATAATTTGTACTCTCCCTGTCGCATCACCACCCCACGAATATCTGGATGAGAGCGTACAGCCTCGGCCAGGGGTTCCAGACATAAAATAAATATTAGCGGAGATAGAGGACACCCCTGCCGAGTACCATTCAATAGGGGGAAGCGAGGCGACAGAAAGGACGACATCTGTACCTGGGCAGTGACCGTTGAGTATAAAGCTTCCAATGACCTCAAAAAAGGGCCCCGAAACCCATAAACCCTGAGCGTGGCGAACATATAAGGCCAGCTGAGCCTATCAAAGGCCTTTTGGGCGTCTAAGCTAAGTAGGAGTGCTGGTGTGTTGGTCCTATCCAAAAGATCGACCAGGTTGATCGTGCGGCGGGTGTTGTCACCTGCATGTCTGCCAGGCACAAACCCCACCTGATCTCTGTGAATAAGTTTGGGGGCAAGAACCGATAGCCGGGAGGCAAGAATTTTAGTAAATATTTTGTAGTCAGAATTCAGAAGGGCTATGGGCCTATAATTATCTGGGATGGAGGGATCCTTACCCGGTTTGGGGATCACTGAGATGAAGGAATGTGAGAAATGTGGATGGGGATGGGTCCCCTGTAGTAAAGTATCAAATGGAGTGAGCATGTGAGGTCCTAAAATGTCTAGATAGGTTTTATAGTAGAAATAGGGGAGTCCATCAGGACCAGGTGACTTATGCGATGGAAGATCCCGCACTACGTCAGAAAGCTCCTCCGCCGATACCGCCTTATTAAGGGTCTCCAGATCGCTCGACGAGAGTTTGGGGAGTTTAAGATTGGAGAAGAAGGCTCTAAATTTCTCTTGAGTAAAGTGAAAATGGTTTTCCGGGGAAAGACAGTTGTAGAGTTTATGGTAAAATTTACCGAAAATGTTTGAAATTTCATGAGGGCAATAGGTCCTAGATCCGTCAGGTTGGGAAAGAAACTCAGGAAAAGAATTGAATGCACGTGGGCGCAATTTGTTGACTAGCATTGTATGAGGTTTATTGGAAAATTCGTAGAATTTCTGCCTCATCCAAAGCAGCGATTTGGCTGCCCGGTTGAGTTGTGCTGTTTTAATCTGTTCCCTAAGGAGAGTGACCCTCCGGAGTCTTTCCACCGTGGGGGCGGCCAGGAGCTTCCGTTCAGCCGTGAGAAGAGCAGAGGTTAGTGATCGGATAAGTGCGGACCTATCCCTCTTCAATCTAGAGCTCTCTGCAATACAAGCGCCTCTGAAGACGGCCTTATGGGCCTCCCACAGGGTGGAAAAATCCGGGACCGACCCAGTGTTCAATTGGAAAAATTCCGTGAGACCCTTCGCAAGGACCGCGCGGGAGCTTTCAGAATGTAGGAGGTGGCTGTTAAGCCTCCAGTGACAGGATCTAGGATAAGCCTGAGTGAGCAAGAGGTTTAGGGTAATGGGGGAATGGTCGGACCAGGTAATCGGTAGCACCTCAGAGTCGACCACGTGTGGGATGAGAGGGGCGGAAATAAGAAAGTGATCGAGCCGCGAGTACATTTTATGGGCTGGAGAATAAAAGGTGAATTGCTGAGCTGTGGGATGCTTGATCCTCCATGAGTCGAAGAGCCGATGGGACCTGATGAGCTGACGGAAAGAGGTGGCTTGGGAAGCCAACTTCCTGGAGGGTGTGGATGAGAACAGAGTTTTCCTATCCCTGGAGGGAGACATGACCAAGTTAAAATCCCCCCCAACTATCATGAAAAGCTGGGATGGGCAATGAGGGGAGTCAAGCAAGGTACTAAGGAAGTCAAGCTGCCCAACATTAGGGGCATACAGGTTGACAAGGGTCAGGGAGGTGCTCAAGTGCTGACATTCTAAAACTAGGTACCTGCCATGGGGATCTGCATGGGATTTTGTAACCTTAATAGAGCACGACTTCTTAATCAAAATTGCAACCCCTGCCTTGCCTGTGGGGTCAGAGGCCAGGAAGGAGGTAGGGAAATGTTTGGAGGCAAACTTAAGGGAGCCATCCGCTCTAAAATGAGTTTCTTGCAGCATAATCACGTCCGCACCGGAAGACCTGAATTCCTTCAGGGCCAACCAGCGCTTACATATGGAACCTAGGCCTTTAACATTATAGGACAGAATTTTTAAAGCCATAAGGATGCGTTAAGATAAGCAATGGTAAGTACCTGAGAGTAGTGGCACAGCCTATAGTAAACAACATTATAGTAAACAACATTATACTGGGGCATCATTGAAGAAAATGCGACTTTGGCGTCAGATATACCCCGGCAAAGAGAAAAAAATAGGAGCGCCCAAAGCCAGGATAGCCTGAGGCCTAACCAACCTTTGTAGTGCATAGGAGAATAATGAAACTGAGCTCTACAAGTGGACACAGTAGAACATAAAACATTAGTAAAATACAGTAACAAAAACAACAAAAAATAAACAACAAAAATAAAAATAAAAAGAGAAAAAAAGAAAAAAACATTAGCATGACCTGAGGGCGTCATGTGCCTCAGGGGACCTAGGGAGTCAACCCAGGTCAAGAGGGTCATGGCCGGACGAGCACCAGGGGTGGTCGGACTGAAAAAATGGAAGGGCCATCAACTCTCCGTATGAATTCGTAGATGAACAAATAGCATTAACAACCTATAGTTCTCGTAGAAAAAAACAAAAACAAAAAACAAACGGAGCCCCATGGGGTGGGGAAAAAAGTCCCAGCTTGACGAATCAAGGCAAAGGACAAACAGATTGATGCCACAGCAACAGGAACTTCTCCCTTCCCATACACAGGAGGAAGGGAGAAATAAGAGGGTCAAAGTAGCAAATAAACTGAACCACAAGAGAAGTGTCGAGAGGGTTCAGGGAGGTTGCTTGGAGAACTGTGGGCGCTGAGGTGTAGAGAGGTGCCTCCTGGTCTTGCTTCGCACGGGCGTCCAGATGCGGCTTGGAGTATTCTGTAACGGACGAATCTGGACTTCAGCGGGATGTATGTCCTCCTCAGGGAGGGGAGGAAGACCAAGGTTCTTTAAGAAGGTTTCGCCTTCCGGAAGGTCCCGTAAGACGTGCTGAGTTCCATTTTTTGACACCATCAAGCGAAAGGGAAACCCCCAGAAGTATGGGACCTTGTGGTGTTGCAGGTGGGAGGTGATCGGCCGGAGGTTCCTACGTTTAGCCAGAGTGATGGGAGAAAGATCACTGAAGATTTGCAGTTTCACCCCTTGGTAGGTTATTTGAGGTTTATTGCGTGTGGAGCGGATCAGTGCCTCCTTGCTTTCAAAGAAGTGAAACCGGACAACAACGTCCCTGGGTCTGGCTCCAGCTGGAGGTTTGGGGGCCAGGGAGCGATGTGCTCTGTCAAGGCGCCAGTCTATGTCCACGACCGTGGGGGCCAGGGTGTTAAAAAGGCCGAGGAGGTAAGAACGTAGATCAGAATCACCCACAGTCTCCGGGATACCCCTAAAGCGTAAGTTCTGGCGTCTCTCTCCATTCTCCAGGTCCTCCTGTTGCAGCTGTAGTTGGGAGACAGAGAGGTGGAGGTTGTGATTGTCTTCTTCAACGGCTTGGACATAGCTAACCATCTCATCAAACTTATTTTCAAGTGTGTCTGTACGCTCACCCAGCTGGTTGATCTCCTTTCTCAGTTCCACCGCAAGCTTATTTACCTCGGCCGAGACATTAGTCGTGATCTGAAGTAAAAGGTGCAGCTTGGCGTCCAATTTGGCATCCAAGATAGCAGGGGTAAGAACCCCCTGCGCTGAGGGGGGACCCGGTTCAGGGGCCTGGAGAGCATTAGCCGAGGAGGAGCCAGAGCCCTCAGTCCCAAGAGTTGAATCCAGAATGGCGAAGGGATCCGGCGGAGAATGAGAGGGCGCAAGTTGAGATCTGGTGACAAAACGATCCATAATAGGCCCTGTCTGTTGTTGTTCAGGGATATGCTTGTAATGTTCCTGCTGCTGACCGATTTTTCCCATGGGGTGCTTTGGTACTGTAGAGATAAGAAAAGTTTACCCCTGGATCTATTAGTAGCTAGCGTTGTTTAGCAGGGGTCGTGGAGAGTAGATGGGCCCCCTAACTCATTTAGGAGCCACGGAGGTTAAAGTTGATCGTGGTCATAATAATTGCTGGCGACAGGTACAGTCAATGTCAGGAGGCTTATTTTTGTTTTAACCCCTTCACCCTGTGGAGCTGTGGCAATGGGAGCTGTGAAAACCTGGGTGTAGCAGGGTGTAGCAAGATGGCCACCAGGAACCAATATAGGCCGAAGCCAGGGTCTCGCCTGGAGGGTGTTGCCAGGGATGATTGTTGCCTGATGCAACGGTAAAAGGGTAGCAGTGAACCAGTCCTCATAAGCCCCCAGGGGTGGCCTAGCAAGGGATCCTCCTGACGGTGTGGGGAGGGGGGGGAGAGAATTGGAGGGGAGCAGGCAGGTGGAAGTCCAAATATCCCCACAGGGGACTCACCAGGCCGGAGGGGTGCAGGGCAGGTGATCCCAGGAGCCTCCTGTGTGCAGCGGTGCGGCGGCCGAGTGCGTCTCCTCCGGGATGCCTGGTTCCGCCGCCGGGCAGCCCCGCAGGAAAGTCCGGGGATTATGGAGGCCTAGTAGGCCGCAAGATGGCGCCCGGCGCGGCGGCCTCCAGCGGCCAGAACGGATCAAATCCCGCGGTCCCCGAGCGAGAGATGGCCAACAAATGCACCTCGACCTGTGGAGAAGCGTCCGAGGAGCAAGATGAGGTGTTTTTTTTGCACTTAGGGCGTCCTGGAGCAGAGGATGGCACCAGATTAACAGAGGCCTGACGGAGCTCTGCTGAAAAGCGTCCGTCCTCGGTCCCGGCCGGCCACGCCCCCTTAATACCATCTTTACTCCACACAAATGGATACCGTGCACTGAGTTCGTTCCGCAGTTGCAGGCTTATGCCCATACCTAGTATATATGATTTACCTTCATTAATTTTATAATATGAGACTTTGTTAAACAGTTTAAGAATGTTGTATACCGAAGTCAGGGATTTTTCGGGGTCTGTGAGCATCATAATGATGTCGTCAGCGAATAAGCTGATGATGTGCTCAGAATTATGAGTTTGAAATCCCTTGGAATCTTGATGGGACCTTTTATAAGAGTTGCTAGTGATTCTAGAACCAAGTTAAAGACTAGAGGGGAAAGCGGGCACCCTTGACAGGTGCCATTGGAAATGCAGAATGGTTTGGAGAGTACCCCTGATGTAAATACTTGGGCTGAGGGTGCCGAATATAAGGCCATAATTGCTGACAAGATCCAGAAAACCCAAGTTTTTCTAAAACCTTATACATATACCCCCAATAAACTCTATCGAAGGCCTTCTCTGTGTCCAGTGCTAGAAGCAGAGAAGGCCCACCCTGGGTTTTAGCTAAATGAATATTAGTAGGCCTCCTGGTAGCATCGGAGGTCTGACGCCCTTTGATGAATCCGGTCTGATCTAAATGTATCAGCTGGGGTAATATATCTATCAAGCGTGTAGCTAGGAGTTTTGCATATAATTTCAAGTCTGAATTGAGTAACGATATAGGGCGGAAATTTGCAGGAATATTAGGGTCTTTCCCTGGCTTGGGTAGGGTTATTATAGCATTCAACATTTCTGGTGGGAAGGATGAAGAGGCAGCGGCTGCGTTAAATAGATTAGTCAAATGCGGGGATAGAAGTAGCTTGAATGTTTGGTAGTATTCCCCTGTGAAGCCATCTTGGCCTGGGGATTTGTTGGTCGGTATGGAGTCTATCATGTCGTGTATTTCTGCTGTAGTAAATGGCGAGTTTAAGTATTCTAGTTGTTGTGGGCTAAGAGATGGTAACGAGATTTGTTGTAGGAAAGCCGCTATTATGACAGAGGTGGGTTGGGTCATTTCACTATCATCTTTGAGGTTATAGAGGGTGTTGTAATAATTGCTAAAGGCATCCGCTATGTCTTGTGGATGATGAAATTTTGTTTTTTTGTCGGGGTGTAGGATATATGGAATTTTAGCTTTCCATCTGTGCCCTTTGAGCTGGTGAGCTAAAGGCTTTCCAGCTCTGTTGCCTTGGGCGTAGTAAGTCATTTTAAGTCTTTTGGTGCGTTTTTCAAAATCTTCCAATAAGAGCCTAAGGTCATATCTTAATTGGTGTAATCTGTTTGAAAGTACTGGGGATGTTTGTCTTTTGTTTATAGATTCTAATTCATGTATTTCCATCTGTATGTAATGTTATGATTTCTAAGCGCCTTTGTAATGGTGTTCAGGTTTATCCTTTTTTTGCAGTGTATGTTGAGAGAGGTCAGCATAAAATTGTAAGTTTTGGTACTGGGAGGGGATCTTGTCTTGTCTTTACGCATTGTTTGCATAAGTTGCTCCTTAGCATGGAAGAAATGCATGCGGAGTATGACATCCCTGGGAACAGCATCAGGAAGGTGTGAGGGTTTAGGAAGTCTGTGGATTCTGTCTATAGTGAGTTCCACACTTGAGAGGTCAGGCAGGAGAGATGCGAAAAGGTTGGTCGCATACGATCGCAGGTCTGAGGGTTGGACCGATTCGGGGACCCCCTTTTTTTTAAGATTGTTCCTTCTTGACCTGTCTTCGATATCAGCGATTTTTGTTTTTAATCCATGCGGTTTCATCCTCTTTTTCTTCATTTGCATCCACTAGATCGTTAATGGTGGCGGCATACTCCCCCATCTTATTCTCAATGTGTTCCACTCTAGCCGTCACTGCACTCAGTTTCCCACTAAACCTGTGTATGCAGTTCATCATGTCTGCTTGCAGTGTGCTCCTCAAGGATACTTGATATCCTTGGACAGTGTCCAGCACAGGCTTATTCATGGTGGGGAAGGCGTTAATTGAGTCAGGGAGCTCTCTGGTATCATCTCCTGAATCAGAAGCAGGGCTTGCTGTGGGGCTGCATCCAACTTCATCCATCTTCAATTTAGTTTTAGCTGGGCTCCCGGATGTTGAGGGGGATTGGAGGGAGTGCTGGCTAGCAAAGGAGTCATTATATTTAGGGGATGCCATCGCTGAGTCAGTTTCAGGCCTATTCCTATGGGGATCTGCGTGCGGAGGTCCGGCGCCATTTTGCCTACCTCCATTCCTCGGCTGTGTGAAGTAGACCATCAGCCTCTGAGGTTTCGATGACCCCTTCCTTTTGCCCATCATGATCCTCAGGTGTGCCTAGATCAGATCGCCAACTGGGGTGCTGAAAAACGGGATCCGTAAGTGCCGTTTTTAGCCGCTGTGTCCCTGCAGGTGCCGTAGCTCCTAGATCAAGCTGCCATTCAGCTCTGCCGCAGGCCACACCCCCCATAATACAATATTTAACTTGATTTCACATAATTACTATCTAATTGGCTGACATTACTATTCTTACAATTATGTAAGTGGACATGGGAATAAATACCTACTAAGTTAAGCTTACTGAATTGCTCCATAACAGATAAAGTAAAAGGGTATACAAAGGTAAAATGGCTTTTTTTGTATAGAAATAAAATATATATATATAGTATGAACAGGTCCATACAATATTGAAAGAATATAAACAGCAATACATGGACAGAGTATTGATGCATTATGGAAATACTGGTTGTGAGACATAGTTAAATACAAGATATCTGTTGGCTTTACGCATTTAGCGACTAATTATCGATCATCAGGAGAAAACGTGTAGTGTCTCTGAAATTACAAAAATAAAATTACAAATTGATCCAGGACATTCACATATTGCGGGGGCAAAGAACACAAGGTCTGAGACCCAGCTAGTACTTACAGGGTGTCCATATACTGCTGGCCTGGGTCGGGCCACCAACGCTATCAATTGCAAGCCACTGTTCCCCCCACGTTTGCTCTTGATGAACGATAAGTCACGAAATGTGTAGAGCCAACGGATATCGTGTTTTTAACTATGTGTCACAGCCAGTATTTTCATAATGCATTATCAATACTCTGTCCACTTATTGCTGTTTATATTCTTTCAATACTGTATAGACCTGTTCATACCATATATATTTTATTTTACTTAAGCTGTTAAATTTGACCTTTTTGTATACCCTTTTACGTCGTCTCTGTTATGGAGTAGTTCATTAAGCTTAGTAGGCATCTATTCCCATGTCCACTTACATAATTGTCTGAACAATAGTAATGTCAGCCAATTAGATAGTAATTATGTGAAATCAAGTTAAATATTGTATTATAGATATGTCTCTTACCGTACTTATAACCAAACCCTTATCCCACATATGCTTCATGCAAAGTTCCACCCTTTCTCCCCTCTTCTTATTAAACAAATTAGGGATGGAAGTAATTGACCAAGTCACCACCTCATTTAAAGTCCCACCAAATCTTTCTCAATTACTTTTTTTTTAAGGGATCCAAATGGGGGGAAAAAAAACCTTTAATATACTTTATCTGAACTCCTATCCTTGTTTACAGCGTGCTTAGAGAATAAATCAGATTTATACTTGCTATTAAAGCAATGAGGGACATTGAAGTTCATAACATCAGTGTTGTCACTTTAGAAGCCCTTTGCTTATGTCCGATGGTGATGTTTATTACATTTCTTCGCAGCTGTTTTTCCTTTCTTTAAATCAAAGTGATTGTAAAACTCTGACCATAAAGCAAGCTCTGAAGATGTAACTTGTGTGACCTTGTTCTAGGTTTAATGGACAAGTTCATTTCCCCATAAGGGCTGTTTTTCCAAACTGCAATACAAAATGTTTTTCTTTGCTTCTGTGCACACCGTTCTGTAGCTTGCGAAGAAAGAGGCCACTACTCCGACAAGAAAAACTGCAACAGCTTCTTCTAGTAGTCTATGTACTGATTTTAAAAATGTTTTAAAATATTAAATATTTAATCGTCCCGTGCACAAAACATGTACAGACTTTTCAATTTCTCTCCCTGGTTTGTTTTTAGCAATACTTTGTCAATTCACTCTGCACACGTATTCAACCTGCTTTCCAGTTTACAGTGCTGAATTTAGGTTTGTTGATTTTTTTATTTTTTTATTTTTTGTACTTTTCAAATTCATTCTTTTTTTTTTCCCTTCCAGGAGTGCAGTACTAACTTCATTTTATTATGTTTAATTTACGCAGACATTATAAAACTGACTTGTGTCACTTGCTTTTATTGTTTGTTCAGTGCGTGCGTTTCCTCTTATGGGTTGGTTCAGTCTGCTGGGAGCATAGCTGTTGATTTGGGCAGCTGTCAGGTGTCAGGTGAGTCCGAAAGGACTATTCATGTTGATTTGTATCTACTGCTGACCCAATATGTGCTGTAACTATATTCTACATAAAGTTCAATGTACCCTGCAAACAGTATCAGGTCAACTTCATTACCTCTTCCCAGAGGAGGTATGAAAGCAAAGTGTCACAGGTCCTACAGTTGACCATGGCTTGAAAGTGCTATTCCTTTTTTAAAGAAACTATTCACTGCTCACAAATCTAAGAACTAGAAATAACATTTAGATGCAGCCCATTTTATTATTTGGCCACTGGTCACGGTGGGATAGTTATTCATCTGGCAAAATGAAACCTTTAAAGGAAAGGTGTTGTGTTTTTCATATAATTTTTTTTGTATACACTGCTGAATGATCCCAAGGAGGGTCAACTCATCACTTTCTCTTCCATTACAAATATTGCATCCAAATCTTTAGTCTACAAAATAAGTCAACAAGTGCAGAGTTGATGATGCACTTTTTAGACTTAAAACTTGGGAGAATACATGCACATGGTTTTTATATATTAAATGTGCCATTCCATGGCTTTGGCACTGGTTTGAAACGGCTGGTTATTGGCTATACTGGTATGGACTTTCTGACTTAACATTGACATTCCTGATCTACATACTTTTTTATTTTTCTGCATTCAAGACAGACATATTGAAAACCGAACCAGACAGAACATTAGCAATTTCAGCAGGTCAGTAATGGCAGCCTGTGTATAACATGCAACTGTGCCTAACAAAAATGTGTGGTACATCATGAATGCTTGCAAATTTTTTTTGTAAATTATCATATAAAAACATGGCCAAGTTATTTCCATTGTTGCTATATTGTTTGGATTGTTTGCGTCTTCATGTCTAGCTTTTCCATCCATACAGTGCATGAAAATACTGTAGCCTGGACAATTTTGATCTTTGTTCTTCTAGACATATCGGTGCATTTGAATATTTTATGTTTTATTTTTATTTTTTCTAGGACTTTCAACCTTAATCTTCCAAGTGCCAGTCTGTGTTGTATAGCTGAAGTTCTAGCTTCTTTGTTTCATGAGGGTTTGTCGCCTTGACCATTAACTTAAGTGTCAGTGGTCTTTTTTGTTGCCTTAGTCTTCAATTTCTTGATGTGTAACTAAATCTTTTTTCTGCCCTATTTAAAGTGGTGTTAAACCCTTACAAACCACTTTGACCTACAGGTAAGCCTAGATTAAGGCTTACCTGTAGGTCCAAGAAATATCTCCTAAACTCATACGGTTTAGGAGATATTTACCCGAAGACAGCCACCAATGTCTACGGCGCATGCGCCATAGACAGCGGTGCGCAGGTGCACTGGGCAGGCCGCAGATCGTGGTGATATGCCGCGAGTGTCAGCTCCCGTGCGCATACGTGGGAGTGACGTCATTGCGGCTTTGAATCACAGCGCCGGAGCCGCGAGACCCGGAAGTCACTCCGGGATCCATGGCAGTGGCGAAGAGGAAGACTGAGGACTGCTTCGGGGGCTTCGTTCTCAGGTAAGTTATTTATAATGAGCTAGTATGCTACGCATACTAGCTCGTTATGCCTTTGCCTTGCAGGGTGTTTTTTTTTTTTTTTCCCTTTACTTCTTCTTTAAAGTAGCCCTAAATTATATCCTTACCTGCCAAGTCCATCTCAAGAGTGAGAAAGAGGGTGGCTATTCCGTTACCATGGGAGAACAAATTTAGCCACCCTCTACCAGGGAATTGGATCACAGCAATACAAAAAAATAAATAAAAAAAAATGGAGGCGTTTGAGGGCAGTAGAACACATATTTTTTGGGGCATTTTTTTTTTTTGACAGACATTTCTTTTGGTGGTATTTACATTTTTTTTTTTTTGCTAAACAAATGGGAAAAAGTTTTGAAAAAAATGTTTTTTCTTAGTTTCCGTTATAAAACTGTGTAAATTTTCTTTTGCTGATGGGCGTTGATGAGGCTGCACTGATTGGCACTGTTAGGCTGCACTGATGGGCAGCAATGATGAGCATCCCTGATGGGTGCTGACAGCAGCACTGATGATCAGTGTAGATGTCCCCAGTGGGGACTTTCCAGTTATCTGCTCTCCACATGCGCTGTCAGCGTGAGGAGAGGATTGGCGATAACCAGCAAATCCTGTTTACAATGTAATCAGCTGTGATCCTGTGGTAAAGAGCCACTGTGATTTACTCTTTACCACGATCTGTGATCAACTGTGTACCAAGGACAGATGCCTGTGGATGTGTGTGAGAAGCGCAATCACTGGAAGACTCCCTCCAGACAATGTGCAACCGCGCTGTAACGGTCGTTAGGCTATAGTGCGGTCAAGAAGAGGTTAAAATATCAGATTGGTTGCCATTTATTCTAACAATCCTAAAAATGTTAGCATTTTCCTCTAGTCCTGCATCCATCAATACATGTTTTAAATATACAGCCTAAAGGCATTATACACTTTCAAGTGTTTTTGTTGTTTTACCTTGTGTATTAGTATCGTTATATTCCCTGTGTCATTTGTTGTCCTCACTGTGTAATAATTAGCTCATATGTTGTGGCTACAGTTGTGATGTCATGGATAATGGATTCCCCCATATCCATGTATCTATTCACCTAGCTTGTCCCTATTTGCTAATGGGACAAAGTACTACTTCCAGGTCATATAGTGTCTTGTGTATGCCTTGCTATTTCCTTTGTGCATGAGAAATGTGGAAGTGCTACTGTGATGAAACCTGCATGGTGAGCTGCCTGCTAGTTTCTGTGTCTGATCCAGTTACTAACTCTCACCTGCAGAACACTAGGCTGAGAGAACTAGGAATAGTGGCATGTATAGTTTATTCATAGGAATTGTCAGTTCTCGGACTGTAGATAGAGGTCATGCATTAACCCGTGAAATGCCATGCCTCATGTTTGAATGCAAATTGAAACTTCTGGCACAAACCACATGATCAAAGCACATCTTATACAATTGAAAAGAAAAATGTGCAGGTAGGAAGGCTTATAATGTCTTTAACCACTTACAGACCGGACCATTTTGCTGGTCAAAGACCAGACCACTTTTTGCGATTCGGCACTGCGTCGCTTTAACTGACAATTGCGCGGTCGTGCGACGTGGCTCCCAAACAAAATTGATGTCCTTTTTTTTCCCAGAAATAGAGCTTACTTTTGGTGGTATTTGATCGCCCCTGCGGTTTTTATTTTTTGCGCTATAAACAAAAATAGAGCGACAATTTTGAGAAAAACACATTTTTTACTTTTTGTTATAAATATCCCCAAAAAATATATAAAAAAAAAAAATGTTTTCCCTCAGTTTAGGCCGATATGTATTCTTCTACATATTTTTGGTAAAAAAAAATTGCAATAAGCGATTGATTGGTTTGCGCAAAAGTTATAGCGTTTACAAAATAGGGATAGTTTTATAGCATTTTTCTTAATTTTTTATAATTTTTTTTTCACTAGTAATGGCGGCGATCAGCGATTTTTATTGTGACTGCGACGTTGTGGGGGACCCATCGGGCATTTTTTACACATTTTTGGGACCATTGTCATTTATATAGTAATCACTGCTATATAAATGCAGTGATTCCTGTGTAAATGACACTGGCAGTGAAGGGGTTAACCAGTGGGTGGCAGTGTAGGGGTTATGTGTTCCTAGGGGTGTGTTACTAACTGTGGGGGGGTTGGGCTTTCATTTAGTGAACACTGATCTCTGCTCCAATCACATGGAGCAGAGATCAGCGTCACTAGTTGCTAGGCAGAATGGAGAAATGCTGTTTACACGGCATTTCCTCCATTCAGCCGTCCCGTGAGACGATCGCGGGGATGCCCGCGGCGATCGAGTCCGCGGGTCCCGCGACCGGACTCACGGGGGTCCCGACCAGCGCGGGAGCGCGCTGCCGGCAGCGCGCTCCCGATGGCAGGGCGGCATTGAATATTGGACGTACCTGTACGCCAATATGCCTGCCCGTGCCATTCTGTCGACGTACATCGTCGTGCGCTGGTCGGGAACTGGTTAAATAAGTATAGCTAAGAGTGTGCAAACTTGGCTAACTCCTTTGCCAGTTGGACCCAGCCTGTGTTTCAATTTCCTCCTAAAAGTTGTGACTTGAGCAGCTTAGAGGTTCTTCAAAAGAATAGTGGGATCTTTGGGTATACCCAATTTTCATACTGTGTGTGTATATATAGTTGACACAATTGTAGACTATGCTGTAATTAATGAAGCACCTGTGGACTTCCCCCTTGTACTTTTTGGTGTTTGCGCCCTCTATAGCCATTTCAGCTTTACATTCTGTATATTTACTTTTGTTGCTGCCCTTGGGGCATTTTGATTGTAAGCTCCATCTTGCATTCATACATCTATGCACGCAGACTAAGTTCAGTGTGGACAGGAGAATTAACCTATCGGCATATATTCGGAGCATGGGAGGAAACCCCAACTAGCCCTAGGGAAAGCATATAAACTCAATGCAGATAGTGTAATAAAAATAAATAAAAAAATAAATGGGTCTGCTATCCACTAAGCCACTGTGTTTCTTATAATATGTAAATATTGTGGCTTTGTTCCATACCCCTTACCCTGTTGCCCTAGGCCAGTGATGCCGAACCTTGGCACCCCAGATGTTTTAGAACTACATTTCCCATGATGCTCATGCACTCTGCAGTGTAGTTGAGCATTATGGGAAATGTAGTTCCAAAACCTCTGGGGTGCCAAGGTTGGCCATCGCTGCCCTAGGCAGTGGCCTATGATTGGCATTATGTAAATTCAGACCTCTATTCGCCTGTTTTTATTCTGCTATTTAGAAGTATCAAATCCTAAACAGATTATCATAAACTGCACAAAGCTATAGGTAAGCAGAAGCTAAACAGGAAAAAGATGCATCTCGGCGTTAAAATGTATTATTTATGTCTTGCCTCTTTATCAATTACCGTTCTGTCTCTGGCGTGTGATTTCTTGATATGTATTCAAACGTTCACAGCTTAACAGTAACATAGAATAATGTATTCCATTGCCTGAAAGCCCAATGCCACATTTTACTTCTGTAGCCTCACATTTTTCTCTTACCATTGCACACTTCAATCTTTTCTCGGTCTCAGTGGAACAATGTTTGCCGCTTTCACAATTCTCTCTCCGTTAACAGCCTGTGAGACTATGGCAGATGTTTGAGCAATGGGCAGTACCAAGTGTTGCAGCTCACTGCAGCCAACTACACAGGGATGGCACGCTTCAGTGTGCTGTATTCCTGTTTTTATAAACTGCACTTTTTTTTTTTTTTTTTTCTACAGCATAACTGGAATTGTGTGCACACTGAAAAAACAAGTTATTCTACTTTCTGGAATGCTAGATGGATGTGACGCACAGCCCAGAAATGCCCAATATATTACAGCACTGTCAGGTGCAGGGTGTGTAAACGACTGGCAGAGCATACAAAGCACAGAGATGTCAGCATGACTTCGGATAACCTGGCAAGAAGAAAGTGCAGCCAGATGCTGGTTGATACTGAGCTGTACAGTGTCGCAATTTTGGAGGCAGGGCGAACATCAGGGGGAAGTAAATTCCCAGAAAGAATCTACAGAATGGCTTTTACCTGCCTTTTATTATCGTCATTGTAAAATATTTATGTTGCTCATTACACCTTTTAGTTCTGTTCCAGATGGCATGATTCTGTAGCTTTTACATGTCCATGGAAATTAAAATATATTTGGTGTAAAGCATCTGAGAAATTGCTGCAACATGAATCAGTGACTTGCGAGTGCCCTGAGGTCAAATTTTGGGAACAAAACTGATCTGCTAAAACATTTTGACATGAGAATGCATGTCAAATGTCCTTGTTAAAGCAAATCTTTCACTACATAAAGGAGTTTATATACTCTATATGCAGTTTGTGCATTTTGAAGATAACATCTCAGGCCAGCAATCTTGGGATATGACAGCATAGTTTTTCTATTGCACAATATAATATTAATGTGATTGAACATAGTAACACACTGCTCAGAAACCTGTGCACTCTTGCTTATGCAAATTTTCAAGATGGCAATACATTTGTGCTTGAAAAACCTAGTCCACCCAAAATTGAGATTTTCTTATGGCTGCTGAAGAGTTAAGCCACTTACTAACTTTTGCTTATTTCCAGGACAGTCTGAAGATCTTCCCACTTGAGCTCCCAATTGGGAACCCCTCTTTCACCAGGGTACAAACTGTATATAAAAAAAGTGCTGTGATTCCTCTGCTGTGCTGCTCTTAAAGTGGAACCCTATCAAAAAACATTTTGGGGGGCGTGACCTGGCACCGTACCAAGATGGATGTATAGCTCTGGAGCTCCCATCCACGAGGCCCAACAACATCCAGTGCTCGGCTCTCACGCAGTCCTAGCACTGCTGCAGAATGGAAGGAACGTCCAGGAGTGTCAGACAAGGTCCCGATCTCCACGGGAGCAGGACTCAAAGCTCAGCCGACAAATCCCTGGGATATTCCGGGCACGGCCTAGAGGTAAGTGAAAAAATTTGTTGCGCTAAAAAGCAAAATCAATCTATATAAAACAAAAATAGCTGCTAACACAAATATTGCTGGAAACAATATATAAAGATATATGGACAATGATATAGCGCTCTATTCAAAACAAACATAATATATAAACGGCCTAGAGGTGTAACGCAAGCCTTACAAGCCGCCTTCTTGTGGGAGTCTTGCTCCCACAGCAGAAGCCTGCAGCGAGGCAGAGCAGACAGAGATCCGCACGTCTACAACACTGAGCCTTGAAGACCTCCGCAGTGTCACTTCAGACATAAAAAGCATGCTCTCTGCTGCCATCTCAGATCTAAGAGTGGGCATACAAGCTATAGCCATGAGGGTGGAGGAGGTAGAAATGAAACGAGCCCCCCCTATGATGTCTCCCTCTGCCACGTACAATAGCTAACCGAATTACATGCCCTACATCTGAGGGAAATCAATCGCCATATGGAGCATTTGGACAACAGAGGGTGGTGCCGAAACCTAAGAGGAATTCCAGAATCCGTGGACCCTAGCCACCTCTCGCAAGTGGTCATCAACATCTTTAACGACCTCCTAGAAAGACCCCCGGATACACCGATTTATTTTTGTGCATATACACAGAGCGCTCTGGCTGAGAGGGGAAGACACAGACCCAGGGATGCGGTTTTCTGCCTCACGAACTGCTTAAAGAGGAGATTATACATAAAGCCAGAGGTAGGAATCGATTATCTTTCAGGGTATCAAATATTAAGATATTTCAGGACCTTTGTAACATCACCCTGCAGCGCAGAAGGGAACTGAAACCCCTTCTAGATGCTCTGCGAGCGAGATCCATCTTGTACCGCTGGAAGTTCCCCTTCTGTCTGTCGGTAACATACCAGGGGCGCACAGCTAACTTCAGGGTCCCTGAAGATCTAGACCACTTCTGCTCTACCCTGTATCTACCACTGATAGATCTGCCAGATTGGTATAGCGAATTCAAGCTCCCCTCACTCAACAAGACAACCTCTATGGACGGTATAGATGAAGTGGGCAACTTCAGCTTAAGATCCCGCGGCCACCATGCACGGCATTCTCCTCCGCCTTGCTTTCCTCAAAAGGCTCCAGAAGCCCTGAGAAATGGCAGTCCCACGGCCTCGCCAGCACACTGGAGAGCACGAATCCATTGACCAGGTAAAACTCAAATTTAGAGTTTTATAGCCACTTACATGACCCAAGAATTTCACTTTATTTTTGTTTGCCTCCTCATACCCGAGACTTGCAAAACCTGACTAAAGCAACAATAGAACCCATGACATTGTCCGACCACCATCCTATCTCAACCACCCTTACTTTTACAGACAAAACACACACAAGTATTTGGAGACTGGATTCGGCTATCTTGACAGACGACAAAGCTAGAGAAGAGGAAGTCTGCAACTGCTTAACCCAATACTTTGCTGAAAATGACACCCCCGATGTCTCACACCTGACCCAGTGGGAAGCACACAAGTGTGTAGTTAGAGGCAAATTAATTTCCCTAGCAGCAGCAATAAAGAGAAATCAACCAAACTCTGAGAATGGTTTGAGAAACGTAAAACCCTGGAGACAATACATAAGCGCACATTAGCCCAAAACACCCTTGCAGAACTTACTGAAACACGCATACATATTCAAGAAGAACTAGGCCGCAACCTTAACAAAAAATTCATCCTCTCACAGAAACTTTTCTATGAATTTGGGAACAAATCAAGCTACTAGCTCAAGCCCTTGACTTGAAAAGGCTAAAAAGCGATACATCAAATACATACCGACAGGCAAAAATACAGATATTACGCACAAATTTGAGCAATACTATTCTCTATACAACCTCAAGGCGAAGGCCTCTGCCCCTCCCTCCCCCCCAGCATAGACTAAAGAAATCCATACTTTTGTAAAAGACCTCGCCCCCCCCCCCCCCAGCAATAATCCCGACCGACTCAGCAGAGTTACTTGATTCTACGATCACTCTTGCAGAGTGGATACAAGCGGTAAAACAGTTATAACCTGGCAAGAGCCTGGGCCCTGATGGGCTATCCGCAACATATTACAAGCTATTTGCAGAGATGTTCCAATCCCCCATTTCTCAAAGCATTCAATTCGCTTTCCCCCCTCAAACACACTTATGCATGGATTGCTGGAGGCACATGTAACAGTGATCCCTAAAGAGGGTAAGAACCCTACTAACATGGGAAGTTACAGACCAATCTCTTTACTGAATGTCGACATTATAATCTTTTCAAAGATTTTTAGCAAATAGACTTCTCCCCCTTCCTCCCCTCACTCATCTCCTCAGACCAAGTAGGATTCGTTCCTGGACGTGAGGCAAGGGACAATACCATAAAGGCTATAATCTTACACTATCTGATGACTCAATCAGCAAAGAGGTTTTTTTTTCCTGTCCTTGGATGCAGAGAAGGCGTTTGACAGAGTGGCCTGGGACTACATGGAGGCAGTATTACAGACCATGGGCTTGGGATCACGTATATTAACCTTTATCCTATCTCTGTACTCCAACCCAACGGCCAAAGTTGGGGTCAACGGCACTCTGTCAGACGCCTTCCCCATCAGCAATGGTATGAGGCAGGGATGCCCCCTATCCTTTTTGTTCTCACATTGGAACCTTTCCTACAAAAAATAAGACTCAACCAAGATATCAAGGGTATCCAAACCTCTAAAAAGGAATACCAATATGCAGCCATTGCAGACGATATCTTGTTTCTCACAGAACACTTGACCACCATACCTATCCTATTATCCAAATTCCAACATTTTCAGTCTCTATCCAACCTCAAAATTTTGGGGGACCGGAGACCTAGAATCAGCTTTAAGCAGCTCTCACAACCAAAACATTTAGGGGGATCGGTCTTCGTGATATTCACACTACTTCACAGCTGCACATCTCACCAGGTTAGTCGATTGGAATGTCCATTCCTTACCTCGACACGGACACTAACACACAGAACGCTCCCACTTAGCCTCTAAACAGAATGGTAGAAATAGACTCTGCATATAATATAAGCCCACCTCCGCAAAGTGATGCTATACCTAACATTACAGACAGCCATACACTACAAAATATACAACTTAAGCGATATAAGGTTTAATCCCATGTCAGGAGAAAGGAATATGCTGTTATATTTCACCCTTGTTACACAATTGCTTTTCTCTGCAGATACTTAGAAATATAAGTTTGTTAAAACGGCTTCAACCGTACATATAGATGTCATTGTTATACCGTTGATAACTCAGTAAAGAGTTACCAAAAAAAAAATGGGGGGGTGGGGGGGGAGTTAAATCCCCTCTATGGTTTTTCTTTGTGTCTTGCTCCCACTGTCCCAATGTTTTTATTTAAAGGAGACAAAAATATTTGAACATAACAAGATGAAAACGCATAGGCGAGTGCATTTGAATACAAACTACAGGACAAGTTAGGACCATTTGCGAAAGTAGGACCAGTAGGTTTGAAGATGGTATAACACATTAATCGCATGCTGCGGTTACTTTACATAGGCATACAAAATGGAGTTGAACTTTAGCTTAACTCTGTTTTTATCTAGGGCTCTTAGAGAATCAGACAGATTGACAGTGTTATTGGTAGTTGGTGTATTTTAGGTTTCGTGGTCTTTTAAATTTAGTTATTGAGATGTCTCATTAGGAATATGCCTGGGGATACTATGTAGTTATTCTCTCCATCGTGGCTTCTTAATTGGAGTGACTGTTTTATATCTCTAAGTGATTAAAAGCTTTAGTTACAGACCACTGTCCGTCAGCCTGCTGTTAAACATAATGATTTAATCCATAATGAGATGGGTCTGCAGACCTGGTCTAAGGTTGGAATGAATGTTGTTGCCTTGGTAAGTGTGTGTTTTTTTGTATTTTTTTTTTAATTTTTTTTTATTTTTTGTGCTCCTGTAAAGAGAAGGGTCTATCAGGGGTTAGTGTGTGTGTGTGTGTGTGTGTGTGTGTGTGTGTGTGTGTGTGTGTGTGTGTGTGTGTGTGTGTGTTTTTTCTTTTTTTTTTCATTTGTATGAAGCCAATAGAAAGAGTTATTTAAAGGGTAACTCCACTTTTGTGGGGGAGGAAGAAAATGGCAAAGGAAAAATATAGCGCATATAATGGCGACACTAATTATTTTGTAATTGAATGTTATTAAAAATGACCTTTCCTTTTCAATCTGCAGCCAAAGTAATTATCTGAGAATACATTGCATTATGGCTACCTGGAGTTTTCTGTACATAGAATGTGTACTGACCACTCCACAGAAACATTTCCTGCTTGTGTGATTGGCTCACCAATTTTCCCAGAAGTCTACCTAAGATACAGGTCAGATTTCAGGCATCCCCTGCAACAAAAATCTCATTTTTTTGAGTGATGCTTTCAATAGGAACAGGTCTAAAGGGATGAAGGCCCAGCAGATTTCCTCATTCGTGCCCTTCAGCTCCACATCTGACAGCCAATTATAAAACCACTACCCTTAGACCTTCTCAGAACAAAGGCACAGACAAACATACATGGATTTCTTCAGAATAATAAAAGGTAGGACTCTGCAACGACGTTTGTTATAATCCTTGCGATGTACATTGATCAACCAGAGGGGAATGTTTTTTTTTTTTTTTTTTTTTTTCTCTCTCAACAATAGGGGAATTGCACTTTAAATGAACAGAAGGGAATTCTGCTGACATAAGAAGGCCAAATTGCTTTACTATTGAAATTAAATGGATTAAAGAACAATGTAGGAAGGTAGAATTCTTTTGAACATGTAAAATGGATATGAATTTACATTACTTTAACATACAAGTATGAATACATGTGCTTCTCTTTAATTTTCTTTCCAGTTTTCAGGCTAACTGGATGTTGTTCATTTTTTACCTGAACATTTTAATTAAAGATGAAGTAAACTTTTATTCATTTTTTGTTTTGCTTTCTTCTTACCTGAAAAGTTAAGGCATGGTGTGCTAATATGCATGGCATACTGGCACATTATGTGACGCTTATCTGCAAACGAATCCCTTGTCATCCCCACTGGAGGCCGCATTCATCTTCGCCCATCTTGCTTCCAGGTCTCTGACTCGAGCCGCGTGGCGTGATTGCTGTGGGCCACGGCACAGGCGACCGTTCCTTCAGAACGCATGCGCCGATGACTTAAATTGGTTGTAAACCCTTACAAACCACTTTGACCTACAGGTAATCCTAACTTCTCTGTGAAGATCAATGGCACGTCTGTCAGTCAGTCCCCACATGCCAGGGTGGTAGGGACTCGAAAATGTCCTTTCAGGCCCACATCCAATCCCTGTCCAAATCGTGCCACCTTAGCCTCCTCGACATTTCCAGAATGTGCCCCTTTTTAACGACCCCACCAAGCTTCTAATTCACTCCCTCGACTACTACGCCTTCCTCATTGAATTACCTTTACATAGACTATCCTCCCTTCAGTCTATAATTGCTGCTGCAAAACTCATCCATCTTACCAACCATTCAGTGCCCTCCACCCCTCTCTGCTAATCCCACTATCTTCCACTCACCCAACGAATAAAATTCAAAGTACTAAAAATTTACAAAGCCATCCATAACTCCCCCAGCTACATCACTAACCTAGTCCCAAAATACCAACTAAGCTGCTCTCTTCAGTCCTCCCTAGACCTCCTACTCTCTAGCTCCCTTGTCACCACCTACCATGCTTGGCTCCAGGATTTCTCCAGTGCTGCTCCCATCCTTTAGAACTCCCTACCCCAATCTGTCCAACTGCCCCCAGTCTATCCATCTTTAAAAGATCCCTGAAAACCCTTCTCTTTAAAGAAGCCTATCCTGTGTCTAATATACTGTTTTACTTTCTCCATCAGCTCACCCCCCAGAGCTATTAACTTTTTGTATTAATTGACCCTCCATTTTAGATTGTAAGCTATAATGAGCAGGGCCCTCTAATTCCTCTTGTGCCAAATTGTAATGTAACTGTAATGTCTACCTTCATTTTGTTAAGCGCTGCACAAACTGTTGGCTCTATATAAATCCTGTATAAAAAATAATGGGGGAAGAATACAGAAAAACTGTTGTATATGATCAACTTTGTTTCTACGTGGGCATGAACTGTGCAAAAGACTCTTTGGACAATAGGTAAGACTTTATTTTATAAATACACTATATTGTAAAAAGTATTAGGGTGCCTGCCTTTACACACACATGAACATTAATGGAATCCCAGTCTTAGTCTGTAGAGTTCAATATTGAGTTGGCCCACTCCTTGCAGCTATAACACCTTTGACTCTGCTGGGGAGGCTGTCCACAAGGTTTAGGAGTGTGTCTGGGAATGTTTGACCATTCTTCTAGAAGCGCATTTGTGAGGTTAGGCACTGATGTTGGGCAAGAAGGCCTGGCTAACAGTCTCTGCTCTAATTCACCCCAAAGATGTTCTATCGGGTTGAGGTCAATCAAGTTCCCCCACCCCAAACTCGCTTGTCTGTCTTTATGGACCTTGTTTGCACACTGGTGCACAGTCATGTTGGAACAGGAAGGGGCTATCCCCAAACTGTTCCCACAAAGTTGGGAGCAAGAAATTGTCCAAATTTGTGTTTCTATGCTGACGCCTTAACCACTTCCGAACGTTGATGTACGTCTTTACTTTGACGTAGGATATTGTTATGGCAGCAGCTAGCTGCCATAACCCCGGTATCCTCGTGTTCAGCCGGCGGTCTGCTACAAGATAAAAGTGGTCTCTGCAGCGGGTTCACCATGAGATCACTTTTTTATTTGCGGCAGGAGGGCCCTCTGTGGCTGGGCATGGAGACTCGTGAGGGGAAGCCGTCTCCATGACATTTCAGGGCGGAAGCAACGTCAAAAACATATTTTTCACCCATAGTTCTTAAAGGGTAATTTTTTATTTTTTTTTAATCCTTTTATTAAAGACAAATTTTTATTTATTTTTTTAATTGCATTTTAGTGTAAATATGAGATCTGAGGTCTTTTTGACCTCAGATCTCATATTTAACCATCTGAGATACGCGATATGGCCGAATGACGGCCACAGCGCGGATGTGAATTCCCAGGAGGCCGTCATATGATGGCCTAACCTGTGCATGCTCCCTGCGTGCGCGCTGTGATCAGAGTCACTGAGACTTGGGTAATCACCGATCTGAGTAAGGGGCCGGTCCTGGCCCCCTTACCATGTGATCAGCTGCCAGCCAATGACGGCTGATTACATGATCAAAACAAAAGCTCGGTGATTGTTTGTTTTTGATTCTCCTCACAATATATATAAACAAAAAACTTTCCCTGTGACACTGCGCTATCCAAAAAAACAAAAAAAGCTGCTAACACAATCACAAGGATAAAACAGTGAATAATTAACAAATATCAAATCATAGTGTAGCGCTTAAAGAAATTATGAATGACCTGGTTAGTGCATGATCATACAATAATTAACCCAAAACACCTTAGGTGTGAAAATTCATAAGTGTATACAAAAATAAAATTATAATACAAAAAAATATAAATAAATTGAAAGTCTCTATGTAAGATGTTGATCAAATCCAGACGTGAAATAAGGGTCACCATCCACCTTCTTGCAATAAGGCTAGCATGCAGACACCCTGTGATATTCCCGTCACCTTTCAAAATAAAGGCTTACCGGATAACATGGATCCAAACGAATATATATTCGAAGGATCATGCAGGCTTGTACGCTCAAAAGGCGAGATTACAGATGTAAATTATCCAGGGAAGTAACGAGTCAGACTCCTCATACAGATGCCCCAATTAGTTGTTAAATCCTCAGCGGTAAACTCCAACTCAAAATGTTGAACTCATACAAAGGAAAATAAGGGGCCACAATAGTGTAAATCCGTTTAAAAGAAAAAATTTAATAAAAAAGTAATGAACTCACATGTAACCAAAGAAATCAAGCGCTTATTCCATAAAAACAGTGCTACAGCAGTAGTCCCGACGCGTTTCGTCCTCTACAGACGTCACCTGGGGCCCCCAGATGACGTCTGTAGAGGACGAAACGCGTCGGGACTACTGCTGTAGCACTGTTTTTATGGAATAAGCGCTTGATTTCTTTGGTTACATGTGAGTTCATTACTTTTTTATTAAATTTTTTCTTTTAAACGGATTTACACTATTGTGGCCCCTTATTTTCCTTTGTATGAGTTCAACATTTTGAGTTGGAGTTTACCGCTGAGGATTTAACAACTAATTGGGGCATCTGTATGAGGAGTCTGACTCGTTACTTCCCTGGATAATTTACATCTGTAATCTCGCCTTTTGAGCGTACAAGCCTGCATGATCCTTCGAATATATATTCGTTTGGATCCATGTTATCCGGTAAGCCTTTATTTTGAAAGGTGACGGGAATATCACAGGGTGTCTGCATGCTAGCCTTATTGCAAGAAGGTGGATGGTGACCCTTATTTCACGTCTGGATTTGATCAACATCTTACATAGAGACTTTCAATTTATTTATATTTTTTTGTATTATAATTTTATTTTTGTATACACTTATGAATTTTCACACCTAAGGTGTTTTGGGTTAATTATTGTATGATCATGCACTAACCAGGTCATTCATAATTTCTTTAAGCGCTACACTATGATTTGATATTTGATTCTCCTCACGCTGATAGCGGAGGAGAAAAAAAAAAGCAGATCACTGGCTCAGCTTAAAGGGACATAGGTCCCAAACGGAAGAGGCAATTATGCCTCATAATTTGTACCTGAAAATGCCCACAAGTGCCACCTATCTATGCTCACAAGTGGTGGCAATCAGTGCCACATAGAAGTGCTTCCCATCACTGCCGCCCATCACTGCTGCCTCAGTGTACATCAATGACGGACAAAAATTACCAATATTAACATTTTATAACAAAATTAAAAAAAAAAAAAAAAAATTTAAATTCAGTCTTTTTACATTTTTAATTTTAACAAAAAATAAAAATCACACAGGTGATCAAATACCACCAAAAGAAAGCTTTATTTGGGGGGAAAAATTATAAAAATTGAATCTGGGTACAGTGTTTTATGACCATGCAATTGTCATTTAAAGTGCATCAGCGCTGAAAGCTGAAAATTGGTCTGGATAGGAGGGGGGTTTAAGTGCCCAGTAAGCAAGTGGTTAAGAGGTCCTGTCATGCTTTTTTCTATTACAAGGGATGTTTACATGACACAATTTTATTTTATTTTTTTAAAACGGTGTAAAAATAAAAGGTAAAATAAATAAGAATTTTTTTTTTTTTTTAAATCTGCCCCATCCCGCCGTGCTCGCATGCAGAAGTGAATGCATACTTGAGTAGCGCCCACATATGAAAATGGTGTTCAAACCACACATGTGAGGTATTGACATGATCGGTAGAGCAAGAGCAATAATGCTAGTCCTAGAACTCCTCTAACTTTTAAACGTAGCCTATGGAGATTTTTAGGGGGAAAAGTTTGTGGCCATTCCATGAGCGGGCGCAATTTTGAAGTGTGAAATGTTGGATATCAATTTACACGGCGTAACATGATTTTTCACAATATAAAAAAAAAATTTGGGCTAACTTTACTGTTAATTCAAAAAAGTGTATTTTTTTCCCAAAAAAGTGTGCTTGTAAGACCGCTGCGCAAATAGTGTGACAAAGTATTGCACCGATCACCATATTATTCTGTAGGGTGTTAGAAAAAAAATGTATTATGTTTGGGGGTTTTAAGTAATTTTCTAGCAACAAAAAAAAACGTTTTTTAACTTGTAAACACATCTAAAAACAGGCTCGGCCCTTAAGTGGTTAAGAGTTCCCTTCACTGGAACTAAGGGGCCGGGGCCATGCTCAACCCCTGAAAAATAACCCCACACCATAACCCCCCCCCCCCCCCTCCCACCAAATGATTTGGACCAGTGCACAAAGCAAGGTCCATAAAGACATGGATGAGGGAGTTTAGGGTGGAGGAACTTGACTGGCTTGACCACAACTCGATAGAACAATTGAATGAATTGGAGTGGAGACTGCGAGCCAGGCTTTCTCCAACATCCGTGCCTGACCTCACAAATGCCCTTCTGGGAGAATGGTCAAATATTCCCATAGACACACTCCTAAACATTGTGGACCGCCTTCCCAGAAGAGTTGAAGCTGTTATAGCTGCAAAGGGTGGGCCAAATCAATCTTGAACCCTATGGACTAAGACTCCTTTCACACGGGGCGGATCAGTGCTGATCCGCCCCGTGAATGCCCGCTTGAACAGCAGGGATCGCCGGAGCGATCTCTGCTGAGCAGGTAGAGGACAGGTCCGTCTCTGCACACTGCGCAGGGATGGACCTGTCACAGTGCCGCTCTCCCCTATGGGAGATTGGGTGACGACATGTCCGTCATCATCCGATCCGATGATGGATGGAAAAATAACTTTTTCCTCCGTCACACTTTTTCGGATCGGAGCGGCTCGGATGTCAGCCGACATGTCACTGCTGACATCCGACGGTCCATAGAGCTCTATGGAGCATCCATTCAGTTCCGCCTGAAAAACTGACAGGCGGACCTGAACGGATCGTCCGTGTGAAAGGACCCCAAGACTGGATGCCATTAAAGTTCATGTGCGTGTAAAGGCAGGTGTTCAAATACTTGACACTATAGTGTGTGATAATTTGCAGGCCTCATCATGAAAACCAAGTATTGCTCCCATCCTTTAATTGTTTCCATAAGCAGTACACCTTGATTTTAGAACACACCTTGACCAGACAATGAAGAATCGGCATTCATGCCTCAGTTTATTCTATTCTTTTCCCTGTCAGCAAATGACTAATGACAGGCTTGATCTGGCCTGGCTCATAGTGCTAGATTTTCATCTCCCAGAGAGAATTAATTGAGGCTGAGAGAAAAAAAAAAATTGGGCACTTGCCCTAGTAAGCGTAAAGACTGTAATTTTATATAAAATAACAGCGTCATTTATTGATCTTTCCATATCTGTTTGGGCCTCATGCAAATGGACATATGAATCCATTAATGTAAAAAATATAGTTTGTAAATATGCATGTACAGTACATAAGGGCATTTACCTTTTAAATGTGCAGCCTCTATTTCCTGTTCAATAATGCTACACAATAAATGTGCTTTTGGCTTCCTCTGTCTTGTTGAAAATTATTTTGCCAATAATTTACACTATTAATTTTAATTTTACCAGGGTTGCAGTAATACAACAGGCACCCTTACTCTCAAATAATTAGAAGTTTATTTTTTGAGTAAAAGTACTGACACACCTGTACAAATGTGCTGGGATATTTGCCCCCCCCCCCCCCGGGTTGCTGGGTCTTCCGTCCGCCGGCCTCGCACTTAACCCATTCAGGTCCCAGGCTTTGGTGGCTTCCCCCTGCATCTCCTCCTATTTGCTTCTGCACCGGCCAATCGATTCTCAAGGCCCAATTCCTGATTGGCCAAGAGGAGGAGCAGGAAGACCATAGCAAATATTAATTTGCTATTGTCACACAACTGGGTGGCCTCTGGGTGCTCTATGCTCTGAGCCTACTTTTTTTTTTTTTAAATTTAAGGCAATTGGAGCCTTGGGCTCTAATCGTGTGTTAAAAAAAAAAAAATTAATTTCATGCGTCCGGTGCCCTGCATATAGATTAGGGGGCTGGGCACATGGATTGGGCTGGGGGGGGGGGGGGGGGCAGTGCCTGTGCTAACTTCGTGAGTGACCGCCACTGGGCAGATGACTGAGAAAGTGGAGGAATCTGTGTATGACTGATCCAGTACTACTCAAACTCCATCTTCATCATGGAAAGTGCATTTCTCACTACCACAAGCGTATGTACGGAATGTCAGCACAGCACCGATACTTATAGGCCTTATGGAAATGGGATTTATGCCAATATGATACACCTATAAATATTTGAAACTGCTCCAAAATGGAGACACCCTAAGACAAGAAGTGTTATTGACCAGATCACTAGGTGAAAATAAAGGGAAATGGCTTAAAAAAAGAGTAATGCAGCCACCATATATAAGGATTGGTTGGCTGCAATATATTACATTTTTGTTTTTAATACAACTTTAATCACTTCACTTATAATCTCTTCAATGATGGCACGCAGTGCACAGTATATAATGGATTTTAATCCTTATTTATTTTTTTGAGGGGTGTGGATGTTTGAAGGCCTAGGGTTACTGCATATAATTGTAGAAAAGCTTTGTTTGCATATTGCAATGCAGAGTAGCTTTATATGCACTTTAGGGGTTTTAGTTTTTTTAAACAAAATGGTATTTTCAATTCATTAGAGTGCAGAATATAAAAATCTGAGAATCACTGATACAGCACATATACAGTAGTTTGCTCCTTGTTGCAATTTACTTAGCCCTGGTGGGTTTTTTGTTTTTTTTGTTTTTAAGTATAGACTGGAAATAGAGCTGTAATACAGCAGCTGAGGAAGATGGATCAACTCATAATAATATTGATCTGCCATGCTCATAGCCAGTTAATACATCACTGGCATGGGAGAAAATCTAAGCAAACATTTGTGTTACAAGATGTGACTGATTGCCAGAGCAGTGCTGTCATTATTGATGTTTTGGGTTTTAAGCAGCATAGGACAATACCCAGCATTCTGTGATTAAAGTGGTTTCGGAAAGGCGCACAGATCATCATTGGCTGTATTCCAGCACTGCTGTAAAGCGTGCTGCTAGGAATTAGTGTAGGTAAAAAATTAACTCCTGAATCAGAGCGGCATTCTTTAGGACACCGCTGTGTATATAGATTTGCACTGCAGGTCTCTCAGGTTCATTCCATTCTTAAGCTTTCTTCACAGCTGTAGGGTTTTACTGTGAACAATTGCTTTAGCTTTTCATGAACAACCAATTTAACAGCGCTATTGACTTTTCAGCCATCAAGAAATCATTTTTTTGTCTAACAAAAAGATACATCACAAGCAGTAGTTATTCTTGTATCTTTAAATATGCATAGTGTTTTTTTTCCTTTTAAGAATTTTGTGTGGGGGTTAAAAATAACAAACTGGGAAATGCGTGTTTAAAATGATTTGGAGAGTTGTTTTGCCTGGGGATTTTGGAAAAGCCACATGGACCATTGCCTAGGTTGGCGGAGGTTTAATAGGCATTAGATTTCTGCTGTTTAACTTCATTTAAGAAAAAGGCTAATCTCTTTTGTATCAATTTGTAATAAAACACCATTATAATTTCAGAAAAACAATGACATTTTCTGTGCAAATAGACTTGCTCTTATAGGCATCGCCTTGGGTATGGTGCCTACCCAAGGCTTGTATAAGGGGGCCGCACCTCTTTAGTATGTCATGGCTGAACATGTCTAAATCAGGAAAAAATGTCTTTCATAACAAATGATGCCAGCAACAAGAATTACAAGGACGAAAAATATGATTCTTTTATTTAAAAAGCCAGCTTGAATAATATAACACTACTGTAATTGTGCTGTACCCCCTCTACATTGTAAACTGCTGGCGTTATATAAATCTTGTATAATAATTTTTTATTCCCCAAGCTTTGTATTATGCTGAATTTTTACTTTCAAAATTGAGATCTACATATATAAAAACTTTAATGTATTTTCTTTTTTTGACTGTAGAAATCCGCAGAAGGGGATCCAAAGAACTGCCTGGAAAACCTTTACACTTGTATGACACGCCATATGAACCATCGGAAAATGGAATTGATTCGGATTGTGAAAAGTCAGATCAGCGACCCCGAGAATCCAGATTGCCACAAGACGATGAGCGGCCTCCAGAAGAATATGACCAGCCTTGGGAATGGAAGAAAGATCGCATTTCAAAAGCATTTGCAGGTCAGTTATACAGGGTAGTCACCACTTGCCTACCATAATCTAAACAATGACGACTAGAACGTATGGACACTTAGGTGGGCAGCTTTTGTCAGATTTGGCTGTGAATGTTAATAGCCTGATAGAAAAAACATTTTAACAGTGGGCAGATGCACTTTATAGTATTAAACTGCCAATAAATGTGTCTCATGTGATGAAAGTACTTACCCTTTTTTTTCTCCTGCCTGCACCACCAAAAGGTGGTGTAACAAAGCAAAATAATTGCCTGGGGACTCTATAGAATTTAACATTTTGAGTGCTGGATTCCTTGTTCTCCTGCTATAATCAATGGTTCATCTCGCTGACCTCAGAGTTATTAATGTGTACTAGGGTTGCACTAATACTATCTGTGCCGATACAGAGTATTTGCACAATTATCGGTACTCGTGCATATGCACCGATATTTGAAACCGATACTTTCAGGCTCGAGTCTTTGAGCTGTCAGTGGATCTCCCCAGTGTTGAAGTCTGGTAATTGGAGCTGTCAAAAAAAGCAGCTGCCAATGTTTATTAACAACATTGCTCAGCCCTGAAACACTAAAATTAAAAAGAAACGTTTCTTTTTGTATATGTCTGCTTCTTAATCTGCAGATCAAAGGGATGAACACATTTTCCTCTGTTTAACCCCTTAATTTACTCTAATCAGCCTCGACTCCCTATTCTCCTCCATTTTTAATTATTTTCCTGCTTTTTTTTCTTTTGTTCATGCCTATTTTATAAACGATAAACAATTAACTTTTTTTTTTTTTTTTGCTTTGTTAGTAAATATTTTTACACATATATATTTACACATTGAAAAGCGCTAGATTACAAATAAAATAGATTTTTTTTTTTTTAATTAACTTTTCGATGCATTGTACCATTGTTGACAGCTGAAGTTAACACAGTTGCGGTTGGTATCGGCGAGTACTCATTGTAAAAAAAGGTATCGGTGCATCCCTAATCTGTACTGTAGTGGCGTGAGTCCAACATGGGGCAAGCCTTGAGCACAGCAGGGAACCAGGCATTCAACACAGCTGAAAGTGTTGCCTTTTGAAGAGTCTACAGTAGGGGTCTCAAACTGGCGGCCCTCCAGCTGATGCGAAACTACAAATCCCATCATGCTTCTGCTTGTGGGAGTCATGCTGGTAACTGTCAGCCTTGCAATGCCTCATGGGACTTGTAGTTTTGCAACAGCTGGAGGGCCGCCAGTTTGAGACCCCTGGTCTACAGCATGGGTGCTCAACCTGTGGTCCCATTATGCCTCTGCCTTTGGGAGTCAAGTCGCCTATTTTACACACAGATGGGACTAAAAAAGTATCAAAATTCTAAAACTTCATTGTTCAATAAACGTAACTATTTTAGTCGCTGCTAAGATGAGGTATTACTAAACGTTGTGTGTGTGTGTGTGTTATTACACACTTACTCACCGACCACTTTAATGGATACACCGTGCTAGTGTCCGGTTGGCCCCCCTTTTGTCTTAAAAACTGCCTGATTTCCTCCAGAGATTTTGGTCCATATTGGCATGATAGCATTACACAGTTGCTGCAGATTTGTCGACTGCACATCCATGATGCAAATCTCTTGTTCCACCACATCCTAAAGGCACATTTATTGGATTGAGATCTGGTGACTGTGGAGTACAGTGAACTCCTTGTGATGTTCAAGAAACCAGTGGTGAGATTTAAGCTTTGTGACATAGTGCATTATCCTGCTTAAAGTAGCTATCAGAAGATGGGTACACTGTAGTTATAAAGAGATGGATGTGGTCGGCAACAATACTCAGGTAGGCCGTGGCGTTTAAACAATGCTCAATCGGGGCCCAAACTGTGCCAAGAAAATATCCCCCACACTATTACACCACCACCAGCCTGAACCATTAATACAAGGCAGGATGGAACCATTCTTTTATGTTTACGCCAAATTCTGACCCTATCATCTGAATGTCGCAGAGTTTTTTCAATCTTCTATTGTCCAATTTTGGTGAGCCTGTGCGACTTGTAGCCTCAGTTTCCTGTTCTTAGCTGACAGGAGTGGCACCTGGTGTGGTTTTCTGCTTCTGTAGCCCATCTGCTTCCATGTTTGATGTGTTGTGTATTCAGAGATGGTATTCTGAATACCTTGATTGTAATGAGTGTTTTTTTGGGTTACTGTTGCCTTTCTATAATTTTCTCCCAATTCTCCTCTGACCTCAACCAGTAATTTTCATCCACATAACTGCTCACTGGACTACCCAGACTAAATGTTGCACACATTTTTGCTGTCACTTTATGCTGCAGAAATACTTTCAGTCTTTGTTTCATTTTGTATTATTTTGGCCTTAAGCTACTGATCCCTGGAAGCTGAGCCACAAAAAAAGCAGGCAGAGGGAAAGAATTATTCACCGGTATTGCTTGAGCCTTGTTTGGCATGGTCTGTGTGGAGGCCACCATCTTGGTGGACTGGGTTTTGCCTTATGTCAGAGCCTCTAGCAAGCATAAAAACCAACAGCACAGTAATTATTTCACCAAGTAAGACTAGCAGTCAAAGGGCAGCTCTCTTTCTGTCGAGCCTCTCCCTCTCCCCCCCTCTCCTCCCACTCCCTCTCTCTGCCGAGCCCCCGCCTCTTTCTCTCTGCCGAGCCCCCCGCCTCTTTCTCTCTGCCGAGCCCCCCGCCTCTTTCTCTCTGCCGAGCCCCCCGCCTCTTTCTCTCTGCCGAGCCCCCCGCCTCTTTCTCTCTGCCGAGCCCCCCGCCTCTTTCTCTCTGCCGAGCCCCCCGTCTCTTTCTCTCTGCCGAGCCCCCCGCCTCTTTCTCTCTGCCGAGCCCCCCGCCTCTTTCTCTCTGCCGAGCCCCCCGCCTCTTTCTCTCTGCCGAGCCCCCCGCCTCTTTCTCTCTGCCGAGCCCCCCGCCTCTTTCTCTCTGCCGAGCCCCCCGCCTCCTTCTCTCTGCCGAGCCCCCCGCCTCCTTCTCTCTGCCGAGCCCCCCGCCTCTTTCTCTCTGCCGAGCCCTCCGCCTCTTTCTCTTTCTCTGCCGAGCCCCCCGCCTCTTTCTCTTTCTCTGCCGAGCCCCCCGCCTCTTTCTCTTTCTCTGCCGAGCCCCCCGCCTCTTTCTCTTTCTCTGCCGAGCCCCCCGCCTCTTTCTCTTTCTCTGCCGAGCCCCCCGCCTCTTTCTCTTTCTCTGCCGAGCCCCCCGCCTCTTTCTCTTTCTCTGCCGAGCCCCCCGCCTCTTTCTCTCTCTCTCTCTCTCTGCCGAGCCCCCCGCCTCTTTCTCTTTCTCTGCCGAGCCCCCCCGCCTCTTTCTCTTTCTCTGCCGAGCCCCCCGCCTCTTTCTCTTTCTCTGCCGAACCCCCCGCCTCTTTCTCTGCCGAGCCCCCCGCCTCTTTCTCTTTCTCTGCCGAGCCCCCCGCCTCTTTCTCTTTCTCTGCCGAGCCCCCCGCCTCTTTCTCTTTCTCTGCCGAGCCCCCCGCCTCTTTCTCTTTCTCTGCCGAGCCCCCCGCCTCTTTCTCTGCCGAGCCCCCCGCCTCTTTCTCTTTCTCTGCCGAGCCCCCCGCCTCTTTCCCTTTCCCTTTCTCTCTCCCGGGCCCCCCCCCTCGCTCTTTCTGCCGAGCCCCCCTTCTCTCTCTGTCGTGCCCTCTCTCTCAGCACCCCTCCCCCCCCCCCCATCAGGACCCTACCTGTTTCAAGCAGCAACACTGCACATACTGATTCCTACCACCATGACCACTTAAAATCACTGAAATGGTTAGCGTGTTCCCTGAAATGAGTTTTTGCAGGTTGGGATGTCTGACAAGTGCCTAGGCAACCTCTGACAACAGGAAGCACTTTTTGTTCAGAAGCAATTCTAGACTTGTGTGTATTTGTAAAAGAAAGAAAAAACTTTTTTTTTTTTCTGTAACCGCATACACAAGGCGTACATTTACACAACAAGGTATTAAAACAATGGTATCATAAACCTAACTTGCCACACAAGAATAGATTCATGGCATATGTGTATAAGTAATTTAAGTCAATAAATGTATACTGTAAACCTTATTCGATGATACCTAGCATTGATAAGGGATAACAAGCAAAATAAAAGGTGAAAGAGAGAAGAACACGCATCTCAAAATAGAGTGGAAAAAATAATAAGCCTTGAAGATAAAGAGTGAAAGCGAGAGAGGGCGAGGGCCTGAGAGTGAGAGATGGGGGCTGAGAGAGAGATTGCCAATTGTTTCAAAAACAAATTTTGTCACAATTTGTGATGAGATATCCAGCGCCCAACTTTCGCCCCAAACCAACACACCAGGTTCAACAACGCACAATACTTTCCTCCTTCAGCCCTATTACCACTGACGAAATTGGTAAACTTCTAGCCACAGCCCACCTCGCCATCTGTCCCCTGTCCTCTCACAATTACTGCTACCACCTTCCTGCTCTATCCTAAACCCTCTAACCCACATCTTCAACCCCTCTCTGGCATCTTTCCCTCTTTTGCTCAAACATGCACTGTTTACCCCCATATTTAAAAAAAAACCCTCATTGGACCCCACCTCTTTGAATTGCTTAAGACCTAGCTCCCTGCTTTCCTCCAAGCTTCTTGAAACGCCTTGTTCAGTTGTATGAGCTTCTGCCTCACTGACAACAATGCTCTTGATTCCCTACTGTTCGGCTTCCACTCACAACATTCCACCGAAACTTCCCTACTAAAACTCACCAATGGCCAATACCCCATACTCATACTCTTGGACATTTCTTCTGCCTTTGACACAGTTGACCACCCACTCCATGCCCTTGGCCTCTGATTCTGCTCTTTCCTCATTCTCCTACCTATCTTCAGTGTCGCATACAATACCATCCCCTCTGCTCCTCTTTCTCTTTCTGTTGAGGTACCCCAAGGCTCCATGCTTGGGCCCCTCCTTTTCTCTCACTATACCTCTTCCCTGAGCCAGTTGATGACCTCCCATGTCTTACAATACCACCTCTATGCTGAAGTAACCCAGATCTATCTCTCTACCACTTCCTCAAACTCAGTCTTTCTAAAACTGAGCTTGTAATGTTTCCTCCCCCCCCCCGATCCCCTCCCCATGACTTTACCATTGGTCTCTCCAAACACGCCAAGGTGCTGGGTGTAATCCTAGACTCTGACCTCTCACAGCCCCCACATCCAGTCACCCTTGTTGCCTCTTCCCATGCTCGCTTCCAGGACATCTCCACTGCCTCTACCATCCTCTCGAACTCCCTGCCCCAGTATGTCAGGTCATCCCCCTTTAGGCAATCCCTGAAAATGCACTTATTCAGGGGAAGCACAAACCACCTGCACTTAAGACTGTACCTGAGTGTGCTGACAGTGCTTGGCATGGCCTCAGCGGTTTGCTGATCGCTGGTGCAATGCTTTACAGGCTCCTGCAACAAAAAATAACAAATGCAAATTTTTTTTACCTGCAAAAAAAGTGAACATATTCTTTAAGGGTTTGAAGGCATCGGCATATGAATCATTATCTTAAAGAGCAGAAAGAATAGTTATCTTATTTATATTCCATGAAAAGAAGGCGCCAGAAGAAGGGAAGGCAGAAGTAAACCTGGGATCTCCTAAAAAGGAAGTCAAGCGAAAGACCAAGAAAACCAGGTGATACATATGTTTATAGAGGTTCCAGATACAGAGTGATTGCGCTAACAAGGCATTGAAAGGGACAAAAGTTGTATGAGAGACTGAAGATGACCAGAGCAATCCTGGATGATAGTATGGAACAAAAGGTTGTTTTTTGGAGGTGCTGCTTAGGCACAATTAATGTTACTAGATTTTCATTAACAGCAAATTTTCAAATTTTGAGTACAGGTCAGGTCCAAAATGCCCTGCTGTTCTTTAACCACAGTTTCCATTTTTCTCTTTTTGTTGACTTAATGGCACACTTTCTTTCAATCATAAATTCTTTTCTGGTAAGATTTCTATAAAATAGTTCTATCGTTCATGGTAGTAAAATGATATTGTTTAATTTTATTGTTCCATGACAATGATATAGAGAATGTAATTATAGTTTAAGATGCAGACATAATTTTTTTTCATTCATAATACTGTTTTTTGTGTTTTTAGTTTTAGATACATTTGTTTATTTAGAATGCGGTTTGCTTAATAATTAAAACAACATAAAAATGTGCATGTGAAATTAGGTGGCAGCTGAGGAAAGCATTGTGCAGAATGTAAAGTGTTTGTGTGTGGGAGAGGGTTTTTTATTTGTTTTTTGTTTTTTTCATTGTAATCTCCCATGATCGGTACCTAGATTTCACTTTCATAGCGGTAGTAAACTACTTGTGGTTAGTTAAAATTATATATATATATATATATATATATATATATATATATATATATATATATATATATATATATATATATATATATATATATATATTATAATATAACATTTGGCGAGCCTTCAGGGATTCCTCAGCTACCACTGCTCCTATCTGCTTGAACTGGGTGCAGGATACCACAGTTGGGAAGGTAGGGAAAAGGCTTCACATCACTCCTCTCACTCCTCTCACGCCATGCACTTCCTCACCACCACCGACATGCAGTCTTTGTATACAGTGCAGACTTCTGGTCTTGCATTATACGGGATGGAATCAGAATGCCTGAAACTGGCAGGATGATAAAATGTAGCAGCTTCTTGACCCTCTTATAGAGGGATTGTGTTTACACTGGGTGCCCTGCTATAAGGCAGTAAAAATTAGGAGAAACGTTCTCCTTTTTTTTTTTTTTTTTTTTTTTTTCTTGGATGGAGTAAAGGAAAATTATAACCCCTGTCAGAGGGTTTTTTGTTTTTTTTTGCCATCTGTGTCTCATTGGGTAGATTTTCCTTTACTTCCCATCCTATCACCAAAAAATGAGGTTGAGAGGAAATGCCTCCAATGTGAGGTTGTCACCAGAACTAGTTCCCCTCTATTCCTGTTTTGGAAACCAACTGAAATTTGGGATTTTCTTTCACTTTTGGTGAGAACTATAAACACGACAAATCAAGAGGGTGAGTCTCCTTATGAGGGGAAAGCAATTCAAACTTAACGGTAGAGCTGCACGATTCTGGCTAAAATGAGAATCACGTTTTTTTTGCTTAGAATAAAGGTCACAATTCTCTTGGGATTCTCGCGGCGCAACATCATCTTTCATATTATACAAATAAATTGGGCTGACTTTACTGTTGGTATCTTTTGTTTTTAAATATTGTGTTTGAAAGACCGCTGCGCAAATACAGTGTGACATAAAATATTGCAACAACCGCAATTGTACTCTCTAGGGTTTCTGCTAAAAAAATCTAAATAAAATAATAATCTATATATTATATTTCTATAATTTTTTGCAGAAACCCTAGAGCAGTGATGGCGAACCTTGGCACCCCAGATGTTTTGGAACTACATTTCCCATGATGCTCCACTACACTGCAGAGTGCATGAGCATCATGGGAAATGTAGTTCCAAAACATCTGGAGTGCCAAGGTTCACCACCACTGCCCTAGAGAATACAATTGTGGTTGTTGCAATATTTTATGTCACGCTGTCTGTATATGTGTGTATATATATATATATGTGTGTGTGTGTGTGTGTGTGTGTGTGTGTATATCTATATATCTCTATATTATAATATAAAAAATGCCTGAGCGATGTTGTGATAAACTTGGCAGGCTGTCGATTTGAGCAGAGAACTCTGCACTGAATCGAGGAAATGCTGTGTTAAGATCGCGAGTGGGATCGAATCGCAATCTTGATTCTTTAACGATTAATCATGCAGCTCTACCCAACAGATGCTCTAATCTCTCTCCACACTAACCAAAACAAAAATTGCCTTTTTAGCTATACTTTAAACATGACTACAAATGAGGCTGTTAGAAGATGTTTGTTGCAGCACTGAAATAGCTGAAATCCTTGCAATACATGTTCAATACGCTTTTAATACATACATACATACATACATACATACATACATACATACATACATACATACATACATACATACATACATACATACATACATACATGCTCTTTAAATAAATGTCGCTCATGTCATTACATTTAATGTAGTAAGATGTTTAATGAATTTGGATATGGACCTCTTGTGTTTAAACCAGATGAAGTCCGTGTCCTATCAGAGCCAATATAACATGAAGAAGATTAAACTATTTTATGATGAACAGCAGGAGAGGACAAAGATCTGGAGCTGGAATTAGTATATTTTTCCCTGTCTAAACCTATTCTTGCAGATATTAAGCTTGTGCTAAATTGTCATTGACAGAAATGACAATAACATGTTCTGGCCGGTTAAATACCAGCTTCCTTTTTTTTTTCCTAAATGAATGGGAAATCTCATTAGCTTCTATTACACTGGCTAATTCCAGAGATACTGCTATTAGGAAGCATTGCTCATTTGCAAAAACCAATTTGCTGTGTAGACGCAATGTCTGGGTGTTATCTAATTTTCTTCAACTACCTGGTACAATTCCTTTACATATCTTAATTTTCTTTCTTTTTCTAGTCAAGCACCTTAGCCTTGACTAAACATACAGTCTGGGCATGGTTAGACTGAGGTAAATTGGCCTTTGTGCAGTGACATCTCTTTATCTGCTTTATATCACCACTTTAATATGACGTGACCATCTACTGGCATGGCTATCCTCATACATGTGATCTCTTCTGGGGAAATATTAATTTGACCAATTACAAGAGGAAGCAAAATCCCATGCATAGTTTGTACCTATAAGTAAGCCTATAATAAGGCTCACTTATAGGTAGTGTAAACATCTCCTTAAAGTGCACCGTTTAGGAGATATTTACTATATATGCCGTCGATGATGTCATTGGAGCATGTGCTTTGAAGGAACGGCCACCCACGCCATGCCTTCAAAATCCTTTTCCATGAATGATGGTTCCCCTGCAGATGTGTGGGAGTAATGTTATCACGGCTCTAGCCAGTCACACAGCCAGAGTCCATGGACCTGGAAGGAAGATGGGTGAAGGTAGACGCTGCCTTCAGTGAGGACATCACATTGCTGGAGGGCTTAGTTTTAAGGTAAGTTTCACATATTGTGCTAGTATGTGATGCATACTAGCACATTATGCCTTTTACCTTGCAGGTCCAGGAAAAAAACGCCAAAAAAAGAACAACCTTACAGCCTTAGGAGTGCTAATGTTTTTGACTGATAAGCCAGTTCCAGGGGAGTTTGGTGCCTCTCACACTTAGGCTAAATTGAAATATTAGCTGGGTGTCACTGTTAATGTAAAGCTGGCCATGCATTGGCAGATTTTCAAGTAAATGTTCATACAAAAATTCATTCCACTTTTGCACTAGAGCAGTTTATTCATATTTTGCACACATTAACGTCTGCATTTTTGTCCATAGAATTCCTTAAATCTGAGGAACCTTCTATATTTTCTGAACGCAGAGGCCCTGTAGAAAAAAAAAGATAGTAGTTGTAATGTTATACATTGTACAGAATTTGTGCTCGTGTTTATCAAACGCATACTCTCAGGAAAGGCTTTAATATAATCCAACTTTTTGGTCAAATATAAAATGTTACATCAAGTAACTAGATGCCAAACATGTCAAGTCTAAAAATTGTGTGCAGCTGTGATGGCGAAAGGAAAATATATATATATATATATATATATATATATATATTTATATTATAAATATATATTTTACATAGTAAGGTTGAATAACGACACCAGTCCATCCAGTTCAACCTGACTGTCTACAATTGTCCCTACATTGCACACTCACATTGGTCCCTACCCTCATGGAGCCCATAATCCAAGGTCCCCATTCATATACTACGGCCAATTTTGGACAGAAGCCAATTAACCTACCTGCATGTCTTTGGAGTGTGGGAAGAAACCGGATTACCCGTAGGAAACCCACGCAGGCACAGGGAGAACAATGCAAACTCCAGGCAGATAGTGTCGTGGTTGGGATTTGAATCAGCGACCATTTTTTACTGCTAGGTGAGAGTGCTACCCACTACACCACTGTTCTGCATATATATATGGTTGAAGATCTATCATTAGGGCAAACTCATCTTGGCACCCTAGATTGGAAACGCTACGGGTTTCATGGCTTACAGCCACTCATCAGGAGCAAGATGCAAATTGTACTGGAAAACTAAATGGATAAAGTAGATTCGTATATGGTGCCCTCTGGTAGAAAGGGGAATAACAAAGACAACTGGATAGTTATTTACAAAAAAACTAAAATAAAAGGTGTTGGCTTTAAATGCATTTTATGTCTGCTGGCTAGTCAAAAATAGTCAGCCTTTATTCTCCAAGATTGGGTTATTGTAACTTCAGATGAGTGACTGCCGTGCTAAACATAGCCGCTTACATGTAATAGCATTTTGGTTGTTGGTGTCATGTCAGAGTTGGGTCTCTGATTTGTTTCAAAGGCATACTTGTGACTAAGAGCGTTCAGAAGCTCTCTTGTTCCTGTAGAGATCATCCAAAAGCATACCCATCCAGATTAACCATGGTAATCAGCATAATAGTTAGAAATAGAGGTAGGTGCTGGAGATTTGAACTTTACAAACTCTCCTATAACAAGGAAATGCCATCTGACATAACGTGAATTACGCAAATATGCTGTTTATATAAAAATTGTTGTATTCTGCGCTTGGGGTTAAAATGGGCTGCTGCCTCCCCTGCAATGCTTTGATTTAAAGCTCTCATGTTAGAGGTTGTGTGTATGTAGGGGTGGCTGGTGGTGCCTGTCACCTGAAGAGTGATCCTCTACAGAATCACTCCTCCCAGATTAGTATGCAATAGGTGGTTTACATTGCTACAGGTAGCTTTTCGTCACCTGAAGAGTGATTTTTCTCCAGTGAATAACTCCTCCCAGGTGACTATGCAATGAATAGGTGGTAGTTATTCCCGTCACCTGAAGGGTGATTCCCCAATGGGTACTCACACTCACTCTGAAATGGGTAATGAGTGATTCCCCAGTAGTGAGATACAAGTCATAGGGAATGTGCTCACCTTGTGACCTATATTGGGTAGTGTACTATTGTTGCTCTGTTAATTGTGTTTTTTGCAACCATATATCCAACACCCAGTCCTAAAAATGTGCAAAACTACAAGTCCCATCAAGCCTCTGCCTCTAGGTCTCATGCTTGTGGCTGTCAGTCTTGCTATGCCTCATGGGAATTGTAGTTCTGCAACAGCTGGAGGTCCGCAAATTGCATATCCTTGATCTAAAACAACAAATTTCATCCTTAATAATTCATCCCAAACAGTATATGATGCTTGTACAAATTCCTCTGTAATTAATGAAAAATTGTTTATCATAAAAATAAATAAAAGTCCAGTTATAGAGTCTAGGTTAAATCCCCCTGAACTAATATTACCAGTTGCTTGACATTTATCATTCCTATGTTTTAATTTTTGGGTACAAGCAGGTTAAACCTTTCCATCTATTATACTGTAAAGCGGGGATAAGGGAATCCATACCTTATGACAGGAGCCATCTTAGGCTGGGTACGAACACTAAACTCATCAGGGTTTACTTCTTCTTTAAAGATATGTGAATGTCTATTTTTATGTAAAGATGAACGGATATACCTACTAGTTTGCTGTAGTTCAGAATAACCGAAGCCTCAGAAGTGTTATGCCCTCTGTGACCATATAGTAGTGCCACTGCTGGCTGAATGTTGCTTTTAAGCAAACTTCTAGCTGTTCTATGCATATAAACATCCTGTGGAACCTGCATACATTTATCATTGAGACTTGCTAGCTAACTCAGATGAAGAATTGTCTACGTAAATGTTGTATTTGCTTCTTAACTGCCCTGATGCTCGTTCAAATTAATATCGCTATTTTGACACAAACAAATTGGTATGGTTTGAAAAGTAAAGAGAGAACAGTGATTAACAGACATGCTCTAAATTTCTCTTTGTGCAGAGACAAAACACTTGTTTCAATGACATGGATATTTAGTGGTATAAATTTAAGATGAATGTGAACACTTAAACATACACAAAAGGGCATTACCACATCATCTGTTTAAGTGCAATGGCATGCCAACACTGTAAGCCCAATTACAACAAGAAAACTGACACCTTAGTCTACATGTTGCAGAGCGGGAGTAAAATCTTATATATTTTTTAAAGTAACAAGTCCCCAATAAATGGCTGTGGCACACTTAGTGGTTCTAAAGGTAAAGAGATTTTTTTTTACCAAAATACATCCTCTGCATTAAGGTAAACTTTCAATAGCAGCTCCCCCCAGACCCTCAAACACTTGCCTGATCTTGATCCAGCACTGTGCCTGTCTGTTGCAGCCCTTCACTTCTATTCATGGTCTTGCTAAAGGCACTGACAGTGGTAGGAGCCATTCGCTCCTGGAGAGAATTGCTGCGTGTGTGTCAATGGATGCACACAGCTTTGCTTGGGAGCACACACCAAGAGTGCCGGCTGTGTACCGTAATAATGTTTCATATGGAAGCTATACCACAAATGCATCTAAAGACTATGCCCAGTAACGCCCATAGAAACTATACGTGGACAAGACTGTGCTGCAAGCTCAGGGAGAAGAAAGCTGCTACCATTTTTGTAGACTCTCACTCGTAGCATTATACATTTTGGCCTTTTTTTTTTTTTTCTTCTTTTATATATATATATATATATATATATATATATATATAAGTAAAAAAGTGATAAATACCACCAAAATAAATCCTGTGTGAATTTTTTTTTTTGAGAAAATGTAATTTGCATACAGTGTTGCATGACCGAGCAATCACCAGTTAAAGTAGCACAGTGCTGAATAGCAATAAATGCTGTGGTCATGAAGGGGGGAAAATCCTTACAGAGGTCAAGTGGTTAAGGTGCTGTTGCAAAGCATCAAAAATGATCATTTCCCATTTGCCTTGTAAAAGATTTTGTAAAAATACACATTTCACAGAGCACTTGAGGTGACTCTCCTGATGCAACTTGAATGCCTGTACATCCTTATAGGTGTGTTGGTGTGTAAGCTGTTGGAACCTGTGAAAGAGCTCTTAAGGCTGGGTTCACACTTATGCGCATTAGATGTGGGTTTCCGCTCATCCAATTTGCATAGCAGGAGATTGGGATCGGCTCTCTATGGAGACGGTTCACACATCTCTGCAGCGCCTCCCGGTGCGATTTGCACATGAGCCCTCCGTGTCTTTTGGTCCATTTCAGGTCCAAATTCAACCCAAAATTTGGGTTGAAATCGGACATGAAATGGTGAATGGAGAAGCACCGGACTCCTGCTGTGAGCCGCTACATGTTCAAGCGTGAATCCAGCCTGAAGTGGAGTTCCAATCTGGATGAAAAAAAATTAAGTCAGCATCTACAAATACTGTAGCTGCTGACTTTTAATATAAGGGCACTTACCTGTCCTGGTGGCCCGCAATGTCAGCACACGAAGCTGATCCATCCATTGGCTCCGGGTTCAGGCGCTGGTATCCTTACTAAGGGAAATGGGAAGTGAAGCCTTGCGGCTTCTACTGTGCATGTGCGAGTCACGCAACACTTTCTGAATGTTTTTGTTGTCTTTTGGGGCTCACATGTCCCAGAAGACAACTGAGGGGGGCACAAAAAACGTACAAGTGACCTACCTTGCACCGTGACATGGGATGGAGTTCTATTTTTGCGTGGAAATTTAAGCTATAGACCAGAAAAAGGCCTATGGTGTGAACCAAGACTGAGGGCTTTTCACAGGAATAGATGATCTTGGCAGGTGCAAACAATCTTGCATGAATTACATTATTTGGTGCCTTTACAAATTCTTTGCTACTGGATTTTTATTTTTCAGTGTATCCATTCCCCACAGAAAAATGTTCTCAAATAGGGATTTTGAAGAATAACAAAAACATCTCTGTTTTTCTTTGCCAAAATAATCAGGCAGTCTTGACCTTAAAGGTGTATGGATGGTTAAAGCTTTTTTCATAGTTTTGATTTAGATTTAGAGTAGGGAAGGGTTAGAATTTACTTGGGAAATATACCATCTCTGTTTATCCTTGTTACTATTGTCACTGAACACTAAACAAATTTGTCACCAGAATTGGTTGTGAGGACACATTTTCCAGTGGGTACATTGATTTGGTGAAGACACATTGGGTAATTCTGTTCACTTTGTACAGGCCTTTTCTTGCCCCGTTACGTTTCTGGGGTAGGAAGTAAAGGGAAGTTCCCTAGATGGAAAACGTCTGAAATTAAAATGGGCAGTGGTTTTTAACCCTACAATATTCTATACAAAACCTAAAAATAGTTTTGTAATCTATTAATACTTCTCTTTTTTGTTTGGGAAGGTCGTAATGGTACAGAACAGCGGGCCTAAAACTAGCAGTATATTTGATTATAAAACCGTTCATTGCTGCCTAAATAGTAGTGACCCATTGGGATAAAGACTTTCTGCTCATTTTTGATGTCCAATAATTGTCCTTAAAATTAAAAGATTTAGATCCAGACTTTTTGACCATTGCTTCCAAACCGAACCAGCTGTAGCATAAAACCCAGTGGTGATCCGTCCATTAGGGCAGCACCCCCCCCCCCCCCAAATCCATGTGTCCAGCCCCCTAATCTACATAAGGGGTGCCAGACGTATGAATTGATGTTTTTTTTTGTTTTTATGCATGTCATTTAGAGCCTAAGGCTCTAATAGGCTTCAAAAAATGGTGGGCGCAGGATGAAGAGTACTGCACCATGAGCCCACCCAGTTGTATGACAATAGCACATGAATATTTGATATTGTCACACTGATTCTCTTCCCAGCCAATCAGGAAGCAGGTCCTGAGACCTGTTTCACGATTGGCCAAAAGAGAAAGTGATCCTATGGGCCTAGGAAGAGGAAGGAGACCCAGAAGAAGCCCAACCCACCAGCAACCACTGTCTCCAGGGATGGCTCACTCGCAGCAGCTCAGCCACCTCCAGCACTCCCCGGCTCGGACAGGGGAGGGAGAAGAAGGGTAGATCTGAGTGTCCACTGTCTGCCTCCCGCGGGAGGTGAGGGTGTTGCTGGTGTTCCTCGTCTTCATGTCTGTCCGCACCCCCCCACCACGAGGGACGAGGGGGGTTTGGTTTGCCGCTCTCCCAAATGGAGTACCAGCCACCACTGATAAAACCCCTTACCTTTTTTTTTTTTTCTACAGGTTTTTGCCCTTTTGCCTGTTTCATATTTAGCCCACACATTTATTTCACCTGTTGAAAATTTTACAATGCTGGCAACTCTAACTTTATTCTGCAGATTAAAGGGCTTGTTGGGTCAGATGAAAATATTTTATGTGGGACACCAAAGCAAGATTTTCAGTACTGGATCTTCTGGTTCTAAATGTATATTTAAAAGAATAGAGGCATCTCCTGCTGCAGGAAAAGTAGTAAAGCTGTGTAGATGGAATCTGTTTGATGTCCTCAATGACCGAGGTCACTCACTCCCTTTTTTTTTTTTTTTTTTTTTTTTTAACGTCTACATCTTGGCTTTAAACAAGTGAAGAAGCAAAATAGCTGTCAGTTTTGTACTGCTGTCTGTTTTTTCTGTTGGTGAGGTTCATCCCACCTCCTATGCCAGTGACTCTTGTCACTGAATGTTAAATTAAATGATTGCAGTTGTGACTGGAACAGGACCAGAGGGGACATTTTCTACTCAAATTCACATCCTCATTCTCTCCAAATCAGTTTCATATTTGAAAACTATAAGTATCACTTTATATACTGTATTTTTTATCCAACAAATAACACATTTGTATATTGTGAGCTGGGGGTAGATATCTAGTGGCATGCCAGGAGGGGGAGGGGGGGAGGGGGGGGGAGATGAGCAACTCATTCAGGCACAGATACCAGTCCACTGTTGTGATTACCATTATTGGTGCTATTTGCTAAGCTATCTACAGGTGCTGTACAGTGCTTCAAAGAGAAATGCTTCAAAAACAAAGTCCTGACCATGTTCTGTTACTAACTATACACATCAAACCTAATTTTTAGGTTGTCCCCGCCGAATGCTTATCAGTCTCCACATACAGGTTTCACCAATTTTTTTAGCTCAGACATGACCGGTCTGTTGCCCAGGCTCTAGAACAGTGGTCATCAACCCTGTCCTAAGGGTCCACTAACAGGCCTGGTTTTATGTATTGCCTTGGGGAGATGCAGACTAGAATACTGCAATCACTGAGCAGCAAATGATATCACCTGTGATGTATTTCGGTTATCTGGAAAACTTGGCTTGTTAGTGGGCCCTGAGGACAGGGTTGAAGACCATTGCTCTAGAGCACTGACCCTGCATTTCAGGTTATTCTAAATGGTGTGCCAGAGAGGTACGAAACCCAGAGTAGAATGTATATGTCACACACAGGTGCATCTCATAAAATATGAATATCGAAAAATTAAAAACAATTTCAAGTATTTTTTTTCTTTTACGTTTGATTATGGCTTACAGCTAGTGAAAACCCCAAATTCAGTATCTCAGAAAATTTTGATTTTTAAATGATCAATAAATCCGGTATTGGTTCTTTTGGCAGTGTGGGCAGGTGCTGCAAAATGAAATTGGCATCTCCATAAAGCTGGTCAGCAGAGGGAAGCATGAAGTGATCTAGAATTTTCTGGTAGAGGGCTGTGCTAACTTTGGACTTTGGTAAAAGACAGTGGACCAACACCAGCAGATGACATGGTTCTCCAAATCAAACCGTGGAAAATTTTGCATTTAGTTTGGAAATAGAGGTCCCAGAGCCTAGAAAAATAGTGGAGAGGAACAGAATCCAAGTTGCATGAGGTCCAGTGTGACGTTTCCACAGTCAGTGATGATCTGGGGAGCCATATAATTTGCTGGTGTTGGTTCACTGTGTTTTATCAAGTCCAAAGTCAGCGCAGCCCTCTACTGGGAAATTCCGGAGCACTTCATACTTCACTCTGCTGACCAGCTTTATGGAGATGCTGATTTAATTTTCCAGTAGGACTTGGGAGCTGCCCAAACTGCCAAAATTACTAATACCTCTTTTACTGTTGTTCATGGTATCACTGTGCTTGATTGGCCAGCCCACTATCCTGATCTAAGCCCCATAAAGAATCTGTGGGGTGTTGTCAAGAGGAAGATGAGACACCAGACCCAACAATGCAGATGAGCTCAAGACCTCATTCAAAGAAACCTGGGCTTCCATAATGTCTCAGCAGTGCCACAGGCTGATCACCTCCATGCCATGCCGCATTGATGCAGTAAATCATGCAAAAGGAACCCGACCAAGTATTGAGTGCATACTATACTGTACATGGACCAAGTATTGAGTGCATACATGGACATACAGAAATGTTGGCTTACTGAAAAGTATGACAACCCCTTTTTTCTATTGGTCTTGTGTAAAAATCAAACTTTCAGATGCTGATTTTAGGTTTTCATTAGCTGTAACCCATAATCAAAATTAAAAGGAAGAAATGCTGGATTACTCTGTGTAACACATCTATATAAGATAGGAGTTTCACTTTTTTGAATTGCAGAAATTAACTTTTTAATATTCTATTGCGTGCGTGTATATGTGTGTCTGTATATATAATCTCTATATTTCGAGAGAGATATTATAATTATTATTATTCAGGATTTATATAGCGCCAGCAATTTACGCAGCGCTTTACAATATAAAAGGGAGACAATACAGTTACAATACAATTAAATACAAGAGGATTAAGAGGACCCTGCTCAGAAGAGCTTACAATCTAAAAGGGTGGGGCAGGTGGTACAGAAGGTTATAATTGTTGGGAATGAGTTTATGGAAGTGGTAGGAGATTAGTTTGAGACGTGATAGGCTTCCCTGAATAGATGAGTTTTCAAGGATCGTCTGAAGGTAGCAAGAGTAGGGGATAGCCGGACCGGTGGAGGTAGCGAGTTCCAGAGGATTGGAGAGGCTCTGGAGAAATCCTGGAGACGAGTGCGGGAGGAGGAGACAAGAGAGCTTGAGAGTAGGAGGTCTTGAGAAGAACGGAGGGGACGGTTTGGGTGATATTTGGAGACAAGATTGGTGATGTAGCTCGGGGCAGAGTTGTGAATGGCTTTGTATGTGGTGGTTAGTATTTTGAATTTAATTCGCTGGGTGATTGGGAGCCAGTGTAGGGATTGGAGGAGAGGGTTGGCAGACACTGAGCGGTTGGTAAGGTGGATAAGTCTGGCAGCAGCATTCATGATAGACTGAAGAGGAGATAGCCTATGGAGAGGCAGGCCAATGAGAAGGGAGTTGCAATAGTCAAGGCGAGAGATAACAAGGGAGTGAATGAGGATCTTGGTAGTTTTAATTGTTAAAAAGGGGCGAATTTTAGAGATGTTACGGAGGTGAAATCTACAAACTTTTGACAACGATTGGACTTGGGGCTGAAATGACAAGTCAGAGTCTAGGGTTACACCTAGTACCCTGGCGTGAGGGGAGGGCCTGATGGTTGCATTGTTGATTTTGATGGAAAAGTCATGGAGGGGGGCATGTGCAGGGGGGATTATTAATAGCTCAGTTTTAGAGAGGTTTAGTTTAAGGAAATGGTGTGACATCCATGCTGATATGTCAGTTAACAGGTTAGTAATGCGAGAGGAGACTGAAGGAGTGAGGTGAGAAGTAGACAGATAGATTTGGGTGTAATCTATCCCTTCTTTGTTAATCAATAAATTATTCTCCACAGCCTTATATTTTGCACTCGTATTGAGCATGTTTCACTTGTTTGATCTGATTTGTGGTGTTATATGAAATGTGGAGGCTAGTGCTAGGATGCATTAACACTTTAAATGAAGATATGCTTAAAGGGCATTCAAATCTGTCTAAATTACAGCATTTCCCATAGATATATGGTGGATCTGGCAGAAAGGAAAGGTTGAGTCATTTCTCATTGTATTTCTTTAATGTGTGCTGTATTTGACTGTCCTGTGCCTCACCAAAGACCTTTTTTTTTTTATTGTGTGTATGTGTTTGTGTGCGTTGTAGCCTCAGATTGCCTATAATCATGCCTGAAGGTGTGAAGCTGAGTAATTTGAAAAGTGCAGTGTTCTCTATTTCAGAGGTACAGTATGTGTGGCAAAATCAGTTGAACTCCTTTCTGTTGCATTTCTTTTTGGCTTGTATGGTGGAAGCTACAACCTCTGTCAGGATTTGATTGCTCTTTGTCCCTCTGTGGAGAGTCATCCTTGATTTTTATCTTTATGCCCATTGTGTGGGGAACAAAAAGTGGGAAACGTTATAGCTAGCACTGTATAACAGCTAGCCCTGACTCCTGGTTTGGTGATAACTATGTCGGAGCAGACTTTGTTTTCTCTTGAGATGGTCCTACTGCTTCCTATTGTGTTAAAATAACAAAAAGGAAAGGCCCATACACACAATACGAAAATTGGATGGAAACATTTGTACAACGAGCTATCTGACGATTTTCTGATTGTTAGTATGGTACTTTCGACAGCAGTTTTCACTTTTTCATCAGACAAAAGCTGGATCTGCAGACTATAAAATTTGAAATAACGGACATTCAGTCGTTTGAAAATCTAACGTGTGTATGAGGCATTATTGAAATCCCCAAGTCAAAAAGAAAACCGATATAGATTTTATGTATTCCCTACTGAGCCAAAATGTTTTGGCTAAAAATACTCTAAAACTGAGTTCAGAGTAGACATAACAAAAAATGCAATTTATTTGTTGTCCTAAAAAGGTCATAAAATGTATTTTTTTATTTTATTTAGCACACATTTATCATAGTATTAGTTTCTCTTTGTATCTGCCTCCTGTATTATTCTGTCCCTCAGCACCCAGACTGGGAAAGCAAGGCAGCAGAAAAATTGAATGAAACATCCAAGAGACTCTGGGAATTTCATATTTTTTTTTTTTCATATGAGGCAGTGAAAAGGAAATGATCATTTGAAGAGCTCACTGGCTATGATTAGAAAGCCAACGACAAACAGGGTTACACTCCAGTGGGTACTCAGAAAATCATGCACCCAGCAGAAGGAGCACAAGATCGAATGGTGAGAGTCTGAATCTCTTTAACCTCCCTAGTGGTTTTCCCGAGTGTGGCTCGGGGTTAAATTTCAGTACCGTTAGCGGTAACCCCGAGCCACACGAGATTGCATTGCAGGATCCTGGTGCAGTGTACTTACCTTGTCCCCAGGATCCTGCGATGTCCCTGGGCTCTGTCCTCTGCCCGATTCCTCTGTGTGCGTGGCTCCATTCCCTATGAGCGTTGTGATGCACGGGACGGAGCCCGGTGGCAAATTCAAAAAATTCTAATTCATAATACAGTACACTGTAATCTTACAGATCACATTACTGTATGGAATTATTTCACAACCCTTTTGTCTCTAGTGCTTTGTCAAATGCCCTGCATGCAGTTTTCTATTTTATATATATATACATACTGTTGTTTCTGCCTGGAAACTTGAGATTGTCCATAGCAACCAAAAAGTGTCCCTTTACGTCACGTGGTTTTAGACCAGCTAGAAAACGGCAATAGTAAATTAGAATACTTCCACAATTGAGTGATAGTGAATTGTGGGGAAATTAATTTTATTATTTTTTTATAGTTATTTATATTTGATTTTGTTTCAAACTTTTATCATCCCCGGGATGTCTACTAGACTCTTGTTTGGACAGATTTAAGTGTGTTATTGCTAATTACACAATATAAAACGGCAAATTTCTATGCAAAACAATTGTACCGCGTTGAGATGCAAAAATCTGACAATCATACCACCATGGAGGTTAATGGTTCAAACATTGAGGTCAAAGACACTGTCCCTTTAATCAAGGCTATAACAATACAGATGTACATTTGAATGATATAATTCTAAATCATGTATAGTAAAAGTGTATGTATAATAATTTTTTGGTCAGACTATTCTGTATAATTATGCAGCAAAGGAACAAACATGCCATTAGTATGACTAGATGGTAAAATTGATGTTTAGCTCAAATTGATAACACAAAAATGAGTGACTGAATAGTAAAATTGATAAGACCAGAATGATCCATACTAAAAGAAATCTACATGTTGAAAACAATGTTGCAAACCTCAGCAGTCAAAACTGCTAGTGTCAGTCTGAAACATGCCTAAAGAGGCTCTAAAGTCATGAGATTCTTTACCTTTAAAGTGGATATAAACACAATTCATGAAATTTGAGCTGGGCACATATATCTGCAGTGTTTTTTTTTATTTATTTATTTTTTTTTTCATATCTCTCTTCAAAGCTCTGTGTCCTGTAGCTGTTTGCTGCCCAGTTCTTCTGTTATCAGCCTGATAACTTCTGACAAGTTCTCTGTCATATATGATAAAAGCAGCCCAAGTTTTGTGTTGGGGAGGATGATATTAATAGATTAGCAGAATGCTGAACTATTCAAGGAACCATTCTGAAAGTCTCTACCTATGAGGAGAGGGGGGTGTGTGACTTTCCTCCAATCAGCTCTCTTGGCTGTATGCCCAGGCTTCACTGCAGTGCTAACCAGGAAGAGAAAATCTAACTTTCTAAGCAGTATATAAAGCTGAAGACAGAAGATACATGTAAAACTTTTGTACAGAGGGATTTGTTTCATCTCTGGGTATCATCTGAGGCTGTTCACTTCACTGGGTGTCCATGAGTGTTTACATCCACTCTAATGCATTCTATGCATTAAAGTGGTTGTAAAGACAGAAGTTTTTTTTTAGCTTAATGTATTCTATGCATTAACCACTTAAGGACCGCCGTATTGCCATTATACATCATCGCAATGGCACAGGCAGGCACAAGCACGTAGATGTACGTGCCTGCCTTCCAGCGGGTGGGGGGTCCGATCGGACCCCCTCCCGCTGGATACGGCAGTCCGTTTCCCTCCAGGAGCGATCCGTGATGAGGGGGTGGCCCTTGGTTTCTGGCCACCCCCTCTCGATCGCTCCTGGCCAATGACGAACTTCCTCCCACTGTGTATTGTTTACACAGGAAGGAGGAAGTGATGTCATTCTCCTTAGGGGGGTCTTTTTGACCGGACTACGAGGAGAAGACTAAAAGTAAGTGCACCAAAACACTACACTGACACATAGGTACACATAGGTACACAACTTTTTATAGCATCAGGGCACCCACCATTTATTACCCAATAAAGGTTTAACCCCCTGATCACCCGGCGGGTGATATCAATTAGGTTTTAGGGTCAGGGTCTGCGTTGCCCCAGGCAGCGCTAGGTTAGTGCCAGTACCGCTAACACCCACGCGCAAAGCATACACCTCCCGTAGTGGTATAGAATCTGAACAGATCAATATCTGATCTGATCAGATCTATACTAGCGTCCCCAGCAGTTCAGGGTTCCAAAAAAACGCATTGTTAGCGGGATCAGCCCAGATACCTGCTAGCACCTGCGTTTTGCCCCTCCGCCCAGCCCACCCAAGTGCAGTATTGATCGATCACTGTCACTTACAAAACACTAAACACATAACTGCAGCGATCGCAGAGTCAGGCCTGATCCCTGCGATCGCTAACAGTTTTTTTTGGTAGCATTTTATATTTAAATCCGAAAGGCAGTGCTTGGTTTTCGGGGTCCCGTACGTGGCTAGGCTCCCAAAAAGTCCCACGCATGTGGTATCCCCGTACTCAGGAGAAGCAGCAGAATTTATTTTGGGGTGTAATTTGACTTCTGCCCATAGCATGTGTGAGCAATATATCATTTAGTGACAACTTTGTGCAAAAAAAAAAAGTTTGTAATATTCCCGCAACTTGTGGCAAAATATAAAATATTCCATGGACTCAACATGCCTCTCAGTAAATAGCTTGGGGTGTCTTCTTTCCAAAATGGGGTCATTTTGGGGGGTTTTGTGCTATTTTGGCATTTTATGGCCTTCGAAACTGTGATAGGTAGTGAGGAGTTAAATCAAAAATTTGCACCCTTAGAAATCCTGAAGGTGGTGATTGGTTTTCGGGGTGCCGTGCGCGACTAGACTCCCAAAAAGTCCCACACATGTGGTATCCCCATACTCGGGAGAAGTAGCGGAATATATTTTGGGGTGCAATTCCACATATAACCATGGCATGTGTGAGCAATATATCATTTAGTGACAACTTTTTGTAAATTTTTTTTTTTTTTTTTTTTTGTCATTATTCAATCCCTTAGGACAAAAAAAATAAATATTCAATGGGCTCAACATACCCATCAGCAATTTCCTTGGGGTGTCCACTTTCCAAAATGGGGTCATTTGGGGGGGGTTTGTACTGCCCTGCCATTTTAGCACCTCAAGAAATGAGATGGGCAGTCATAAATTAAAAGCTGTGTAAATTCCAGAAAATGTACTCTAGTTTGTAGACGCTATAACTTTTGCGCAAACCAAAAAATATACGCTTATTGACATTTTTTTTTACTAAAGACATGTGGCTGAATAAATTTTGCCCTCAATGTATGACTAAAATTTAGTTTATTCGATTTTTCTTATAACAAAAAGAAGAAAATATCTTTTTTTTTTTCAAAATTTTCGCACTTTTTCCATTTATATCGCAAAAAAAAATAATCGCAGAGGCAATCAAATACCATCAAAAGAAAGCTCTATTTGTGGGAAGAAAAGGACGCAAATTTCGTTTGGGTGCAATATTGCATGACCGCGCAATTACCAGTTAAAGCAGCGCAGTGCGAAATTGGAAAAAGACCTCTGGTCCTTAAGGTGTTTATTGGTCCGGGGCTGAAGTGGTTAAGAAAAAAACCTTCTGGATGCAGCAGCCCTCCTAACACTTACCTGAGGTCCCTCTCTGTCCAGCAATGTCCACGAGTGTCTCAGCCGACTAAGATTAGTCTTCCTGATTGGCTGAGAGATAGTATCCCGCTGTTGGCAATCAACTTCAGCTAGCCAATTGGGGAAGAAAGGGGGTGGGGTCGGGCCAGGGCTCCGTATCTGAATGGACACAGGGAGCTGTGACTCGGCTCGGGTGCCCCCATAGTAAGTTTTACGAGACTTTACAGCTTACACTTTAAGCTGAAAACTTTTCAATGCCTGCATTTCACCTTCCACCCCCAAACACCTCTATCCTGTGTCCTGTATCAATCCATCACTGTGCTCCTCTGCAAGTCTTTCTCCTCTTGCTCTTCTCATAGGCTGTCCACCAAATCCAGTGAGGAGGAAGTGGAGTGGGGGTGAGCCGAGCAGTGTGAGTCAATGGACACACACAGCCTGGCTCAGGAAGCAGCCCACACATCTGCCCCATAGGAATCGGCTTCTTATGGCGAAAGACAGACAAGAGGGGGAGCCTAGAGCACTAGCAGATTTTGGGTAAATGCATAGCATCCTAAACCACCATTGTCATACACTCACATATAAGAAAATTAATATCCCATTAGGTGAAATCAAAGCAATCAAGGCAAAAGGAAAAAAAAAAAAAACATGAATTATCATATTTTTATTATTTTATATATCTTTTGTATTTCTGATAAGGGAGGTGTCTTTTACCTCTAAAAGGTGTTGGCTTTTCTTAAATATGAACCATTAAGGCAGCTTGGACTCTTTGTAACATCTTTATAATATCAACAAGAGTGCAAGGAACACAAGACTGGCCAAACAAAATAACATATAATTTGGTAGGAAAATTTGCATGCATAAATGTTTATCTGGAATTTGTCTTAAAGTTTAATTGGTTCTAAGGTCTAAATATTTTTTACCTTTAACACTATTCCTGTAGTAAGGTAAAAAAAAAAAGGTATAGGCCCCCACCCCCCCATTCCCCTGTAAACAAATACCAGCATCCTCTGGTTAAACATCTAACACTATGGGGGTTATTTACGAAAGGCAAAGTGCACTTGAAATTACACTGAAAGTGCACTTGGAAGTGCAGTTGCTGTAGATCTGAGGGGGACATGCAAGGAAAAAAAAACTGCATTTTAGCTTGCACATGATTGGATAATATCAGCAGAGCTTCCTCTCATTTCAGATCTACCACTCAGATTTACAGAGACTGCACTTCCTAGTGCAATTTCAAGTGCTCTTTGCACCTGTAGTGCAAAGTAGATTTGCCTTTAGTAAATAACCCCCTATGTCTGTGCGCAGCTCATCTCCTTCACTTTCTAGTCTCACTGGAGACTCAGGCAGGAGCCATAGCCTCCTGCTGTTGTCAGTTAAATCCTGTGAGGAGAAGGTGGGGGTGTGACAGAGTTGCGCAATGTGTATGGACACACACAGGCTGGCTTTGTAGTGCCCATGTGGCTGCCCCATAGCACACGGCTTGCTAAGAGCAAGCAAGATGATGTGGGACTGCTAAGAGGTAAGACACTGCTCTGTACAATATTGCTGCACAGAACAAGTAAGTATAAACTATCTTTTTCCTTGTGTGTTTTATTAAATTTCACTTTTTTTTTTCTGTGGCACTGTTTAAATAAAGATTTAATGTTTGTTTAAATAAGGTATGTTGAAAAAGTGAACCATTCCTCTGTGTACTTTTTCACATGACTGTAAATGCTAGTGTACGTTCCTGACACTCTGTAGAACTGAAGTGGCTTAAAATGTCATTTTCATTACAGAACAAGTGCATTTGAATGTAAATAAAAATTCCAGTTAAGTGTTCTGTGTCATAAAGCTCTGAGCTCCTACCCTTTACCCCATCCCTCTGACTACATACATACAAATCTCCTGCTGTGCAAACTGTGATTTGTACTACTGACAGTTTTGGCGCAAGTTAGTTTCCGTAGGTTTGTGAGTTAGTGAGGATGTTTGTGATCGGTTTCCATGTGATGGGAAATGAGATCGGCTCAAGGGAATAGATGCTAACAGTATTTGACATAAATGTATTGTATAACCTGTAAGCTATTTCCACTTATAAACTTGTTTAAAAAAAAAATGTGGAAATCTCGTCTACAGTTAACTATGTGTTTTTGAAAGTAAAATACGTTTTGGCAGGCAGAGAGGGCAAAGGACTAGTAGTCACCAATGATGTCTGTTGTCTCCCTGCAGCTGATCTTTTTTCCATTAGTGATCAAATTAGGTCTTGTTCCCCACTGTTCTGCAGGCTCCATTGCTGCTCAGCAACTGCTGTCAAGTTACTTCATGGAGCGAGTTTGATACAGTTTTTGTTTTGTTTTTTTGTTTTTTATTGTAAAAAGCCAACTTTATTTGGATGAAAGTAGTTACTTATATGGAATAATAAACAGTACATTATAACAGTCAGTTTTGTGTAAGATTCTTTGTACATACATGTTAAGGCACAAGTTTGAGGGCATAGACATCCAGTATTTAAAGAGGACGTAAAGGCAGTTGAAAAAATAAAATAAAAAAAGGAACCTGCAAGGCAAAGGCATAATGAGCTAGTATGCTAGTCTTCATGTCCGCCGCTGCCATGGATCCCGGAGTGACTTCCGGGTCTCGCTGCTCCGGCGCTGTGATTCGCCAGAGCAGCGATGACGCCACTCCCGCGCATGCGCAAAGGGAGCCGACACTCGCGGCATATCGCCGCGATCTGCGGCCTGCCCAGTGCTCCTGCGCGCTGCTGTCTTTTTGTAAATATCTCCTAAACCGTATAGGTTTAGGAGATATTTCTTGGACCTACAGGTAAGCCTTAATCTAGGCTTACCTGTAGGTCAAAGTGGTTTGTAAGGGTTCACAACCACTTTAAGAGACTTCATGTCATTCTGCTACCAATACAGTTCTGATTAAGATTTCCATGGCTTACACCTTCATAGAACAGTCACTTTCTACTTTCATCTAAGTAGACCTGTCTGTAGGGCTTGGAGTATTTTAGCCACATGTTTCTCCATCCTCTAACCATTTATCCCCCACCTTTGAGTACTTGTGTGCACTTTCTATGGCCATAGACTAATTTTTTAAGTGGCAGTGCATCATTAACGTCCCTCTTCCATTTGCGTATTGGGATAGGCTGAGCCTGCATCCATACCTTGGCTATGCCCTTACACACCATAAACAGAGTTTCATTTAGAAATGTAGCTTGGTATTTGTCAATTTCTACATCTGGCAGAAGTCCCAGAAGACATAGTTTGGGGTCTAATACTACTGGGGATCCCATATTGTCATGTAAAAACTGAACAATCTGCATTCAATATGTCTGAATGTTTGGGCGACTCCATATGAGATGGAAGAACGTAGCTGGTGCTGCGTGGCACAAATGACATGTTGGCTCATATGTATGAAGAAATTTTGCCTTTTTTAGGAGTCAGGTAGGCTTTGTGTACAATGTATATCTGTGTCAGTCTGTCAGAGAACCTGGGGGACATCAGTCTGGTCCCTTACATTATTTCATCCCAAACTTCCTCCTCTATAGGGCCTATGTCTCTTTCCCATTCGTGCAATGGCATTTGACCTGCGGTTTCTGATCTTTAGATACAGGGTCGATATGAGTTTAGAGGGTTCCTCTCCCACTATTATATCCAGAACTGGGGGAGAATCTGACACTACCTCCATATTTGGTAATTGTTTTTAATGCATGGCAGAGTTGTAGATACTTAAAAGCCATCTGGTTAGGGAGTGTATGTTCTTAAGTACTTGAAACTGCTTGAGTCTGGAGTTAGATAACACCTGATGGAGGTATATTATGCCGTGTGTAGCCCATACTGTCTAGTCCAGTGATGGCGAACCTTGGCACCCCAGATGTTTTGGAACTACATTTCCCATGATGCTCATGCACTCTGCAGTGGAGTTGAGCATCATGGGAAATGTAGTTCCAAAACATCTGGAGTGCCAAGGTTCGCCATCACTGGTCTAGTCTGAGAAAGATTCTAACTCAGGTAGGTGTTTGTTGAACCATAGTGGGGTGTGGGTGTGAATTTTCCCAGTGTTTTTTGCTTTTTCAACGTGATTTCCCATATTGTTTGATGGAGTAGCATTCCTATATTATACCTTGGGGGTTTTTTAGTGACTTGTTTCCCTCTAAAGATAGCTTGGAGCGGGGTAAATGCTGGGTGACCCGGTTTATTACATGCTAAGTATCTATAGTGTTGCATTTCCACTTTGTTAAAATGGTATATGTGGGAGAGTTGCACTGCCAAGTAATAATCTTATAGATCAGGATGTCACGCCTCCCATATCTGTAGGGTTCTTTAGAACATGCCAGGCCAGTTTGTCTGTCATTTCCCCATACAAATGCATTTAGAATGGCTTCCTTTTGTTTAAAGAAGGGATATAGAGAGGAGCATGCCAAATCATATATAGTATTTTGGGTGACAAAATCATTTTTATTATACGTCCCATCACCCCTAGTGGCAGCCTGGACCATGTCTGGGTTTATCAAGTCAAATAGTGGTGTAATATTCAGGTGTGTAGTCCATCCAAGTCCTAATGACCTTCATCCCCAAGTACTTCATTTTGGATACTGTAGATAATGGTAAAGTTGGGTATTTCTTAGGGAGGGGGAAGATGTCCAGTGAGAGGATTTGGAATTTGTCCCAGTTGATACACAATCCCGAGTAACTACACATTTTTTCAATGATTTCAAGTGCAGCCTGTAGTGAAGGTCCCTGATCTGCCAAGTACAGAATATTGTCATCAACATATAGACCTATTTTATCTACTGTGTGTCCTCTTCTCAATCCCTTTATATTAGTGTCTGCTCTAATGGCAAATGCCAGCAGCTCTGCTGCCAGGGCATACAGTAGGGGGGGCAGGGGACATCCTTGTCTTGTACCCCTTTCCAGAGGGAACTGTTCCAAAAGCAAGCAGTTGACAAATACCCTTGCTTTAGGTGTCTGATAAAGAAGCTTAACCCACTTCATAACCAAGTATGGCCATTCTACTGAATCAAAGGCTTTGGTGTCTAGTGCTACCACCACCCTGGTTCCAGAATTGTCATGTCGAGCCTGTATGTTCATGTATAGTCTCCTAATGTTCATGGCAGCATTTTTCCTTGGCATAAAGCCTGTTTGATCAGAATGTATTAGTTGATGCTGGTTCTAATATAGATCTGTGAAGTCACTGTTTACTATGCATTCATCTACATTTTATCATGTGTTGAGCCCTGACAAAGGGGAGCAATTTTGCCCTGAAAATCATTGGCTGTTTTTATATAGCTTTTTTTTTTTTTTACCAACAATTTAAATTATCTTGATCTGGAGCTCCTTTGTATAGTTCTATTCTGCATTGTCCCAGTGTGGAGTAGGCCATCTTGGTAGAGATAGGATTTTACCTTCTCATGTTGGAGCCTCCAACAAGAACATTGGGCAGTACAATAATGTCACCAAATTCTACTACAAATCTCAGGATTTTGCATTCAGTGTTCCTATTGCTGTTTTCCCTTTTGATCCTGTGTGGTAACCAGAATAGGAAGTGAAATGAAATGCCATTCACTGGGAATACAATTTGCAAAATGAGATAAACCTGTCATTTTCTTTTGGGAATCCAGGGATAGCTTTTCAGTCCAGAAGCAGTCTACCCCCAAATATTCCCTGATGCTTCTGTTGGATCACAATGAAAATTGTCTTGGCAGTCATAGCTATTTTTCCTTTTACTCTATAATGTCTTAAAGTATGCCTTTGTTCTGTATAGAGTACTTTCTCAATTTATTTTGTTCTAAGTCATTTATGACTTTCAAGGTGTTAATTGGGGTCGGTGAATATACTCCAATCACTATAGCAGTATTTAAATATACACAACTAGAGGCTTCTTGGACAAAATTTAGTTCAAACTACAATATACATTTATTGATAGGGTTAAATAATATATATAAATTACATAATGTATACAAATTACACATTAAACAGTATTTATAACACAATGTACCATATAAGTACAGCAGGATAGATGATATAATCATATTTACAATACAATGTACGGTATAAGTATGGAGTTGGTTTACCTCTCAGCTTCAGGTCTGGTCATACTGAGCTTGGTAACAATTTATTATATTCCCCTCTTCTTTCTGTACAATGACTAGTATAATGCACACTATTTGGCTACTGTAGGGTTCTAAACATTGACGCTGAGTTTCCCCACATCCAATTTCCATTACAAGAGAGTGCGAGCGACTCTTAATGGAGCCGGTTTTACACAACTCTGGGGTAGCCGCAGTCCACATTTGGAAAGGGTTCTGTGCACCAGAATAGGTGAACAGGGACCCGCTGCTGTGAGCCATGGCTGCCGCATGCATTAATCCAGCCTGATGTGAGCTCATGTCTGTTTGATGTGGATCCCAACTTTTTAAATGTACATCTGCCCTTCAAAGTTTATTAGTTTACTGGTGAAGAGTCAGAATTTTCAGGATATTCTAAAGTGGTGCCTATACAGAATAGTCAGGCTGTCGTTTAACATGCTGCCCCCCCCCCCCCCCCCAAGCCTCGTTTGCTAAAGCCCACCTATTTTCTTAAAACATGGTATACTTACCTTTTTCCTACAGCCTTCAGACCGGTGAGGTGATGTAATGGGTGTTTTCTCTTCTTGACTGCAGTGAGTGTCTGTATGTGAACACCTTACAATCCAGAAATACTGTGAACCCAAGCCGCATAATGGCACACCCCCAACTTGGGCTCATAGAAAGGGGGTTGAATGGTACTGCCATCATTTATCCCCATTCAACCATTTCTAAGGTGTAGGTCAGTATATCTTTAAAAAATAAATCTGGACTTCCACTTTAGTTATATGCTGATTCTTCATCCTTCTAAGTATCTAAACCCTCCCATACTTAACAGCAATGTTTCTCAACTCCAGTCCTCAAGTATCCCTAACAAGTCATGTTTTCAGGATTTCACTCAGATGAAACGGCTGTGGTAATTACTAAGGCAATAAAACTGATCAAATCATCTGTGCAAAATGACAAGCCTGAAAACATTACCTGTTGGGGGTACTTGAGGAATGGCGATGAGAAACATTGCTTTAAAGCAAAGGAAGCCACCATTTAAGCCTTTGTTTGATCTATAGTTATGATGTTGCACATATGTTCAGCTATTACACATGCCACACAAGTTGGCTTGAGAGCTAAAATAAGCACACAAGTGACTGTAACTATTCTCATTCGAGGCATGCCTTAAATGTAACTGTTTGGGAAACTGTTAAATTGGTGGGTTTAGTTGTGCTTTAAAGAGGAAGTAAACTCTCCCACTCTGATGCTTCTTTTCATTTAGTCCATTATAATAAGTCATTATCAGACTATAGCCACTGTAATCCAGCCCAAATCGCATATTACTTACTGTTTAAAGAAACTTTAAAAAACTTGTTTCCAAGGGTTAGGCAGCGCCATCTTAAGTATTGTTTTCTGAGTCCACAGTGGAGTGTATTTCCGCCCTTACATTGAGCACTTCCTGTACTGTTAACTAAGTCTCCTTCTCAATCCAGCGTTTCTAAGGCAACCCTGCTTCCCTGTTCATAGCTTACTTGTTTATTTCATAGTATTTACTTGTGCCAATGTCTGTTTGCCTTTGTTATGCCGTGTACACACGGACGGACTTTTCAAGGGAGTTTTGGCGGAGTTCCGACGACTTTCCGAATGAACGGACTTGGCCACACACAATCACACCAAAGGCCGACGGATTAGAATGTGATGACGTACGACTGGACTAGAATAAGGAAGTTCATAGCCAGTAGCCAATAGCTGCCCTAACGTCGGACTAGCATACACACGAACGGATTTCTCGGTCTGGCGAATTTCCGATGGAAAAATGTAAAACATGTTCTATTTCTATAGTCCGCCGGATTTTTGCCACGCAAAGGTCCGATGGAGCCCACACAAGATCGAATTGTCCGACGGACTCGTCCTGTCAGACCTTTGCTGTCAGAAAGTCCAGTTGTGTGTACGCGGCATTAGACTTATCAGCTTCAGCTGATAAGACTTCAGTAATGGCCAAGTTTAGACTGTATGTGAGGTCACATGGTGTGTAGGAGGAATCTCCGAGTGATTAGCAGAGTTCAGTGTTGTGCCTAGGAAGTCCTAATAACAGATAAGCACATAGTGTGCCATAAATTAGGTGAGATCTGCGCATGCGCAGTGACTTCATTCTACAGAACAACAAGGATTACAACTATACTAAGCAAGTAAGGAGATATCTACAAGCAGTGTTCATTGGGGTTTTTTATGCTGATTTACATGGGACAAAGTTGTGGGGGAGGGTTTTCAACCACATTAAGGTCTTTGACTTTTTTTTTTTTTTCATCTGTCTGTAACATTTCTTCACGATAAATATGCAATGCTCTGTGTAATAAAATAAAAAAGTCTTGTAGGTGAGGTCTATGAATAAATTATTCTTCAGCTAAGTACCATACTTGATCCTCATTTATTACAAGAAGTCCACTAAGCACATATATGCAGACGTGTCTGTTACAGGTTTGAGCTCAGCCTTACTACGTTAGTAATAAGAATAACTTGAGCTCTTTATGATATGCTATCAAACTGAGACCTGAAGAGCTGCAGATCTGCATATTAGATGTTCTACTACTACAGGCAAATGGGGGTCTAGTTATTGTGCTCGTGTGTGTGTGTGTGTGTGTGTGTGTGTGTGTTAATATATAGTGTATATAGTCCGTAGGATTGTGCTTCTCTTATATACCATGTTCTGAAATCATTGGTATGATGGGATGAAGACAGTCAGAATGAACATTTTATCACACTTCCTGTATACGATCATCCTCCTAATACTGCCTAAGACCTTCTCCTGAATGTGACCCAGGCTACCCAGTATTATTGATGAAACAGCGGTGTGGGAAAAGAAAGATTAACAAATGCCGGCTGACAGCTGCTGCTGCTGTTTATTAAGTGATGGATCATGTAGTTAATGCCATAGAATTCTTTCTCAGCTCTGCAAAAGTCATCAAGCCACAGCAGAAGCCAACAACTGAGAGGGGGAGATGGAAGGACGTACAGGGGCTTGTCACATTCACTTTGCAGCGCTGTGTTTAATGTGGAGCCCTTGTCTCTATGAATGTATAAATGCTACAGATACGCAGAAGGTTTTATGTAATTGAAACTCCAGGCCAAGGCTCCCAGGGAAAGAAAGGTATCGTTTGCCGTTCTTGTTCATTAAAACATCCTGGATTGGCTGCTACTTTGGAGGCAAAGGTAAATTTGGCCCCTGATTAGGGTTCTTGTGAGCCTGCAAGCATCTGTTTCAGAATCCTTTGAGAGCAGTTAAAAACACTTAAGAAAAATGCAAAGAGGCTGCAGGTTCCACGTTTTCTTTGAAATTCTATGCTCTGTGGACCCCTAGCTTCTGTTCTACATAAGGAACAAAAAGAGCAAATGGTTTAATTGCCAACAAGGGCAGTGAACTTGAAAATGTTAATGCAGATTAACTATGGAGTAGACATACAGGAAGGATATCCCTGGTGAAAATCGAGCATAATTATAGAATCGGCTAACTGCTAGTTTCATCTTATATCTTGTATAGGAATGCATTATAGGATACACTTCATTTGGTTTTAGTAGTCCAATAGACCTGACTGTTAATATGATTGACACTATATATGATGTGAGCTCAGTGATGGGTGAAATGTAGCTGCGACTTCTCAAAGCAGAAATCTGATTGGGAATCTATAATTGTAAAATATAAAAGACCTCATGTTTTAGTGTCAATATTACATGGTACTAAGTTATATTGTTCCAAATACACAAACAGACTTGACCCTGTAATGTAAAGTTATAGTTGAACACACAGTAGGCATTTCTGATCTGTTACACACCTACTGTAACTCCACTTTCGAGTCATTATATTTGAGCATGTTTGAGAATGAATTACTTCACAATATATGCAGCTAGAATCAGATCTTGTATTGCTTGTTAATTACATGTAGATATTTTAATGTCCATGTACAACCCAAGTTTCAAAATAGTTGGGATGCAATGTAAAATCTACATAAAAATCTCACAAATCCATATTTTATTGAAAACATATCAAATGTTTAAACTGAGGAAATTACCATTTAATAAAAAAAAAAAGAAAAAAAAAGAAAAGGTAATTGCAATTAGTTTATTGTTTGTTTAATTTTTTTTTTTTCAGCGCTGTCAATATGGTATATATGGGGTAACAAGTTGTTGATGGATGTTATATACTATATATTTTTGTAATTGCAAAACTGATGGTAGTAATTTAATCTCAAAGTTTTGACATGGCAACAAAAAGCTGACAAAGTGTTACTAACATGGAAGAGCTGGAAAAACATTTTTCAACCAATTAGGTTAACTAGCTACAATCAGTAACATGATTGGTGAAGCTCTGACCATATTTACTTCTGAGGCACGTTCTATATCTAATCTGTGAAAAACTGCAACTAAAATTTGTTGAACAATTTCAGAATAATGTTCCTCATTATAAAATAGTGCAGACTTTAAATATATCGCCATCTATATTACATAATATCACACAATTCTGAGTCTGGAGAAATCTCTGTGTGAAAGGGACAAGGCTGAACCGCAGTATTGGATGCCTGTGATATTTGGGTCCTCAGAAGGCAGGTCATTTAAAGCCGACATTATTCTGTGATGGACATCACTGCATGGGCTCAGGAATACTTCCAAAAAATCACCGTCTGTGAACACTGTTTGCCGTGTCATATAAAAATGCTAGTTACAGCTCTATCATACAAAGAAGTCACCATGCACTATGCTGTCAAAGTATCGGGATGCCTGCCTTTACACCAACATGAACTTTAATGGCATCCCAGTCTTAGTCCATAGGGTTCAATATTGAGGTAGCCCACCCTTTGCGCCTGTAACGGCTTCAACTCTTCTGGAAAGGCTGTCCGCAAGGTTTAGGAGTGTATCTATGGGAATGTTTGACCATTCTTCCAGAAGCACATTGGGGAGGTCAGGCATTGATGGACGAGAAGGCCTGGCTTGCAATCTCTGCTCTAATTCATCCCAAATGTGTTTTATTAGGTTAAGGTCAGGCGTCTGTGCAGGCCAGTCAAGTTCCTCCACCCCAAACTCACTCATCCATGTCTTTATGGACCTTGCTTTGTGGAGGGAAGTCTTAGGGCGTCAGCATACCAAGAAATTTTGGACACTTTCATGCTCCCAGCTTTGTGGGAATGGTTTGGGGATGGCCCCTTCCTGTTCCAACATGACTGTGCATCAGTACATAAAGCAAGGTCCATAAAGACATGGATAAGGGAGTTTGAGGTGGAGGCACTTGACTGGACTGCAGAGTTCTGACCCATCTGATACAACACCTTTGAGACGAATTAGAGCCGAGACTGCGAGCCAGGCCTTCCCATCCAACATGGTGCCTAACCTCACAAATGCACTTCTAGAAGAACGGTCAAACATTCCCTTGTGGACAGCCTTCCCAGAAGAGTGGAAGCTATATAGCTGCAAGGCCAACTCAATATTGAACCCTATGGACTGGGATGCCATTAAATTTCATATGCGTGTAAAGGCAGGTGTCCCAATGCTTTTGACAATATAGTGCATCTGAACATGATCCAGAAATGCAGCAGTCTTCTGTGGGCCAAAGCTTATTTAAAATGGTCCATTGCAAAGTGGAAAACTGTTCTGTGATCAGATGAATCAAAATTTGACATTCTTGCAACCATGCAGAGTGGATTTGATTTAAATAAAATTGATTTAAATCACTAGTAAAAGGACTTTAAATCGTCATTTTTAAAGAGCAGTGGTCATCTGTACTGCAGCGGTTCCTCCTCTGACTCGCTGTTGTTTCACTGACAGTCCGATTCATGTTAATGGGACGGCTGGTGATGCGGCAGTGACACAACAAGGGACATGGCGGCAGCAGGTGAGGGGTTGCCCACTAACAGGTGCTGCCGTGATAGATCTGAAATGACAGGTACTCTTTATAAGCATTTTCTGAACAAATTAATGGGGTGGGCAACTACATGGCAAATGAGGTTTAATGTAGAAAAATGTAAAATAATGCATTTAGGTGGCAAAACCATGAATGCAATTGACTCACTAGAGGGATAATATCTGGGGGAATCTAGTATAAAAAAAAAGGCCTGGAGGTCCTAGTAGATGATGGGCTCAGCAACGGCATGCAATGCTAAGCTGCTGCAAGCAAAACCAATAGAATATTGTCATGCATTAAAAGAAGAGTTCTTTACGGTGAGAACAGTAAGAATGTAGAATTCTCTTCCACAAGCGTTTTCAGCAAGGAGCATCGATAATTTCAAAAAACATTAGGCACCTAAATGACCACAACATACAGGGATATACAATGTAATATTGACATAAAAGCACACACACAGGTTGGACTTGTCTTTTTTCAACCTTACAAACTATGTAACACTTATTTTTGCTGATGGTTAGAATCTTTAATAGCAAACAAAATCATGGTTTCCTATTTAGTATAAGCTGTCAGGTTAGTAAAACGGCGATATCAGAACCCATTTTAGGTTAATAGGTTATTCACACATAGTTGAACTACTCAAATTATTTTATTTAATTAAAACAATAACATTGCCAGTGCATGTTATCTCAGCTTGGATTCATTGAATTAGTTTACCAAAAATGTAAATATTGCAGAATATACAGCCTCATGCTCCATTTCATACTGAATAACCTAAATTAGTAATGTATCTTAAATAGAAAACTCTCCCCAAAAGCATTATTAACCTCTTGCTGACCAGCCACCGTCATGCTGTGGCATGATCCCGCAAGCCGTCGTAGCTATACATCGGCTCCTTTAAGCGGGATAGCAGGCATGCGCATGCGTCCTCTGCACTGCGGGGGTACTGATGGTCACGATGACTGCCAGCCATGAGCGATCGTAGGCACGTGTGTGTGTGTATAAACACACACATCTCTGTTCTGTGAGGAGAGACAAATTGTGAGTTCCTAATGGCTAGGAACCACAATCTGTTATTTCCTCTAGGTCAGTCCCCTCCCCCTACAGTTAGAAGCACACACAGGGAACACAGTTAACCCCTTGATCTTCCCACTAGGGTTAACCCCTTCCCTGCCGGTGACATTTTTACAGTAATCGGTGCATTTGTATAGCACTGATCGCTGTATAAATGCCAATGGTCCCAAAAATGTGTCCAATATGTCCGCCATAATGTTGCAGTCCCGATGAAGTAAAAATTTAATAATAAAAATTATATAAATCTATCCCCTATTTTTTGGACGCTGTAACTTTTGTGCAAACCAATGAATATACACTTGTGATTATTTTTGGTAATAATAAAAAAAAAATATAGAAGAATACATATCAACCGAAACTGAGAGAAATGTTTTTTTTTTTTTTTTGTTTTTTTTTAAAGGGGATATTATAGCAAAAAGTACAAAATATTGTTTTTGGTTTTTTTTTTCAAAATTGTCTATCTTTTTGTTTAACGCAAAAAATTTAAATCGCAGAGATTTTCAAATACCACCAAAAGAAAGCTCTATTTATGGGAAAGAAGGGAAGTCAATTTTGTTTGGGTAAAGCGTTGCACGACCGTGCAATTGTCAGTTAAAGCGAAGCCGTGCTGAATCGCAAATAATGGCCCGGGCCTTCAGCCAAATCTTCCGGGGCTGAAGTGGTTAAAATAAATTTGATAAAAATATAGAAAATATCAGTGACTCCCTGTTTAGTTTTCATGTATAAACCCTAATTTTTCTTCTTTTGCTTTCAGAAATACATTTTTAGTTAGTCCCAATTTCGTGCTGAGAAACAAAATATGACATTGTAAAGAGCTGTGCAAAATGTTGGCGCTATACAAGTCCTGTATAATAAAAATGTCTTAACCTGTTCTTCCCCACTCGAAGTATATTGTCTAGTAAAAGGTTCACTTGACATGTGTAAATAATTCATTAAGAGGTGAGTGTTTATACTTGGCGCCAACATACCCTAGGCGATTAATGTTTAGTTAGCCATTGCAACTCCTTTGAAGCTGTCAATCATTCTTCTCAATTGCAGCACTATTGGATATGTTGTTTGGCAGCAATGTTTTATTACAACACATGTTTTACTAGTAAATTGATTATTAAATATTTATTTCTATTTAGCTTTGCATTGTGTTCTATCATAGCCTATGTATAGTTGTGTACTTTTAAATGATAATATTGCGTTCCACTTATACAAATGCAAAATTGGAACATGATCAGTCTAACATAGCAGGGTGTTTCTTTTCTGCACAGCCCATTTTAGAAAAAAAAAAATTGCAGGAAAGGTTGGTATATAAAGTCATAAAGAAACTATACTGGCTTGTAATGTCACTTTCTATCCTGAATATATATTCACTTGTAGTGTAACATTCTTTTTAATCAATTACCTTGAGTACATAGGATTGATTTGTGATTTGCAGAGGATGGACCCCAGCATAGTACGCTGTCTTGGACATGGCTGTCTCCATCTGAAGCATCAGAATGAGAAGGGACTGTAACCGGAGACTACGAAGGAACACCCCTGCAACAGTATTAGAAAATTAGAAGCTTTTTAAGCCCAAATCTGGGACATTAGCAGCTCCCTTCCCATTGCCTGGTGTGAAAAAAAATATCCAAATGCCCATTTTGCTTAAAGCAAACATTTTATTATATTGCAGATTACCAATTCTTAGATGTGGTGGCTGCATTATTTTTTCTTTCTTAGGCTTTATTTCGTCTATTTTCATCCTGTGATCTGGCCAGTAAGTCTGCCCATTTAACACCGGCAGGAGTACTTGCAATGATCAGCTTTTATTTTTGTAAACCTTTTATACCAAAAGGAATACAGCTGTTTGCTATAACTACTTTATAAAGTATTAGCTGGAGTTTGATTTCAGTTTGTTGTGTGTAAATTGGCTAATCTATCCAACTCTCCCTTTCCCTCCGATTGACAATACTGCTGTCCAAAGGTGCCCCATGTGTTCCTTCATCTAGAGTGGGACGCTCTAACACAGAAATTGTGTTACTGGGTTTATCAACGGGTGAAAATGGCCTACAAAAAAAACCCTAATGTAGCCATCACGTCTAACGACTTGTAAGCTGCAATATATAAAATTTTTGGGTTTAATACCAATGTAACTGAAGCCTCGGTCACATAATTATCCTTTCTTCAGCTGCCTACTTCGTTGGGGTTCCTTCTTCAGGTGTCCACATTACTGTCTGCTTGATGTGCACACCACCTATTGGTGGAGGCGACACCGATAGGAGCCTATGGGTCTTGCAGGCTCCTGAGGCAAGAGAACTCATCAGGGCAGTGAGGAGATCAGTGCAAATGTGACTATACACTGCAGGATAGATTAGGTAGAGTTTTTTTGGAAATTAACACTGAGCCGTAAGGTAGTTGATATGCAATTAACTATTTACATTATTCCTGCAGTTGGACTTTAATGTAAGGAAATGTTTTAACCTACTACAGATTACCCATGCATTTACTTGTTAAACTGATGGAACGGGAGGCAATTCACTTCATGGCTTCATGACTTATCACTTCAGCTGGAGATTTGTTTCGATTCTCGGCCAATTTAGCAGGGAATGGCTGAGATTCAAACCATCTAAGGGAAGGCTGTTAGTACCCAAGTGGATCTATTGATCCATTTGGGTCCAACCAACGTCAGATTATCAGCATGCGATTATTTCCAGCGGCTTTATAGTGGGAAACATAATTATTTGAGTCCCTGCAGATTTTGTAAGTTTGCCCACTTACAAAGAAGGGTCTATAATTTTTTTTTATCATAGGTGTATTTTAAATGATTGGGACAGAATATCAACCAAAATCCAGAAAAAAAAGATACAAATGATACAAATGATACAAATGATACAAATGATACAAATGATACAAATGAAAAAAAAGATACAAAAGATACAAAAGATACAAAAGATACAAATGATACAAATGATATAAATTGAGTTGCAGTTCAGTGAGTAACATAAGTATTTGATCCCCTACCAACCAACAATAATTCTGTCTCCCACAGACCTGCTACAGTATGTGCTCATGTGGTACACAGATTAGTCCTGTCCATTTAAGAAGGTGGTCCTAAAACTTGTGTATATAAAATGCACCTGTCCAGACTTCCTTCCATTCACACCTCACTATCATGAGCAAGACCAAAGTGCCAAAACAAAAGATGTTGGGGATAAGATTGTAGACCTGCACAAAGCGGGAATGGGCTACAAGACCACCAGAAGGAGCTTGGTGAGAGAACTGTTGGAGCGATTATTCGCAAATGGAATACATTTAAAATGACCATCAATCGCCCTCGCTCTAGAGCTCCATGCAAGATTTCACCTTATGGGGTAAGGATGATCACGAGAAAAGTGAAGGGATTAGCCCAGAACTACATTGGAGGAGCTTGTGAATGATCTTAAGGTAGTTGGGACCACAGTCACCAGACCATTGGTAAAACAATACGCTGCCATGGCTTGAAATCCTGCAGCACCCGCAAGGTCCCCCTTCACAAGAAGGCACATGTACAGGCCCTTCTGAGGTTTGCCAATGAACATCTAAATGATTTAAAAAGGGATTTAGAGTAAGTGCTATGGTCAGATGAAAACAAAATTGCGCTCTTTGACATTAACTTGACTTGCTGTGTTTGGAGGAAGAAAAATGCGAACTATAACCCTAAGAACACCATCCCTCCAGTCAAACACAGAGGTGGAAACTTTGGAGCTTGCCAAAGGTACAAGTTGACTTTGCCACATTGATGTGCCAGTGGACAGGCCACATATTGTAAAATCTTGGATTAGAACATTGAATATAGGCCATGGATGGGTCTTCCAGCATGACAATGACCCAAAACATAACGCCAAGGCAACAAAGGAGTGGCTGAAGAAGGGCATGAAGTCATGTTTTACTGGGGCATCAAATACTTATTTTACTCGCTGACCTGCAACTCAGTTTATAACATTTTGTATTGTTATTTCTGTGGTCGCAGGAAAGAAAAAAACATCTATGGCCAGCTTTAGATACTGTACCTGCATGCTACCGTGCAGTATAGGGTACAAGGAGGATTAGGATAATTCAATCTATGTAATGGTAATCTATAATTTCCCACTAGTCTTCTGCAAATGTTTTGAGAAAATGAATGTCATTTTACAGCCATACAACACTTAACAAGTGCTAGGTACTGAGTTTTCTTTGAATATCGGAGCATTATTATCACTTCTGGTGTAATGATGCATAATTTTGTTCATAATGGTTGGTTTTAGATTTAGAAATATAAATTGCTTCCATGACCACTATGGCATGATAAACTATGGCTTTATTAATTTTAAAAATGATTCCTGTAAGAGCAGCTAAGTATTTTCTTTAGCAATCCTGTTGCTGGTGAGTAAGCAGGCACAACAGTGTCAGGACCTACTGCTGAGTGAACCTGAGTTTGCTTTAATTTCGTTCCCCTGCTTTTAGCTTTGGTCAGATACTTTGAAGAACTCTCAGAAGTTAAGGTGAACAAAGGCTTACCTTTAAGTCTCCATGGACGATAAAGCCTAAAAACACTCTCAAATTTATTTATTTACATTGATCGAGTCAACAGCCTGCCTCACCAACTAGAAGGTAGCTGCCAAAGGATTACAATTATGGGGCTTTGTGGGAAGATGGAGACTTAAAGATTTCCGCCTTTTTGCAAAAGCATAATGCACACATATTGCAAAAAACAATGTGCATTTATTACATTTTTTGCATTGGAGCCTTCAGTGTGTTGCGGCCATGATCGGTGGATGGTGGATGCAATGCTCTGGCTTTTGCAGACTATTCCTCCAGCTCCAGTCTGTACTGAGGTGACATCACTGTGGTAAATCTCTAAACGAATGATGCTATGCTGAATTCATATAGGACAGAAGCAGGTGGGTAGAAGAACCCCTGGGTTCTCTAAGTGTGTGTTTGGGGCTGGTAGGGGTTTGAGGGTGTGGGGCTGCAAACTGTGACTGTTTCACATTACACCCTAAATATTTGTGTAACATGAAACTTGAGTAGAAAGATGCTTACTTTTTCAACAAAACCTGACATGATGAAAATATGCTGATTTTTTTTTTTTAATACTGTTTTCTTTTGATGATGCTAATTAACTGGCTGTCATGTTAATGCCTTGGTTTCAGTACGTTACAACTCGCCTATATATAGAGTATAGGATTTTTTTTTCTCTGAATTTCGTTTGCACGCTTGTTGCAGGTCTGTGACTGAAATAGACGTCAAGCAAATAGCATTTTTAAACTGGCCCGTAATGGCAACCTCTGCATTATGCTTATGTACTTGAAAACATTAATATGTTCTAGCAAAATACTGTATATTGTGTACACTTTCTGTGTTTGTGCGATCATCAGGTTTATATTAAAATGGCTTCAAAGGTGTACTTTTTTTTTTTTTTACCATCATGCATTCCATGCCTGAAGGTAAAAAAGCTTGTGTGCAGTCCCCCCTTCAATACCCCTCTCCTACTTGCCTGAGCTCAATTTCGACACCACTGGCTCCTGCTGTTGTCAATCACATATACAAGAAAGATGCAGCGCTAAATTACATAAAAAAATATTAATATAAAAAGTCCATAGATTAACAAACAATCCAAGATGTCGTCAGTGATGGACACACATAATTGCATGCAGGTGACTTTGTGAGTTAATCACAACTCCACCACCAATAATACAAATGGCAGCTCACCTCACTGAGTGGACCCTTTAAGTTACAGAGGGTCACAAACTCCTTCCCCTATTGAGGGTATTAGTCATCCACAGTGATGTCCCGGGAGGCACCTTCTGACTGTATAAAGTGAACTTGCAGGCTCCACTCCAATAACATGCGTATCATAAAATCAAAAAGCAACTGGGGCCACCACTGTTGTTGCTTTTATGCTGAGATACCGGGCACTCAGTGATTAGTGCCTTATTTGTAAGTGTGCTACTTTTACTATTTTATTAAAACGTTATATATTTATTTGTGATAATGTGCCCTTTGTCTAATCAATGCCTTTTGGTAGTTTTATGTTCGTTATGACAAGTCAACTTGTTTTATCAGAGCACACATAGCATGTTTTCATGGGATATGGCTGTTCCCAGAAACTACAAGGCTGTAACAAGTCCTATTTTATACATCTATGATCTTAATACATAAAAGGAAACTGCAAAAAAGTGTAATCTGTTTATTCAGTGTTAATGTGGTAAATAAATTCTTCATATTTACCAATTTATAGTAACAGTACACAAATATGTGTTCTTATTAAGATGTAGAACGAGAGCTTCTCTCAGGTGACACTGCCTAGCCTCTTAAATGGAGCATCCCTGGAGAAATACACTACCAGTCACGTTTTAAAATGTCACCATTTTTCTAGTTTTTATTTAACTTTAAGCAGTTGAAATGCAGTGAATGATCTTAAAGGTATGAAAGCCAAGTTGTTAGTGAGTACACCATGAAAATACCTTTAAAAATGGGGGGAAACTGACGGGAACACATTTGCCAGACCCAAAGCCACAAGAGAATCCAATGACAAATTTCTGATAGTCAACTGCTTTTATGATGAGCACCACGGTCAGTACATTACTAAAGATTGGTTTGAAAGGTTTTATGGATTAATTGACCCTGTTTAAAAAAAATTAAGCTTGAAGATTGCATGAATCCTCAAAACTTTATATATTTTCTGAAAGAAGATACCCTAGAGAATTAAATAGTAGAAGGTCCAATCTTTTTGTTAGACACTATTATAGAAAAGGTCTAGTAAATCCTAAGATTTCTGTAAAAATACACTAAAGTTAATTTTAGGACACACAAACGCAATAAAATTACCCACTTTTTTGGTAAAATACAAAAGATGAGGTTGCACCAAGTAAACAGATATTCAAATTGTCAAACATTTAAATTTGCGTAAATCCTTGGGAAGGTATGGGTATTTTATGTGCTTAAGTGTAACTTTACCTTTTTTTTTTTTTTTTCAATTTTTGAAGTCTTATAACTTTAACTTTTGCTGGCCAGGGGATGTGAAAGGGGAATCCAGAAGTGATGTCATACCCATTGCTTCCGGGTCCACAAGAAGAAGGGGAGGAAACTTTTGACTGGAAGTGTATGGCTTTTAGGGCAAACTAAGAGGTGGCAGGGGAAACAAGCTGGGCACAATATCTTGTCAGAAAAGCCCTATGTGAGCAAGCACCAACTAGTTTTTCAATTGGGGGGGGGGGGGGGGGGGGGAAATAAGGCGTCTGTATTTCTCAACGTGCACCATTGGCATCCAACAGCCTAGTTTGAGAAAAGATTTTTAGTTGGCAGAAGAACTGTGAATTTGTCCTCATAAGCCATTTACCTATACATAGTTGACCTTGGACATTGTGTACATTGTTACATTTCTAAACTTGTTGAATCCCAGATTTGTATAAACATGAGGAGACTTGTAATATATTTGATATACAAAGTGCATTATTTTATTGACTTACAGTACAAATTTACATTTGTCAGAAAGGTGGAGATGTGCTTTATACATTAAAAAGAAAAAAGCTTTCCTTAGTTGTTGTGCCTGGGTTAAATTGCAAACTGAAAAGGTGTTATGTAATTGGAACTTGCATGGTGAAAGATGAATCATAGCTTGATAAAGTGTTTCTGATTGCACAATCAGAGTTGCAGCCTGTTAAATACTCAGCCTTACAGCTGTTATAGACAGTGCATTAGATTGTAAGTATTCTGTGTTTATATTGCTTAACCCTACTTATCCCAGGGCCTATGGACTACCTTGTATTGAAAAGTGACTTCAATTGTAATTTCCTTTGTTCCCCTTCTGGTGCTGAAATGGTAACTTTACATACGCTAATTAAGAATTCCCAGCTGAGATAATCTGTGTTCCCATTTCAGGATAAAATGCGATTTACTAAAAATAGAGCTAGTCTCTAATGACTTCTATAATGGACGGTCATTTATTGGTGAGACTTGACAAGAACACAAAAGACTCTTATTTTAAAGACAAAAATGTGTGGCTGAAAGTACAGTAAGTGGAAAGAATTTGTTTATTGAAAAGCCTCATGAAAATAAGTGAGGCTTGTGAGCAAGGCCTTGTACTATGAGGCATGTTCAGTAACTGCGTAAAATGGCGCGGGGGGGGGGGGGGTGGCGATCTATAAAATTATTTACAAGCCATGATTGATGTTTTGATTAAGATTGTAACTCTACTTGTATATTCCCTATGCATCTTACTGCAGTGTTGACTTGGAAGCCCCTTCTCTTTTTTTATTATGTCCAAGCGGTCCACCTATAACAAAAGCAGTGCATGCACATGACTTTATAATGATGTCACCGCTAAGCAAAAGTATCCCATGTTTAAAGGTACTTAATTCTGGGGAGGGTTTCAAAGAATACTGTCCCTTATCAGCAAGTAAGATGACTATTGATGTTTTTCCCCATGGACCATATGCAGTAACAGAACATTTAAGTAACTGTTGAATTCCTGTTATGCATGTTTCTATTTTTCTTTATACTGTAAGAAACCACTTCTATTATTATGGAGAAACCATTGTAAATTACAAGTACTTCCAGACTATTTTCCCTACTGGTTTTCTATGGGCTTGTTTACACTTGCTTAAAAATGTGGCATCTGAATGCCAATCAAAGCACCTCTTACTAAATAAAATGGTTACCTTACAGTCCTGTTCACACCATTGCATTTGCTTTACCCAAAGTTGCTTTCTTGGTGCTTTTAAAGCAGCTCCAAAGCCTCCATATAAGTTTTATGATGCTTGCTAACTGCACCTGCAGCATTTGATGGGCATTTATTCAGCTTTTAACTTTGCTTTGTATTGGAGGCATGAAATAAACTCGGATACACTGGGAAAACAAGCAAACCAAAAAGACATCATCAGTCGCATATCTTTTCATGTGTATATATGCTGGGAGTGTCTGGGCGCAGATGTAACATCTGGTGTGCAGCACAGAGCAGCAGAAAGGTAAGCGGGGTCCAGAATGGAGTAGAGCAACTAGCAAGACAGCACATGTGGTTCTCAATGTCCGCTAACTAAAGCGGAAGGTGAGTTGAAAACTGGAGAGGGAGGACTGAGCAGCGGAGAATCAGCAAAGCTGGGAGACCAGAGCAGGAGAAGCTGGCAGATATCACACATGGTGAGCAGCAGGAGAGCAAAATGGCAAAAAGTAAGCTGGGGCTAGAGGAGGATCAGCATAGCTGGGGGTTACTGAGTTTGGGTTCAAAGCTTGGCCATGAGCAAGGAGTGTGAGGTGCATCAGAGCTTGGAGGTTACTTCTGAGTATGGGGATTGGCAAAGCTGGGGGTTGCTACTGAGTCAGGTTCAGTAGCAACCCCCAGTTTTGGCAATCGCCACACTCAGAAGTAACCTCCAAGGTCTGATGCACCTCACACTCTGTAGTAATAGCTGAGATTGGCATCTGCTGAATGGGGGTACTAATGATCTTGGGGTTTAGAGTTAATGATACTACTGGGTTCTTCAGAAAATCAACACACAGGGCATTTGTCAGGCGGGGGGGGGGGGGGGGGGCTGCGGGTCCAGACAGGATTATTGCCACTCCATGCGCGGAGCTTCCTGGGCACAGAGGAAGTGTTCCTGGTGCTCCTGTAAATGTATACCTCCCATCTTACCTTCCACTCAGGCCAGGGGGCTGTGGGGGCTGCAGGAAACGGCGGGTTTGCTGGAGTCCAGGTCATCGGTGACAGGAGGCAGATAGCGGGAGGGGCCCCTCGCGCTCCAGGGCAGAACCCTGCGTAAAGGGCAGTGTGCTGTCTTCTTTACCCAGAACCCAGTCCATCTGTTCAAGGGGCTCACAGGTCTAAATCTCTAACCCCCCCCCCAAAAAAGGTGTGGGAACTGTAACAAAGATTCCACGGGATCATGTGAAACCATTTTGCTATAGATGCATTCACAAACTGTCAGGCAAGGGAACTTCAACAGTGATAAAGGACTTCCCCCTCAGTACAGTCAGATGCTTGCCACCCCAAATTTCTGGAAATGATGATAGCATTAAAGGAAGGGCCTGTCACAAGTAGGAGAGAGACCCTTTTCTGGAGAATACCCCCTCTCAGGAGGGTACATCCGGCAAAATTCGGAGAACCTCTGGGAGACCTACCCCCTCACCTCTGGGTTAGAGGAGTCAGGGGATTCCGACCGAAGTTCCTTAGAGGGGGAAAATTCTGAGTCGGAGAGCCAGGACAGTAAGGGTCCCAGGCACAATACACTTCTTTCCTGTGGAGGGGTTCAGGGCTATTTAATCCCCTGCGCACATGCCAGATTCTCTAACTCGGGCATCAGCCTGGGATAAGATGTACATGGAGCTGGGGAAATCTCAGTCAAAAATATTTCCAGTCCACCAGACCCTTAAATAGGTAATTTTAAGGGAGTGGAAGGACACAGAGGAAAGTCCTAAAACTCAAGACATGGAAAAGATTTCCATTTGTGGAAGAGGAGGAGGAGAAATTCTTCAAGACCCCGAATTGGATGCAGCCCTCACAGGTTTCGAAGAAATCTGATCTGTCCTTCGAGGACTCGGGTAACATAAAGAACCAAATGGACCGGAGGGCTGAAACACTGCTGCGAAGAGTGTGTGATGCCAATGTGGCAGCCATGGCTCCTGCTTTGGTGTTGGCCTGCTTGGCAAGGAACGTGGATGCTTGGCTACACACTCTCCAGCCATGTCACTAGGGGGATAATTCAAAGGAAGTCAGACTATCTAGAGATTGTGAGTAAAGCTGGGGCTTACTTGGCGGATGCGGCAGTAGAAACTGTCAGGACCATGGCTAAGTCAGCGGCCCTCCTCCAGCAAGGAGTGCTGTCTGAGTCAAGTCGGGGACCATATGTCCAGGTCACGGCTCTGTGGGTTGCCCTTTGTGAGGGTTCTCTGTTCTTTGGCCCTGGCCTGGATCAGGTCCTTTCACAGTCTGTGGAAAAGGGGATGAAGTTCCTGGTGAGAGCCACGGAGAAAGGCAGGACGTTTTTTCATGGCCCCCCTAACCAGGGCCAGATCAAGGCCAAAAATTACTCTAACAAAAGGGGGGGGGGGGGGGATGGAAAGAATAGACAGGAGGGTGATCTGCTCTTTTCTGGACCCAAAGACACCAGCAAACAGTCCAAGTGATGCCAGCATCAGAGTAGGGGGAAGACTTTCTTGCTTTATCCCGCAGTGGGAGAAGATCTCTGAGAGCCCTATATAATATCCTAATAGGAAGCTATCAGTTGGAACATATATCACCTTCCCCACATAGTTTTATACTGACCCATCCACCCAAGGATCTTTTGAGGGGCAGTAGGGTTGCTAGACAACTTACAGGATCTGGCGGACCAGGAGGTAATCGTCCCTTTAACAACGGTACAGCTCTATCAGGGATTGTACTCCCATGTTGTCTAGAAGCCATTGGGGAAATGTTGCCTGATAGACCTCAGAAAAGTTTTTGCAACAAAAGAGCTTTTGGATGGAGAGCATATACATTGTATGCAAGCATCTGTTAAAGGATGCCTTCATGGCTACAATAGATTTAAGGGATGCTTACCTCCACGTCCAGATTGCCTTGGAAAATCCATCCTTGTTAAAGTTTACAGTCTTTATGAACATACGATCCGACATTGGCAGTTCTGAAATCTCCTCTTCGGTTTAACAGCAAGCCCAAGGGTGTTCACAAAGGTCCTGGCGGTGGCTTACCTTCAGGAGATCTTCCTTATTCCTTATCTAGACAATCTCCTAATTTACAGTCCTTCACTACAGCAGGTGAGAACAGATGTAGACAAAATGATTCTCACCTTGGAGACCCTAGGTTGGATAGTGAACTGGGAGAAGTCATTCCTTGAACCATCGCAGTTAACCTTTGTGGATATAAGGGCTCAAAAGCTTTTTCTCCCAGAGAAAAAAGGGCAAAAGTGGTAAATGCGGTTTCCTCACTGATGGAACCCAGGGACTGCTCTTGCAGACAGGTTGAGAGTTCTAGGGCTAATAACCACCTGCATACCAGCTGCTCCCTGGGCACAGCTCCATTCCAGGGAACTTCAGTTCTTCCTGCTATCCTCTTGGGACAAAGACTGGATGGGAAGGTTGCCATCCCAGCAAAAGTAAAGGCCTCCCTAGATTGGTGGCTTGGCCAAGACAGGCTCCCATCGGGTCACCCCTGGGCCCAGTGGAAGCCAGTGGCGATTAATACCGACACGAGCGCCTGTGGTTGGGGTGCTCACTTGAAGGACCTCCGAGCCCAGGGGTCCTGTACCCTGACTCAAGTAAGGACCACCTCCAACCACAGGGAGCTCCTGGCAGTGAGTCAGGCATTGAAGGCTTTCAGAGGCAGGATTCAAGGACTAGAAGTCCAAATCCTATCAGACCACGTAACAACGGTCTCTTACCTGAACCGTCAGGGGGTACAAGGTCCAGGAGACTCCTAAAACTGGCCTTAGCAGTCCTAGGTTGGGCCAAAGGAACTCTTCAGTCCATATCAGCGGTCCACATAAAAGGGACCACCAATGTGGTGGCAGACTTCCTTAGCAGACAGCCCATCCACCAGGGGGAATGGGAGTTAAACAAAGACATGTTCCTGCAGATACAGTATCTCACAAACGAGTACACCCCTCACATTTTTGTAAATATTTTATTATATCTTTTCATGTGACAACAGTGAAGAAATTACACTTTGCTACAATGTAAAGTAGTGAGTGTACAGCTTGCATAATATTTGCTGTCCCCTCAAAATAAATCACACCATTAATGTCTAAATCGCTGGCAACAGTGAGTACACCCCTAAGTGAAAATGTCCTAATTGGGCTCAAAATGTTAATATTTTTTGTGGCCACCATTATTTTCCAGCACTACCTTAACCCTCTTGGGCATGGAGTTCACCAGAGCTTCACAAGTTGCCACTGGAGTCCTCTTTCACTCACATCACGGAGCTGGTGGATGTTACCCCCCCCCCCCTTCTACATCTGCAGCAATGCAGGCAGTACTAATACGCTTATTTCCCAAAGACAACCCCTGGATATTACGCTGAGCATGTGCACTCAACTTCTTTGGTCAACCATGGCAAGGCCTGTTCTGAGTGGAACCTGTCCTATTAAAACGCTGTATGGTCTTGGCCACCGTGCTCCCGCTCAGTTTCAGGTTCTTGGCAATCTTCTTATAGCCTAGGTCATCTTTATGTAGAACAACAATATATATATATTTTTTCAGATCCTCAAAGTTATTTGCCATGAGGTACCATGTTGAACTTCCAGTGACCAGTAAGAGCGTGAGAGCCTTAACACCACATTTAACAGACCTGCTCCCCATTCACACCTGAGACCTTGTAATACAAACAAGTCACATGACACCGGGGACGGAAAATGGCTAAGTGGGCCCAATTTGGACATTTCACAACCCTCCTCCCTCTCTGTCCAACATCAGTGTCGTCAATTTGATACGCGGATGTTTCTTTCTCCATATCAACTACCAAAACTGTATCAATTTTCTAAACCAGCTAGATGTTAACCATACCAGAGAATTATAAAGAATGTATATTTATTAATTGTGGGGCCCAAATCATTTTAATTACATTTGCTCTCCCAACAACTGTTATCTGCAATCTACACCAACTTAAGCATTTATCCTTCAATCGATCTATTAATGGCTTGAGGTTAAGAGGTATATAATCTGTCACGTCCTTAGATACTATCACCCCAAGTATTTAAAATTATGTGCTACTTCAATTTGATAAGCTTCAGCTGAAAGAGGATCTTTAATATCTAATGGAAGGAGAACAGATTCATTCCAATTTATGTGGAAACCTGAAAAGAATCTGAATTGTTTGAGAAGACTCATCAAGGCAACTAAGGATTGTTGTGAGTTGCTTAAGAACAGAGCATCAAAAGCGTACAGAGCCACCTTACACCTGTTTTGAAGCTGAAGATGGGCGTAGTTTGACAGCTGCCCAGAGCCAATGGCTCAATGGCCATGGCAAATAATAATGGAGATGGTGGACAGCATTGTCTAGTACCCCTATAAAGATTAAATGGTTTAGAAAACATTAATTCTCAATCTAGCAATGGGTTGTTATTTAATAGATGGACCCATGACACAAATTTCAGGCGGATAAAATTTCCCATAGATATTCCCAGTCCACACTGGCAAATGCCTTATGATCAGCCAATGAAAAGATTGCTCTATGGCCAATATTATCTGATGGCAATTGCATATTCAAAAACATTTGTCTAATATTTGTAGCTGCTGCTCTATTAGGTATAAAGCCCGATTGATCAGTTTGGATTAGGTCAGGAATGCATTTAGATTAAGCCTATTAGCAAGAAGTCTCGCCAGAATTTTAACATCCGACGTAAGAAGGGAAATGGGGCAATAAGACTGGCTGAAGCAGGTCCTTCCCAGGTTTAGGAATTACTATTATAGTTTCTGACATTAAAACTGAGTTATTGATTAGCCTCCTCCAAATACTCGCAAAAGTTCAGACAGAAGAATCTGCCCACATCGTATGTACATCTTGCCTGGGAGACCGGGGACCTTATTATGTATTATATATTGTGTATTATTATCTCTGGATTTAATATAAACGCTTCTTTTTCCATTCTTACCACTTAAATATGATTTCATTGCATCCCAGACTACAAGTGGGGATGCCGTACCTCTGAATATTTCTTATATAATAGAGCATTATCAATAACATATTTGGGTGTAGTTCAGCCAGAAGGGGATGACCCTTCAAGAGTTGCTCCCAGAATAGAAAAACAACCCACACAGGCAAGTGATCTGACAAGCCCGTCTATCTTTGCTCGAGTTCTCAGGTTAGCTCACCTGATAGTAAAGTAAACTTTTCAACCTTGCAATATGAATATATTGTGGAGGCAGTGCAATACAGGGGCCTAGTAGTACATGCACAGTAGCATTAAATGATCTCTTCACCACCCTGGATGCCCTGAGAAAGCTGGCCAGTGACATTCTACACCCTACACGTTCCTAGGAGCAATGGGAGCAAGGATGCCTGTTAGTGATTAGCCAGCAAGAACATGAAACGGGTGGAAAGATCTCTGGATGTTTGGGAACTGGCACTGTTATTATTGCCTACGATTTGGGGCACCTCTGGCTCATTCAAAGGCATGTAACCATATTCTAGTTCCACACCCTATTTGGTACCTTTTTATGGTATTGACACATTTTCCTTAGGAGGGGCTCAGGGTTGTATTGTTTTTTGCATTGTATATAAGAGGAACAGGAGTAGCTACTGCTATATACAGTGGGGATCGAAAGTTTGGGCACACCAGGTAAAAATGTCAAATCTCAAAAGAACTGGAACACTTTTTTGTAAGGAAGAAATGGCAAAGATACCTCAAACAAGAATTGAGACTCTTGGCTGGCTACAAAGTGTTTACAAGCTGTGATACTTGCCAAAGGGGGCAGTACAAGATATTAACTCTGCAGGGTGCCCAAACTTTTGCAGACACCATTTTTTTGTTTTCTGTAATTTTGAAAGTGTAAATGATGGAAATAAAATCTAACTTTTTTTGACATATTATAAGAATGTCTAATCTGTAATTTGATGCCATTTGGAGATTTTTCCATCTTTCCTTGGCTTCGTTATGCACATTAATACACATTTTTACCTGGGGTGCCCAAACTTTTGATCCCCACTGTACCTCTATTGTACGTTGTGATTTATGGATTAATAAAGGTTATTTTGTGGAAGTGAGACCATCCAGACTTTCTTCACATTGGAACAGCTGAGCCATATCTGGCCAGCACCCTTCTGTGTGCAGTGGTGGTGATACTAGTGGACACTTGGAGTGGTGTTTTACCTATTTCGTAAGTAGTAGGAAAGCTCCAAGTTGAGCAGCAATACTGAAAACCCCAAAGTATGTACTTAAGAAAAAGATGGGAATATGAAGCCATATCAAAACTGCTTAATACAGCACAGATATAACTTTGTAAATCTGTCCTAATGCTTATACTAATGATCAGGAATTGTTCTGACATTCAGACACATTAAAAAATACTAATAAAATACTTGCCAATGTCTCAGTACTGTCTCCCTTCCTGTTGGTCACTAAACCTATAGAACCAGTAAGATCTCACTTTACCTATGTGTGATGAGTGGATGGTTTGAGGTTCACTGCACTTTACATGTTGCTTTTTTCCTTACTAAAAAATATATCTTTTTTTTATTTTCATGTTATTTACAGAGGATGTTGATACATTATATATTGGAAAAATGAAGGCAATTAAGGACATATTTCAATGATGGCTATATATTCACCAATCTGATTATTCAATGTAATGAGAATTTCAATTAGAGAGAGCTGCGTATTAATTGTACTATGTGAGTGGCTCAATCAATAAACACTTGTTTTAATTAAAAAGGAAAATTGTTTTTTTATTTTTTTTTATTTAACCAAGGCCTTTATTTGTGAAAGGAAAAGGTGAAATTAGATTAGAATATTGGAATGGCTGGTTGCAGAAGACCTTTTTTACCTTTTTATTTTATTTTGCTTGGCTGTTGGGTAGTGTTCATTGTAGGCAGAAATAGTCTCTCCATTTTTTTCCATACCATCTTATCAAATGTATCAAGGCATTTTTTTGTTCTTGTGTGGGACACACTTTGCCTATTCTCAAACTCTGCCTGTCTTTGTCCCTTCTTTGTCTTTCTGCCGGTCTTCATTCCTGTCTCTTCTGCTGATGTGACATTCAGTTGAGATTAAAGTAATCAAAGAACTTCCTTGGCCTCCTCCAGTGGGACAGCTAGACAGCAACACAGTCATCGAGGAAAGTGATGTGAACACTCCATTGTCTCAGCAGCCTCCATCTTCTCCACATTTACCCTCCCAGAACAGCCTTGAAGACACCAATGGTGGGTGTAAGAATAAAAAAACATACTTCTCTCATATCTTTGTATATTTGATTCTTGCATAAATTCTGGAAGGTTCCACAAGCCTCTTATGTATATCTAAATATCTAGAAGTGTGTTCCAGGATTCTACATTGAAACATTACTCTTTGCAAAGAAAGCTGCACTTTCATAGAGGATTTTCCACAGAGCTTTGTGAATATTCTTTGCAAGGAAAATAAAATACACAGCACGTTTGCTTCATTATGATTGGATGATGGAGGTCAGCAGAGCTTTACATCATTCAGTAAGCTCTAGGGAAAATTTAATAGCAACTTTCCTTGCAAAGTGAACAGTCTATTTGCCTTTAATAAATCAATCCCATAGGCTTTTCCCATATGTGTGTCTGTGTTTTTCCACATTTTAGATAAACATGCGCTCACACGTGACACCTCCTGAATATTAACAAGGATATCCCACATACCCTCTTCCAAGGCCTTTACTAATTTAAAAAAAATGTTGAATCCAGCTATAGAATCCATGATGGAGCAACTGTGTGCTAATACAAGTACTACTATGTTAGCATGAACTATGAAGAATTTCACATTTAAAAGTATTTACACCCAGAAGGCAAAAATCAGATGACCACCTTTTAAAATGTGGGAAGTTTTTTTAAAAGTAAAAATCCACTTGTGCTATAAAAAAAATCCTATGATAAAATTCATACATAGCAAGTATGCTGTTAAATCTCATTGTACAATTCAGCTGCTGCCATTTGTAATGGAACTCCTATAAAGATTCCTTCCGCAGCCTTCTTCCTACCTACTAGTGGGATGGCTCTTCCTGCTATAGTTTCATGATCAGACCCAGTGCAAAAGCAAAACTGCTGGTACGACTAATAAAAATGGAATTGGCTTTTTATTTTCCCTAAATTACAGAAAGGTATAAGTAGCAATTCTATGTGAGATCATTTTTTTAGAGTTAGCCTTAAAGTGCAAGTAAACCCATGGATTTAAACAGTTAAAAAAAAAAAGGCATGCCGGGAATGCTAACTGCACATTGGCTGTGCTCTCAGCCAAACTATCAAACCATCCAATGGCTGGTGTCATAACGAATCACATGTGCAGCACCATAGCAGTTGAAGATTAAACAGAGGCAAAGATGGCAGCTCCTTGGCTGAAAACGATAGGGGAGTTTACTTCCACTTTAATGTGATGGAGCATTTTAGGCATATGCTGTGTGTATATATAATCTTTTTTTTATTGTATAGATCAGGCTTACTCTTTTTAGCCTTGTTTATTTACATCTGTGTGTTTCACCAAAAGTAAAAACTTTGTTTCTGTACTTTTATAACTTACGGTAATTTCCAAGACCTGAAGCCATAGTCCTTTTTTTTTTTTTTTCTCTCTTTCCTTTTAAGCTTTTTCTTCATGTTACATCTCAACCTTCCTATTCTTCAGCATGAAATCTATTTGTTCAGTGTTCTGTTTCCAACAGCACACAATACCAATACCGTAAAAGCAAAATGATTTATATGAATAATATCAAAAATGATGGGCTTATATCCAAAAGTGCATTACGGCTTTGATGACCTATACAGCTTTGAAGAATTAGTACTGAGTAGCACAAAACCGAATGCTTTATTATCTAGAAATGTGTCGGTAAGAAAGGCAAGAATTTATTTTATACGCTGTGTTTTGAAGGGCATTGCAGCCTTTGTGGACGATTTGGCCAATGTAAGGGTTTTTTTTTTCCTTCCTCGGTCTCCCATATTGTAGGAGTTTTAAAGAATGACAGGTTACATAACAGGCTAGACAAGCATAAAATATGTGAGTGTCTTGATAGAAGCAGAAATAAAGTGCTCCCTTAAAAGATTTAGTAACCATACTTGATACAAAAAGGAAAGACGTCTACAGTATGTTGCTTTGTTTCTGCTTAAACTTACTTTGAGACAAAATAGTATTTAAAAAGATGTGACTTTCAGATACTGAAGTATATAAGCAGATTAGGAAGGATTGCCTTGAGAAATAAGTACGTGCAGACTTTAGTCGAACCTTTGTATCGACTAATGGAAGTATTAAAAGAACATTTAGAAAGAAAGAAAAAACTACAATGAAGGGTTTAAATGACTCTTGGAAAGGCACATGAATATAAAACATGTACAGTACTTTGGGGAATTAAAGGCTATTTAGTGCTAGGCAACAACTATTTGCTGTATTGCCACTTTTGCTTGTGCGTATAAATATAATTTCTGTTAATGGTTTAGTTTTGAAAAATGAATGTATGAATTTTGATATTTCCATAAAAAAACAATAAGACAATTGGCATTATAAACATTAAACAGTTAGAGATCGAACATTGATTTGAAGATGTTGGCTGAAATTGTGTACTATATTTGATATTAAATAGAACCTGCAAGGGAAGAATATGGGAGCTGCCATTGCTGTCTTGTTTTTACAAGTTCTGGAACTGTCATCTTCATCCTTATTTCATTGCTAGTTAATTTGTTTAATACTGGAACAAACATGTAGGGTTGAGAGTGTCCGTTTTGAACTCTGAAGAGGGATTTTGAAAACCATATTTTCTTTATATATCTACTTTAAGCCTAGGGTTCACACTATTGCGGGGTTTCCCTGCATCCCATACGCATATCAGGAGATTGTGACCGATTCTCAATGGAGCTGGTTCACACACCTCCGGACTAGCTCCAGATCGAATTGCACAGGAGTCCTCTGCATCTTCTGGTCCATTTTAAGGTCTGAATTCAGTCAAAGATTCGGGCCACAATGGGACCTAAAATGGTGAACAAGGATGCACCGACCCCTGCCGTGAGCTTTTTCTGTATGAAGGTGTGAACACAGCCTAAAGTAAATGCACTTTAATCAGCCCTGTGCTGCATATGCACAGTGCTAAGAATAGGTCTCATTAAATATAATGGCCAATATGCCATGCTCCTTTTACGTTCTATTCCGGTGTCACCAGGACTAGTGTTGAAAGTGTATGGCTATCCTAGAGACAGGAAGACAATAAAAGCAGACTGTTTTTAACTCCTCCCCACCCTACAAAATAGGCTTTTGTCTTTGTTCCAATCAAAATATAACCCATCCCTTCCTGTACTTATAGTACCCTGTCACTGAAACAAGGTGGTCTTCAGTGAAGAACCTGGTATTAATGCAAGTAGCAGCCCTTTGCCCCTGAAGAAAACTGAAGCTGCTCTAAGCCTAACCCTTAACTTTTATCCTTTTGTAAACTCCATCTTGATCATAAACCTAACCCTAAAACATAGACTGAACCCCTTTATCATGGCAAAAACTGTATTATGATGTAATGACGTCCAAGCTGTCAAAAACTACTGATTCTCTGAATAGAAATTGAAAACCATAAGATGTCTTACTGACTAAAGATACATATGAATAAATATTATATCAGATACCATAGCTTGTGAAAATCATTCATATGTTGAAGGCAGAACTCTGAACTCTAGACGGATATAATACATACAAATGCATGTAGTTTGGTTTAATTCATAATTTTTTCTCAACAAAGGTGGCGTTCCTTTAGCTTGATTACATTCACTTGCAATGCCCCTGGGGCCAATCCTGTTCCTAGCATTTATAACTGCTCACAAGGATCATGCTGACAGATGGAAAGAGAAGAGAGATGACCTGATCAATCTATTTCTGCTCTTATAATGTCCAGTCATAGGCTAGGGCAGGAAGCTTATCTAGCTCTGTTAAACTGTAGCTGAAAAAGTCACCATAGTTTCTATAACAAATTTCATTTTTTTTTTTGTGATGTTTAAAAGATGGTTATAACATTTGTTTTCAATGCAACAGTAGGTGGGTTGCAGATAGCCAAATATTTCCATTTTGGCACAGCTGACTGAGGCCTCCCAAACTTCAGTATGCAAGCGAAATCTATCAACTGGTGCACATTTTAAATGCAGATATAGAGACTTTGAATATGAAGATGCTAATGAGCCTCCATACTTTATGGAAATCTTGTAGAGCTCATGATACAGAATAAAATTACCCAGGAAGGTTTTCATGGAGCAAATTAAAACGCTTCCTGCAATTTAAAAGTCAAGCTATCACTCTGGAATCTTTAGTGTGGTGCCTAGCAAGTGCGATATTTCCAACTCTTTTCAACAGCATAATATAGATAATTAACTTCCCTTTACTGTGACAGTCTGCATTTACAGTGCCGAAGAATTATCCATACAGAAAATGTATTTTACACAGTGCCTTGCTTCAAAATAAAGATTCTCAGCACAGTTATTACTACCACATCCCTGAATGCAGTCGCTATATAAATGTGTAATTCACTGTCAGTCTTCAAATAAAAAAAATATATTTTAAATTCTATAATCCATGCTAGTATCAAGTAATATAGTGCTTTCACCTAATTTAAAGTATATTTTCCCATCTGAGGCTAAGTTTCCACTAGTGCGACTTTTCATGCGATTTGGAACTGAAAGTCGCATGAAAAGTCGTACCCCATGATTTCCAATGAGTACCGTTCATATCTGTGCAACTTCAAGATGCAGCGACTTCAAAGTAGTCCCTGCACTACTTTAGTCCCACTTTGATGCGCCTTGAGGTCCATAGACCTCAAGAATACACAGGCATTTATTCAAGTCTCACTAAAAAATTGTATCTGTTGTATGAATCGATGTAAATGAACATTGTGTAACTACACAGTTCAATGGACAAAGTCTGCTGGAAAAAAGTCTAACCTGGACCTGTTTAGCCTTTATCTTATTGTGATTAGTCAATTTTCAGGGCAGAACTTGCCTACCATCATTTACTTGAATCAGAATCCTGCAATAATGGCTGCAGCAAAAGAATACCTTCCAACACACAGATCTGGCCAATAGAGCATACCAACCAGTAAGGTGCCAGCTTTCTTTCTACATCCTTCTATGGCAAAGGTATAAAATGTGGAGTGCTGTAAGTTTTTTTTTTCATTGCTTCAGTTTTCATGACTTGGGTACTATCGAGTAAAAGTGTACAGGTGAACGCTTTCAGTATCCTCCTTTTGCCTCAATGCTTACATTCCGATCCGATAAATACCTCTTTACTGATACCTCTGGGTGTCAACCATACCGGTCGGTAACTATCAGTATGGTGGCTTAGTGGTTAGCACGTCTGCCTTGCAGCACTAGTGTCCTCAGTTTGCATCCCAAGTGGGACACTGCATGGAGTTTGCATGTTATCCTTGTGCTAATGTTGGTTTCCAATGGGTACTTAGGTTTACTCCCACTCCAAAAACATGCTTGTAGATTAAAGCAGATGTACAGCCAAAGCTCGTTTAGCTGTACTTCACTTCTGGTTTACAGGAGTGCAGTAGATTCTGTGACCTGTTTTCAGCAGACTGCAGGCTGCATCTGCATCTGCATCACAGAGCTGGTCAAGGCTCAGGCAAGATCACAACAAGGAAGTCGGGATCTGCCCACGTGCCTGGGCTGGCACCTGGCTCAGCCTCTCAGAGCCGTTGAGTGCCTGAACCGGCCGCTCCCGCCCCCCTTGACAGCCCAGTGCTCCAGTGAGCAAGGAGGGGGCAGTTTAGAGAGTGGGGACTGACAGTCCCCAGCTCTCTGCTCGGGGAGCCCTGAGAACAGAGCGATCTGTGCTGTTGGCTCACTCGGTTCTCAGTGTTAAAGTCGGCAGGAAACAGATGCAGCATTGGACTGATGCTACATTCACCTAGGCAAGTATGCTTGGGGAGAAAAAAAATCCCATGCTTCTCTTTTAAGGTTCCTAACTAAAATGGCCCTATTTGATGTATTTATATTCGGTAGGGACTTTAGACTGTATGCTTCTAACTACACTGTTGTGAATGTACAATATGTGTAAAGCACTGCTTACAATTTCAATGCTATATAAATACCTGTAATAAGTGACATAGGCTTACCGCCATTTGAGGAGGGTGCTTCATGGGCATCGGAAATGGGTGGCAAGACCTCTTTTTGAAGTCTTTGTAACATTTGCCATTGTATGTTTTATTTAACCATTACATGTTGAAATATTTTGTTTAGTTTTCAACATGTAAATGAAAGTGGTCTATTTAAATTGAATAAACGTGTTAATCCTACCAATACTGGAGTATATTTTATTGCCAGGAAAGTACCAGCAAAATATATGCAATTTTTGTAAATGGAGTGATTTGCTCCCACAGAATTAGATTTTTGCTGAGTGCATGCTTTGAGGAAGATATACTCTGTGTTACTGGAATAGAGTTCTATAATAAAACACAAACCATTATCCTTCTCATGCCCTATATAAGTGAGATATGTAACCTTTACCGACCACTTAGAGATTAACTTGGCCCGTTTAATGCTGTCATTTATGTTATTGTTCTTATGGGTACATGATATTTGCATTATCAGATGAGCTTTGATGTGCTGAAACACAAACCTAAAACATGCAAAGTCTTTAAGGCAAGCAAACAATGAATATTGCAGAACAAGCCGTGAATATTTTCTTATCTGCAGATCTGATGTTCTGGGACTTATTCTGTGTCTGAGGTCTATTACACAGCCTGATTAGCCAATTAGGTGGAATCTTCCATTTTGCCTAATTCATGAACCATAAATCCTTCATGATTTCCATAATGAAAATGGAGAAACTCTGAGGATTAACTGTTCAAACAAACGAAACACCAAGCAGAATAGCCTTCCTTCTTAAAATGCTAGCATTTTAGACGCAGATTCTAGCAAGCAAAGAATGCTGCATGTCTCAATGTATATACCATCCTTTTTGTATAATGCCTATTTAAAAGGAATGTATGTGTGTATATATGTATGTGTATAGATATATAGAGCGAGAGATGCAGTATATACACTATTACCAAAAGTATTGGGACACCTACCTTCACAAGCATTTGAACCGTACTGGCGTCTTAATCTGTAGGATTCAATATTGCATTGGCCCACCTTTTGCAGCTATAACCACTTCTAAACCTTGTGGACCGTATTCCCATAAGAGTTGGAGTGTGTCTATGGTAATGTTTGACATTCTTCAAGAAGCGCAATTTGTGAGGTCAGACACTGATGTTGGACTCGCAGTCTCCATTCTAATTCATCCCAAAGGTATTCTATCTGGTTGAAGTCAGGACTCTATGTAGGCCAGTCAATTTTCCCCACCCAAAACTCGCTCATCTATGTCTTTATGCACTTTGTGCACTGGTATGCAGTTGTGTTAGAACATGAAGGGGCCATCCCCAAAAATGAAATTGACCAAAATGTCTTGGTATGCTGATGCCTTAAGAGTTCCCTTCACTGGAACTAACAGGCCAAGCCCACACCCTGAAAAACAACCCCACACCATAATCCCGTTTCTGTCAAATGATTTGGGCCAGGGCACAAGGCAAGGTCCATGAAAACATGGATGAGCGAGTTTTGGGTGGGGGAACTTGACTGGCCTGCACAGGGTCCTGACCTCAACCAGAACACTTTTGGGGTGAATTGGAGCAGAGACTGCGAGCCAGACCTTCTTGTCCAACATCAATGCCTGACCTCACAAATGTGCTTGTGGAAGAATGGTCAAACATTCCCATGTACACACTCCTAAACTTTGTGTACAACCTTCCCAGACGAATTGAAGCTGTTTATAGCTGCAAAGGGTGGGACAACAAGATATTAAACCCTACGAACTAGGACTGGGAAGGACATTAAAGTCCATGTGCATTTTAAAGGCAGGCACCCCAATAGATATCTATATCAATTTTTTTTTTGTTTTTTTTACACCTATTTTAAAGAATTGACAAGTGCTCGTTTTGATCAGTTGAGATCTCTAGTAGTATCGTGTTCTGACTCAAAATCTTGCCATTGTCATTCATTATTTTGTAAAGATACTAAGCACTAATTGTTTTAGCAGATCATGTCTAGCTGTATATTTTTTATATTCGTCTATCTACGCATAACAGTTTGCTTTTAGATTCAGCGGAGATGTATTTTTATTTTAAAAGTACAATATACCGTATATACTCGAGTATAAGCCGAGATTTTCAGCCTCTTTTTTGAGGCTGAAAGTGCCCCCTCGGCTTATACTCGAGTCACCGCTGTCTGACTGCTCGATCAGCGTATCGAGCAGACAGACGGCGGACATTAAAATTCAAAAGCCGCGCCTCCTTCTCCGCCTCCGCCTGTGATAGGCGGAACACTGAATTTCCCAGCAGTCAGTGTTCCGCCTATCACGGACATCCGCTCATTCTCATACTACGGACGAGTATGAGAGGATGTCCGTGATAGGCGGAACACAGGCTGCTGGGAAATTGAGTGTTCCGCCTATCACAGGCGGAGGCGGAATTTTGAATTGTAGAATGGCCGCCGAGAAGAGCGGCGATCCATCGGCACGGCACGGGACGGAGGAGGCACGGGACGGAGGAGGCACGGCACGGGACGGAGGAGGCACGGCACGGGACGGAGGAGGCACGGCACGGGACGGAGGAGGCACGGCACGGGACGGAGGAGGCACGGCACGGGACGGAGGAGGCTCGGCACGGGACGGAGGAGGCTCGGCACGGGACGGAGGAGGCTCGGGACGACGGCGGCGGCTCGGGACGGAGGCTTGGGACACAGGTAGGCTGGACACACACAAGGCTGCACGGACACACACACACACACACACACACACACACACACACACACACACACACACACACACACACACACACACACACACACACACGGATGGATGGATGGATACACACACACACACACACACACACACAGGGATGGATGGATACACACACACACACACACACACAGGGATGGATGGATGAATACACACACACACACACACACACAGGGATGGATGGATACACACACAGGGATGGATGGACGGACACACACACACAGGGATGGATGGATGGATGGACACACACACAGGGATGGATGGACGGACACACACACAGGGATGGACGGACACACAGGGATGGACAGCCATGTCTCACCCTCGGCTTATACACGAGTCAATAAGTTTTCCAGTTTTTTGGGGGTAAATTGGGGGCCTCGGCTTATATTCGGGTCGGCCTATACTCGAGTATATACGGTAGCTTACTTGCTCGTCTCATTAATATGTTAGAGTAAAATATTCATATCTGAGTCAAGCAAGCTGGAACTAAGCAGTGTTTACATCTTGTGGTGGTCCAGGTCAAGTCCCCACATGGGCTACTGTAGCTCCTCAGAGAATAATGGACGTTGTGTATGAAGTAGACAAATAGTAGTCTTTTTGGGAGAGCTTCATGAAAGATGTGTGGTGTTTTAATCCAGAAAGACCAGCTTATCTATAGCCAAATCTCACAATTAGGAATGAGCCGAACACCCCCCGGTTTGGTTTGCGGCAGAACATGCGAACAGGCAAAACATTTTTTGAACATACAAACACCGTTAAAGTCTGTGGGAAACAAACGTGAAAAATCAAAATTGCTTATTTTAAAGGCTTATATACAAATGATTGTCATGAAAAGTGTTTGGGGACCCGGGTCCTGCCCCAGGGGACATGTATCGATGCAAAAAACATATGCCTGAGGGGTGTCCTGTTTATAACCGTCCCACAGCAAAAGGACATTTCTAAAGGAAAAATTTAATGTATTGTCAGGTCCCAGCAATATAGATAAAAATACCAAAAAAAGGCGTGTATGTCACCCCCAAAATCCATAACAGGCCCTTCAGGTCTGGTATGGATATTAAGGGGAGCCCCGCACCCATTTATTTTTTTTAAATGGCTTGGGGGTCCCCTCCCATCCTTCCCAGCTGCCAGCAGAGTTATCCAGTTTGCTGTGAAGGAAATGAAACATCCCTGCCCATGCCTTCTGGACCATGAGTCAGTGGTAATATGAACCTTACTGCTGACTGCCCTGTCAAATGAGACCAAACCTTCCACATGCTGGTAGAGAGCCAGAATGGCCTTCTGTGAAGAAAAATTAAGTTTTGGAACCTGCCACTGAGGTACAACACATTCCACAGATTCAGGAAAGGGGGCAGAGTATACCTGCTGAAAAGGCAGAAGTTGCAGTGCTAGCAATTTTCTAGCATTTAGATGCTGAGCATGTTGATGGCTGGGAACAAGTTTTTTTTTTTTTTACGGTTCAGCAACTGGGGTAGGGAAATTTGCCTGCTAAAATCAATTAGTGGTGTACTGTTAGCAGATTGGCTGCAAGTATTTGGGACACCTATTGCTATACCTTCATTCCTCTCAGTGCAGGTTTTTGAGCGGACTAGAGGTTTAGTAGGGTTGGAGATCCCAGATGAGGAGTAAGGTGAAGTCCGCCTTTTTCTTTAGATGTGGGTTTTTCAAGTGCTGTTGCCAATGGACTGCATGGCAGGTCTGGTCAAGCATGTGGTGCCCATGCGGCTGCTGTTTTGGCCATGCTTGATCCACTTCAGACATTAGGTTGCAAACAATGGTGTGATCTGCTGCACACATGTTGAAAAAGGCCCACACCAAGGAACTTTTAAAAGTCGGCGAGTTGGCAGCACCCTGCACCTGTGGAGCTCTGCAGTGTGATGCAATAGGGTGGGTGCCTCCTAGATCATTCTGCTTCATTGGAGTTGTACCTCTTCCTCCTACTCTCTTCTCTCAGGCACCCAAGTACAGTTAGTGACCTCATCACAACCTCCCTCCTCATCACTGGAGCAAACTTGGCAGTATGCTGCAGCTGGGGGAACATGACTGCCAGTTTCTTGTCCTTCTTGGTCACCCCTCTCACGTTACTCCTTTCCTCAACCTGGAAACCAACATCGGAGCCTTCAAATCGCTACGCATCCTCCAGCAGCATGTACTTGCTAAAAACTTTTACCACTCCTAATTGTGTAGTATATTATCAGATACAGAGACCTATAAAATTCAAAAAAATTAAAAAAAAAAAGACCCAACAGTTGATTTCAGAAATTATTTAAGCAATTTGGATCAGTATGACTACTATACACGAGTCCTCACTAAGAAAGAAAAATGATACTTATCACTGTGTTACAATAGGATACCGACCGTATACACATTGCCAAAATCCATAAAGATTCTGTGAACCCTCCAGCAAGACCAGATGTGAATATTATTAGCTCAGTCTCCAAGAATGGATCATTATCTGGGCAATTCTCTCCAAACCAGCATTTTAAACACTAAACCCTAGCTTAACTGCTTGCCGACCAGCAACCGCAGTAAAACAGAATGGTACGGCTGGGCAAAATGTTGACTTGCATCGCTTTGCCTTTCGGCCACTAAGGGCGAGTGTGTGCCTGGAGCTGACACAAATGCATTTTTGTAGCACTGAACGCTGTATAATTGTCAGTGGTCCCAAAAATGTGTCAAACATGTCCAATTTGTTCGCAATATTGCAGTCCAGATAAAAATCGTCAAATTTTTTTGTTTTTTTTACTAGTAAAGGCGGTGTCTAAGAATACATTTCTTAGACGCCGCCTTTACTAGTAAAAAACAAAAATAAAAATTCCATAAATCTATCCCTTGTTTTGTAGACGCTATAACTTTTGTGCAAACCAATATACGCTTATTGTGATTTTTATTACCAAAAATATGTAGAAGGATACATATCTGCCTAAATTGAGGAAAAAATTTGCCTTTTTTAGAAAAAATTTACATTTATTATAGCAAAAAGTACAAAATACATTTTTTTTTTTTTTTTTTTTTCAAAACTGTTGCCCTTTTTTGTTTATAGCTCAAAAAATAGAAACCAAAGAGATTATCAAATACCACCAAAAGAAAGCTCTGTTTGTGGGGAATTTTTTTTTTAAATTTGTTTGGGTACAATGTCACACGACCATGCAATTGTCAGTTAAATCGACGCAGTGCCGTATCGCAAAAAACGGCCTGGTCATTGAGCAGCCAAATCTTCCGGGGCTGAAGTGGTTAAAGACAGATTTTATTATTGTTAAAAGAATTAAGACTCCCCATACAACCTGGTATATTTTTGGTAACTGCCCCTGTGGCATTGTTGTATACAGTGATCCAACGCAACAATGCCATGTTAACCCTGAATAATGCATTTAGCAAGAGAGATGAATTGCCCTATGTACAGAAGAGGTTTTTAGGGATGGCTCTTGATGTCTGCCTCTCGCGCAACTACTTTTGGTATGACAGCAAATTCTATACCCAGATAAGAGGTGTGGCAATGAGCGCAAAGTTTGAGCTGAGCCTTGCCAACCTCTTTATGAGCCAATGGGAGGATAAACATATCTTTGGTAGGGAGAATAAGGACATTTTTTACAAAAGATTTATAGACAATCTGATATTCATTTGGGCAGGGACTAAGCAATCGTTGAAAGATTTTATGGAGTTGAATAACACCAACAATATAAGATTCAATTTTCATTATAGTAGAGAACATGTGAACTATCTTGATTTAACTATGTTACAGAATAATGCTGACTACTAAAGTTTTCTTCAAAGCCGCTGATAGGAATAGCTACCAGTAAGGAGTGGCCATAATCCTTTATGGCTAAGAAACATCTTGAAAGGGCAGTTTATACGGGTCAGGAGAAACTGTACTGCAGATGTTGATTTTAGAGCTCAAACACAAATCTAAAAAAAAGTTTTGAAGAAAAATGCTATGACACCTTAGTGCTGAACAAAGCAATCAAGGAAGTAGGGCAGTTATTGCAGACTGTATGTTTAAAAGGCAAAGAGACCCAATAACACAAAAAAGAATGGGGGTTCATTAGCAATTTCCACGTGCAGAGAAGTGGAAGATATTTTTAAAAAACGTTGAATGATATTGGGTATGGTCAAAACTTTAAAATGAGTATTACCAGATAACCCCACTTTTATTTGTCGAAAAGCACCTTCTTTTGGGGATAGGATAGTAAAGAAAGTGTTGGATCTGCTCACACAACCACAGATGTTCTGGCACTTACATTTTCTGAATGCGTAAAAACCAGGTAAGGTGTTCCAGCAGGTTAATACTCACTCATATTAGAGGTCTTACTAAGTTCAGTTCATCTAATGGATGTGAATTTGAGATAAAAGATTGTATTTCTTGCAGTTCGATATATGTGGTCTATGCCCTGCATAAAAATCCCCATCCGCTGCCTAATATGGCTTAATGTATATTCGCCGAACTGAAAGAACACTAGGTTAGAGAGTCTCTGAGCATATTTATAATATATGCACAGGGTATAAAGATCAGTGTATCATTATACTTTAGGCATAACAGGGACCCTGCAGGCCTGAAGTTTTGGGGTATCGATATGACCAAACCTCTTTGGCGAGGTGAAAATAGTCAGAGAACTGTCAAAATGCGAGACTAAATGGATTTTTTTTTTTGGACTATCACTTTGAGTGACACTGCGATCTCGCAGTGCATTATGAGGCATAGCACGGCACTCATTTTCCGCTAATGCCCCATAATGTTCACTCTTCGGCGTATAGGTGAACACCTGATGTTCGACCCGAACATCAAGCTCATTCCATACAGTTGCTTAATCTGATCAAATATCGTATCGTAAACTTTTTTTTTTTTTTTTTCTAATCATACATGGCAAGCGGATTAAACCTTTTTGGGTGTATTGAATGCATTGTGGGTACAATTTGAACCAAAACTTGTTTTAGGCGTTGGAGAAAATGGAGAAGAGTTAAAGCCTATGTCAGATTTGTATTGCTCATTTATTTCCTCATTGTGGAGATTTAACCTCATTTCATGTCTTGATAACAGCAGGCCTGTGGAACATATAAAAGGATATTGCATTTCTATAAATTTTATAGGGCACATCATAGGGTCCCGGGTGGGTGGTTTTTAGGGCTAATGGGGGGGCATTTTGTTGGGGAGGATAGGCCCATCTCCCTTTGTAGGGCTGCAACCTATTTTTTTCCTCCCTGGTTCAGGTGGGGGTGTTTTGAGGGTGGGTTTGGCAATATAGATATATCTATATCTATCTCTATCTCTATAGATAGAGCGAGATCCTTTGCAATTATAGCAAAGCATTTTCCTATAACTGCCTAAGAAAACAAGGTTACATTGTGACTAGCTGAATTGGTACGTTTGACATTAAAAAATATTTGAAGGTAATTGCTGTACTATGTTGGAATGACGACACCTGTATTGAAATCTCTTTAACCGTACTCGGATATTTTTAAGCCATTGTGCTGAAAAAATGGGTGAAAATGTGAATATCCTTTCTTCTATGTAGTACAGCAATGTTTCTCAACTACAGTCCACAAGTACCCTCAACAGGTCATGGTTTTAAGATTTTCCCTCAGATAAAACGGCTCTAGTAATTACTAAGCCAGTGAAACTGATCAAATCACCTGTGCAAAATAATGGAAAGCTTGAAAACATTACCTGTTGGGGGTACTTGAGGACTGGAGTTGAGAAACATTGCAGAAAAGTCTCAAAATGCATTATTTTTAAAGTTTAACTTGCTGTATTTCCAACCTGCTCTGTTAATTGCTGTATATTTTAGTGGTGGTGATATTGGTATGAGTGTGTATTTGATCAAATCTGTCATCAGTTTCTCGTGAGATTTGGGCACACAAGTTTTTTTGTTTTTTTTAGAGTGCCCAAAGGAAGCTTCTAGGATAGTAGTGACAGTATTTCCTAATTCTGATACATTTCCACTGCCTGTGATATGTCTATATTAAGATATTTTATTACTTTTCTAGAATGTTTTGTTTAGACGGGAAACAGAGTTCAACACTGCCATCTGCTGTTTTGTACTTGCAAGGTTTGCAATTATAACACAAAATTTCCTCATCAAATCCTTATTAAAGTATTACAAGAACCGCTAAAAAGCATTCTGCTCCTCTTTGAATTTTTATAGGCACTGCACATTGTATTTTTACGGTCAAGGCTTCAAGGCAAACTCTGTGAATTAGCCCAAATCTTCCCTTGTAGTTCACCCCTCCTCAACACTGCAAGCATGAAATGCTTGTTAAGTGTAGAGGTATCAGGAGAAGCTGTATTTACCCTACCCCTTGCTCCAGCAGGATTCAGCTCTGTTCTTTTCTGCCTGCATGCTCTAAGCTGTGGGCAGTCCCTTGGCATCATCACTAGGGATGGGCCGAACACCCCCTGGTTCAGTTCACACCAGAACATACCAAACAGGCAAAAAATTTAGCAGAACACATGAACATTGTTAGTCTATGGGACATTAACATGAAAAATCAAGTGTTCATTTTAAAGGCTTATATGCAAGTTATTGTAATAAAGTGTTTGGGGAACCGGATCCTGCCCCAGGAGACATGTATCAATGCAAAAAAAAGTTTAAAAAAAAGTTTTTTCGGGAGCAGTGGTTTTAATAATGCTTAAAGGGAAACAATAAAAGTGAAATATTCCTTTAAATTTGTACATGGGAGTTGTCTATAGTATGCCTGTAAAGTGGCACATTTTTCCCGTATTTAGAACAGTCCCTGCACAAAATGACATTTCTAATAAAATAGTCATTTAAAAGTACTCGCGGCTATAATGAATTGTAGAATCTCGGCAATACAGATAAAGCATTGAAAAAAACTGCATGGGATTCCCCCAAAGTACATTAGCAGGTATTTGAACCTTTTGGGTCTGGTAGGAATGTTAAGGGGAACCCTGACGCAAAATTAAAAAAATAAAATAAAAAATTGCGCCCGGGTCCCCCTAAATTCCATACCAGGCCCTTCAGGTCTGGTATGGATATTAAGAGGAACCCAGCGCCAAAATTAAAAAAAAAAATGTTGTGGGGTTCCCCCCAAAAATCCATATCGGACCCTTATCCGAGCACGCAACCTAGCAGGCCGCAAAGTTTTAAAACCTTTTTTTTTTTTTTGCAATAATGTCTCCTGGGGTAGGCCCCGGGTCCCCAAACACTTTTTATGTCAATAACTTGCATATAAGCCTTTAAAATTAACACTTTTGATTTTTCATATTAATGTAAATGTCCCATAGACGTTAACGGTGTTCTGGCGGCTTTTGAATTTGCCCCGAACACCGCATATTTGGTGTTCTGTAGAACACCGAACAACCAAAGTTCGGCCCGAACTTATGCTCGGGCTGAACCGTTCGCCCATCCCTAGTCATCACATACAATGCAGAGCTATTAACCCTGCAGTGTATGTGAGGAGGAAAGCTTGTGACTGTGGCTTACAGAGGAGACTTTGGAGACCGGTCACATAGATGGAAGAAGCTTGCAAGAACTAGAAGTAAGGTACAGTTTACTTATTCCTGCTCCCCTAGACTTAACGAGCCATCAACCCTTGTTGAGGGGTACCATTTCAAGGGTAGATTACTGAATTTGGGCTTTAAAGTTACGTAACTTATCTAATCATGGGGCATATTGATAATGCATGCGATTGTTTACAAAAACATTTTAGATTTGCCTACGAGCTGGCAACCATGACTTTGGTTCCCTGTTGAACTAAAGCTTCTATGCATATTGATGTACTGGAACAAACCAAATGCCATGCACTATATTTTAACTTGGGAATAGATTCATCTGTGCTTGTAGCTGGATTTGGATAGACCTACAACTTGTTGGCCTATTGGCTTGGCTGTCCAAGACGACAAATATTTTACCTTTGTTTTTTGTTATATTATCCAATGAATTTAATTGGTTGGTGGGTTTATGCAGCTTCTGCAATGGAAAAACTTGCATCTCACTACCCCACAACCTCGCCCAATTATTGAAGTGTCTACCTCTTACGTGTGATGCAATTAGGAGTTACACCACTTCATGACCAGGTCTTTTCTGGAACTTTTTACTTACAAGTTTAAATTTAGTATTATTTGCTAGAAAATTACTTGGACCCCCAAACATAATATATTTTTTTAGCAGCGACCCTAGAGAATAAAATGGTGATCATTGCAATAATTCATGTCGCACTATATTTGCGCAGAAGTCTTTTTAAACACCATTTTTTTTTTAAAGAAAAAATACACTTCAATGAATTAAATACTAACAGCCTAATTTTCTTTGTATAATGTGAAAGATGATGTTATGCCAAGTAAATAAATACCTAACAACATGTCATGCTTTAAAGTTGCACATGCTAGAGGAATGGTGACAAGCTACGGTACTTAAAAATCTCCATAGGCGGCGCTTTAAAAATGTTTACAGGTTAACTGTTTAGAGTTAGAGGTGGTCTAGCACTAGAATTATTATTCTTGCACGAACGATTGCGGTGATACCTCACATGCATGGTAGCAGGTGTGACTTGCATATGCGTCCGCTTCTGCGCACGGAGGGATGGGAGGCCCTTTCCTTATTTTTCACTGTTCTTTTTTATTTATTTTGATCACTTTTAATCTCATTACAGGGATTGTAAACATCCCTTGTAGTAGATATAAGCATGACGGGTCATTTTTTTATTGTGTTACAAGAACAGCTAAAGAGTGTTCTGCTTCTCTTTGAATTTTTAAAGTCACTACACACTAAACTGCACACTGTATTTTTACTGTCATGGCTTAAAGGCAAACTCAAAAAGACCCCCGATCGCTCATTTACCTTTAAAAGCAAAAGAAAAGAAAATTTTTGACAATTTAAAAAATTATTTCTTTAAGCCCGAGAACCAGAAATAAAGTCAAAGGTTGCTCTGGTCCTCCAAGGGCATTGAGCTGAGTGGGGACCATCTTACCCTCACTCGACTTCCTGTCTAGCTAACAGCCAGATCTGATCGCTTCCGGGTTTACAGACGGCTCCGGTAAACCCGAAAAGGGGGAAGAAGACACCTCTCCCGCCACCTCTAAAAGAGATCCCGTGACAAATCCACCACTGGGATCACTTTTAGCAGATGCCGAATCACCCACAGAAAAAAATGCCACCATAACCCCCCAGTAATAGACATCAAAGTAAAGACATGTGTGTATGTATATATACTGTGGGCGGTCAGCAAGGGGTTAAAGTAGTATGAAACTCTCAGCTACTTTTAACTTAAACTGGATGTAAGCCCTCCATATACCCAGTGAAGTTAACAGCCTCAGATGATACACAGGGATGAAACAAATCCTCCTATATAAGTTTTACATGCATAACTTCTGTCTCCACCTTGATATACGGTTTAGAAAGTGCACGTTCTGTTAGAATTTTCACTTCCTGATTCCCCTGTAGGAGGAGATCATTGCTAGACGCTGTGAGAAAGCTGATTGGAGGAAAGGCACACACCCCCTCCCCACACCAGAGGTTGCCTGCATATAGTTTAGCTGGCTGCTGATCTATTTATAGCAACCTCCCCAGACACACACTTCTATCTTTGGGCCTCGGAGAGCTTGTCAAAAAATGTTCAGGCTGATAAGAAACCGAGCAGGACAAAGCTATGAGACACAGGGCTTTGAAGAGAGATGTTAAAACACTACAGTTATGTGCCCAGCTCAGATTTAATGAATTGGGTTTACGTTCACTTTAACAGATTGAGACAACAAAATAAACATTCCCCAGTAAACCATTTGTTAAAATTCTTACCCCAGTACCTGCAGTTTACTACTCCTTATGCTGCTGGCTCCCATCCTGTGCTGCTTCCCTAAACTTCTGGTCTTCACAGGAAAGTGTTAAAAGTGGACGTTACAGACTCCAGTGAGTCTGTTTGCTTGGAGAAGAAAGGAAGAGTAGAGAGGAGCAAGAGAATACCTTGCCATACTAGGCTATGGGGCTGTGTGTTTCTCTTGATGCACACAATGTAGGCAGACCTAGCTCTAGTCCATGCATGCAGGTTTGGATCCATAAGATGCTGCTAGTGAAAGGAGTCACTGTATAACAGGATACTCAGGTCAACGGCCATGCAACCAGCTTAAACTGGAATATAGGCAAGGATTGTGTACTCGGTCAGAGATTAAATTAGCTGTTGAAAGTGCTTATGAAAACTAAGCGTTTAAGACTAGGTTCACACTGATGTGGTATGTTTTCAATAAGTTTTGTAGTGCTAGTTAACCACTTCAGGACCGCCGTATTGCCATTGTACGTCAGCACAATGGCACAGGCAGGCAGAATCACGTACATCTACGTGATTGCCTTCCAGCGGGTGGGGGGTCCCATCGGACCCCCTCCCGCTGGTTACGGCGGTCCGATTCGGTCCAGCAGCGATCCGTGATGAGGGGATGGCCGTTCGTTTTCGGCCACCCCCTCTGGATCGCTCCTGGCCAATGAGAAGCTTCCTCCCCTGTGTATTGTTTACACAGGAAGGAGGAAGTGATGTCATTCTCCTCGGGGCGGTCTTTTTGACCGGACTACGAGGAGAAGAGTAAAAGTAAGTCTGCACGAACACTACACTGACATGTAGGTACACACAGGCACACAAACCCCCCCCGATCGCCCCCCGATCCCCCCCCGCCCCCCCTCCCCCCCCAGTCACAGTGTCACTGATTGCATTGATCATTTCTTTACTGATCAATGCATTCAGTGTCAGTTGTGACAGTAAAAACTGTCAGGACAGTTAGTGTTAGGTCCAGGGTAGCCCCCTATCACCCCCCAATAAAGATTTAACCCCCTGATTGCCCCTAGAGTTAACCCTTTCACCCCCTTTTGCCAGTGTCACTAAGCGATCGTTTTTCTGATCGCTGCATTAGTGTCGCTACAGTCGCTAGGTAGCTAGTTATTTTTTTAGGTTCACCGCCAGGTTTTTATAGCGCTAGGTACCCCGATATACTACCCAATAATGTTTTTAACCCCCTGATTGCCGCTAGTTAACCCTTTCACCCCCTTTTGCCAGTGTCACTAAGCGATCATTTTTCTGATCGCTGCATGTGTCGCTAGGTAGCTAGTTATTTTTTTAGGTTCACCGCCAGGTTTTTATATCGCTAGGTACCCCGATATACTACCCAATAATGTTTTTAACCCCCTGATTGCCGCTAGTTAACCCTTTCACCCCCTTTTGCCAGTGTCACTAAGCGATCGTTTTTCTGATCGCTGCATTAGTGTCGCTACAGTCGCTAGGTAGCTAGTTATTTTTTTAGGTTCACCGCCAGGTTTTTATAGCGCTAGGTACCCCGATATACTACCCAATAATGGTTTTAACCCCCTGATTTCCGCTAGTTAACCCTTTCACCCCCTTTTGCCAGTGTCACTAAGCGATAATTTTTCTGAACGCTGCATCAGTGTCGCTAGTGTCGCTAGGTAGCTAGTTAACTAGGCTCCCAAAAAGTCCCCCACATGTGGTATCCCCGTACTCGGGAGAAGCAGCAGAATTTATTTTGGGGTGTAATTTGACTTCTGCCCATAGCATGTGTGAGCAATATATCATTTAGTGACAACTTTGTGCAAAAAAAAAAAAGTTTGTAATATTCCCGCAACTTTTGGCAAAATATAAAATATTCCATGGACTCAACATGCCTCTCAGTAAATAGCTTGGGGTGTCTACTTTCCAAAATGGGGTCATTTGGGGGGGTTTTGTGCTATTTTGGCATTTTATGGCCTTCGAAACTGTGATAGGTAGTGAGGAGTTAAATCAAAAATTTGCACCCTTAGAAATCCTGAAGGTGGTGATTGGTTTTCGGGGTGCCGTGCGCGACTAGACTCCCAAAAAGTCCCACACATGTGGTATCCTTTCACATATAACCATGGCATGTGTGAGCAATATATCATTTAGTGACAACTTTTTGTAAAAAAAATTTTTTTTTTTTTTTTTTGTCATTATTCAATCCCTTAGGACAAAAAAAATAAATATTCAATGGGCTCAACATACCCATCAGCAATTTCCTTGGGGTGTCTACTTTCCAAAATGGGGTCATTTGGGGGGGATTTGTACTGCCCTGCCATTTTAGCACCTCAAGAAATGAGATCGGCAGTCATAAATTAAAAGCTGTGTAAATTCCAGAAAATGTACTCTAGTTTGTAGACGCTATAACTTTTGCGCAAACCAAAAAATATACGCTTATTGACATTTTTTTTACTAAAGACATGTGGCTGAATAAATTTTGCCCTCAATGTATGACTAAAATTTAGTTTATTCGATTTTTCTTATAACAAAAAGAAGAAAATATCTTTTTTTTTCAAAATTTTCGCTCTTTTTTCATTTATATCGCAAAAAAAAAAAATCGCAGAGGCAATCAAATACCATCAAAAGAAAGCTCTATTTGTGGGAAGAAAAGGACGCAAATTTCGTTTGGGTGCAATATTGCATGACCGCGCAATTACCAGTTAAAGCAGCGCAGTGCGAAATTGCAAAAAGACCTCTGGTCCTTAAGGTGTTTATTGGTCCGGAACTGAAGTGGTTAAAGAATCTCATGCAGTCAAACTGCATCTGCATTCATCTGTGATTCCAAAGCTTTTTCAAAGTGATTTGGATGCATCTGAGATTCTTTCAGGACTTGAGAAATACAACACAGAGACCTAGAAAACGCACTGGAGTTGCAATGTATTTGAACACCCGTGCGGTTTCCATTCAACTATATGGAGCCTCCATAGAAATGCATGTTCTTTCACTTATCTTGCAAATCAGTGCCTTGTGGAATGCATCCAATCTTGCATCAGTGTGAACCAGGGCTTAAAATCTTTTTAACTTTTATGTTTTAGAGACCATTAAATTTCAAAGAAAAATTAGAGTCTTTTTATGCAAAGCAACTTTATCCCTCATGTTACTTGATTAGGCAAATTCAGAGAACCAAAATTAAAATTAAAGTGAATTTTTAATACACTGACCAGAGAAAGCACTTAACAAACTCCAAGCCACTTACTTTATTATGGGAATGCAAATAAACGTGACAAAATGTTCGCTTGTAACCTTTCAGAGGTATAAACACCATTCTTAAAATGAAATCATCCTTCGCCCACCAGGTCTCTAACCCAGACATAAATTCCAAGGTATGTCAGCACTACTATAATCTGCCTGAATAGCATTTTCAGACCTTTGTCCACTTATATAGATATAGATATAGATATATATTAATAATTATTATATATACATTTTTTTTCTTTCTTTTTAACGCACATGCCATACTTACCTGCTCTGTCCAGATCCTCCTCTTTTCAGGTCCCTTTCCGGCGCATCCTGTTGAGTGACCCCACAGCAAACAACTTGCTATGGGGGCACCCGAGCTGCAGTGATCATTCAGACATAGAGCTGCGGCACTGCACCCGCCCCACTCTCTCCTCATTAGCTCACTGACTGACAGCAGCGGGAGCCAATGGTGCTTTGCTGCTGCCTCAGCCAATGAGGGAGAGTGCTAGGCAGCCGGGGTCTCTTGTGCACATCACTGGATCGAGATAGGACTCGGGTAAGTATGAGGGGGGGCTGCTGCGCACAGAAGGCTTTTTTTATTTTATTACATTGCATAGAATGCATTGATTTAAAAAAAAAATCTTCTGCCTTTAAAACCACTTTGATTAAAGTATCTTGGATGAGGAAATACAAGTAATGGGTATAATTGATAAACTCAGCACCAAGTCCTTGGTATAATATAGTAACAAAGGGAAATTAATATATGGGACTTTAAAGGTGCTATTACAAAACCAATATGAAAATGCACAAAGACCTATATAAAATTACAATTTTATTACAAAATAATTTTGATAACAGATGGGTTTATAACCCACAAAGAAAAAAACAAATTGGATGAAGCTTTGCAAGTGTAATTAACAATCCCATGCACCTTCCCCTACACATAGCACAGCAAACATACTATGTTACTCCACTGAAGGTGGTGTATTAATTACACTTGCAAAGGTTCATCCAATGTGTTCTTTGTGGGTTGTATTTTTTTTTTTTATTGTATTACAAAATAATTTTTGTTGAGGGTTATGTAACAGCACTGTCCCAAATATTAATTTCCCTTTGTCGGATGAAAAAATTAGGTATTATGTTCAAACTTGTTAAGTTTGGCCCAGATCGATTTAACTTCAACTATTGTGTGTGTGTGCACGTATGTGCAGTGATTTGCAAATCTCATAAACCCATATTTTATTCACAATAGAATATAGAAAACATATCAAATGTTTAAACTGAGAAAATGTATCTTTAAGAGAAAAAAGTTTAATTTTGAAAATTGGTGGCAGCAACACATTTTAAAAGTTGGGACGGCTTAAGAAAAAACAGCTGGCAAAGAGGCACTAACCAGGAAGAGCTGTAAGAATATTTTGAAAGTATATGGGTTAACTGGCAACAGGCCAGTAACATAATTGGGTATAAAAATGGCATCTTGAAGATTCAGAAGTAAAAATGGGCAGAGAGTTGCAAAGCTGCTTCTAAACTTTGTTGAACAATTTCAGAGTAATGTTGGGACAGGACCATGTTTACCACTATGTAGCATGCTCTTATTAAAACAAAAAACTTCTTTCAGTATTGATGGTGCCTTTCCAGATGTGCAAGCTTGCCCATTCCATACATTCTAATGCACCCCCATACCATCAGAGATGCAGGCATTTGACCTGAGCGCTGAAAACAAGCTGGAAGAAGCATTTCCTCATTAATTCAGAGGCCACAGTGTCCATGGTTGCCAAAAAATGTCAAACTTCAATTCGTATAACCAGAGAATAGCTTTCTACTTTCCAACAGGCCATTTTAAATGAGATTTGGCACAGAGGCAGCAAGTGTTTATAAATGTTCAGATATGGCTTTTTCTTTGCATGATAATGCTTTACCTTGCATTTTTTGGCTGACAGTGAACTGTGTTCAGACTGATTTTTGGAAGTATTCCTGAGCCCATGCCATGATGTTCATCAAAGACTTGTGCATGTTTTTAATCCAGTGCCGTCTGAGGGCCCGAAGATCACGGATATCCAATATTGCTTTTCCAGCTTGTCCCTTGTGCACAGAGATTTCTCCAGATTCTCTGAATCTATTGATATTTACCGTAGTTAATGTTTAAAGCGGAATTCCACCCAAAAATGGAACTTCTACTTTAAGTGAAGGTGACCCCCTGACATGCCACATTTGGTATGTAATTTTTTTGGGAGGGGAAGCAGATATCCTCTTTTTAGGGACATTCAACTCCCACTTCCAGGGCTCCACGAAGCCAGAAGGAAGTTCACCTTTTCCTCCGTACAGTCTACTAGGAGACATCACAGGTCCCAGAAGATTGTCCGGCCAATCACAGCATGCAGCTTGGCTCGCGCATCCGCAGTGCTCGCCCAGCTGTGAAGCCGGGTGCCCACAGTCACAATGCCGGCGCCGAGGAGAGGAGGGGGAGAGGAGCTTTGTTCGCCCGCATCGCTGGACCGTGGGACAGGTGAGTGTCTGATTTATTAAGTCAGCAGCTACACCTTCTCTTTTTTTTTTTTTTTTTTTTTGTAGCTGCTGACTTTTATATAGGTGGACCCCCTCCTTAAAGTCTTTACAATTTTATGTTGAGAAACATAATTGGTAGGGAAAGACCAAAACATGGTCCATGGGACTGGGGATCAGAAGCGGCCAGTGCTACATTGGTCGGAAGGGACGGCAGACGGACCTGAACATGGATCCCCCCCCCACCAATCACTCCAGCCCACCACCGTACACCATTCCCACCCCGCCCCACCCCTGGTCACGGGCTCACTTACCCTGTGCAGGTAATTGCTAAGCATGCACACAAATGAAAGGTGTGAAGAGCAGAGATGCACAATGGTACAGTGAAAAGCTCACTCTGCTCCTTTGTCTATGGATGAACAAGGCAGGCTAGGCTGTTATCTTGGGGTGATGCTGCCTTTACCTGCAGGCTCTGGGCTCACCTCCTTCTCCCATTCAGCTCCTTAACCCCAGAGCCGGGTGCTGTGCTTGCTGCAGATGACTCCACACACTGCCCCCAGAGTGACACGGAGGGTGCCTGCTATTCGTTCACTGTAAGGTCTGGTCCGCTCCCTCCTCCTCTCACCACCACATGGTCTATGCTGTCCTGACAAAATGGTGCGCAGCACATGGGAATGCCTGCTGCTGGGAGAGAATGAACGGAGCTAGGCAGAGCAGGGAGTAGGAGCGCGTCTCTCCCTCGTGTTTGAGTTAATCTGCAGCGGCTTCCCCCCGCCATCTCCTCCATGCCCCGGCCTCCATGTCCCCCCTCCGCCTTCTCCTCCTGGCCAATGGGGTTTTAGAACTCCCAGCCAATGGAGAAACAGGAAGACATTGGCAAATATTTGCTAATGTCAAACAACTGTGTGCTCTGGCCCCGAGCCCACCCTTTTTTTTAAGCCAATTAAAACCTTCAGCTTCTTAAAAAAAAAAAAAAAAAAAAAAAACCCCTATTGAAATCTATGCGTCTGGTCCCCCTTATGTAGATTGGGTTGGGGGGGGGGCAGTGCGCCCCCTATGGATGGCCCACTGCTGTTATGGACTTGTCTTTTATGCTGTCTTAGGGGTGGATCCTAGGGGTTAACATAAATGTAAAAAGGCTGACATGAGTTTTGCACAAGCCTCTGTAAGGTAAGCTACCAAGTATCCTTGATGGAAGTATTCTTGCAGGTTCTACATTGGATCTATGTTGTCCCAGAAAAGATTCATGAATTTGATTCCCAAATACTTCAAAGGATATACAACATTGGCCCTGTTCATCCTACATATTTCTTACGGATTTCAAATCACTTAACTGTTTTATATATATATATATATATATATATGTTTAATTATGATATTTTATAAAGCTTAACCAGATGTTCCTGTTGGTCTTTTTCCTATGGAACAAATATCTAGGGACAGAGAACCCATGTCGGTGACAGCTGGGAACCAGTGCTAAGCCCAGGGCTGAAATGGTCAGCTCCCGGGCTTCTGATCATGCTACTCGACATTAAATAGGAGCACATATAGCAGATTTTAGTGCATTTTATTTACATCAGAAGGAATGTGACCCTGCGATACAGTAAGAAAATCTTATATTGTATAGCTTATTGTGTGTTTTTTTTTTTTCCCCATTTATAACCTATTTAGATGTAGTGTTTCTTGGGGTAACTAATGCCAAAAATTAAAATGCTAATGCATCACTTAACCTGCATTAACTCTGTAGCTGCAGGTTGCAGGAGCAGGTTGAAGAGGTAGTGAAATATACTGTAAGACTGCATTAGAAAGCATCAATATCTCAGTATCCAGAGGGAGCGAATAGACAGAAATACTGATGTGAAAGCCCGTTAAGCAGTAATGTATTCTTGATCTGATCTGTGTACACCGTAGTCCCAGGCCCCCTCCAGCCTTTTTCTATTGATTTTTGTCATCCTGTGTCACCATTGCACTGATAGTCTTTTTGTTCACCATCAACATTTCAGGATGCATTAAAGATTTTACTTCAAGATAACAACATTTATTGTCCAAGATGTATCAAAATTTGGCACCAGAAGAATCTATTTACTAGCTCTTCTCTGTACACCTTTTATTTTATTCTGCTGCATATTTATCTTGCCCTTTAGATCTATTCTCTCTCTGGCTCGTTTTGAACCCTCTGTCTTTTAAGGTGGCTTTAAAGAGGGAAAATTTCTAATGGTGAGTTACAAGTGATGATTCATTTAATAGTCTTCACATTTCAAGAGACCCAGGACCTGCTTAGATCTTCTCCTTGACTTGACCAGCATATGGATGTGATGTATCCTCAGTTAAAGCGTAATTTTTCTGTTGCATATAGAGAGATTTTCTAATATTTTCATTCCTTGGAAGCACCCCTCCTTACCTTCTAGTTATACCTTACGCAGCCCAGCTATCTCCTCATCATTTTAAGACACTTCAATCTATTACAAAGCTTGAAACGTTTGTCATGTAGGTCTATATGCAACAGGTTACTTACATTTAAACCAGCTTATCTGTAAATTAACTTCTTGAAAGAGCTATAACATTATAGAAACATTTATTGCATTTATGATACCAAGAAAAAAAATACCCTAAATGAGTGTGAATTCACCTGTATTTCTGAGTACCGTATATACTCGAGTATAGGCCGACCCGAGTATAAGCCGAGGCCCCCAATTTACCCCCAAAAAACTGGAAAACTTATTGACTCGTGTATAAGCCGAGGGTGAGACATGGCTGTCCATCCCTGTGTGTCCGTCCATCCCTGTGTGTGTGTCCGTCCATCCATCCCTGTGTGTGTGTCCATCCATCCATCCATCCCTGTGTGTGTATCCATCCATCCATCCATCCCTGTGTGTGTGTGTGTGTGTATCCATCCATCCATCCATCCATCCCTGTGTGTGTGTGTGTGTGTGTGTGTGTATCCATCCATCCATCCATCCATCCCTGTGTGTGTGTGTGTGTGTGTGTGTGTATCCATCCATCCATCCATCCATCCCTGTGTGTGTGTGTGTGTGTGTGTGTGTGTGTGTGTGTGTGTCCGTGCAGCCTTGTGTGTGTGTCCAGCCTACCTGTGTCCCAAGCCTCCGTCCCGAGCCGCCGTCGTCCCGAGCCTCCTCCGTCCCGTGCCGTGCCTCCTCCGTCCCGTGCCTCCTCCGTCCCGTGCCGTACCTCCTCCGTCCCGTGTCTCCTCCGTCCCGTGCCGTGCCGTGCCTCCTCCGTCCCGTGCCGATGGATCGCCGCTCTTCTCGGCGGCCATTCTACAATTCAAAATTCCGCCTCCGCCTGTGATAGGCGGAACACTCAATTTCCCAGCAGCCTGTGTTCCGCCTATCACAGACATCCTCTCATACTCGTCCGTAGTATGAGAATGAGCGGATGTCCGTGATAGGCGGAACACTGACTGCTGGGAAATTCAGTGTTCCGCCTATCACAGGCGGAGGCGGAGAAGGAGGCGCGGCTTTTGAAAATTAATGTCCGCCGTCTGTCTGCTCGATACGCTGATCGAGCAGTCAGACAGCGGCGACTCGAGTATAAGCCGAGGGGGCACTTTCAGCCTCAAAAAAGAGGCTGAAAATCTCGGCTTATACTCGAGTATATACGGTAATAAAATAATTTTATATCCCTATTAAAAATCTCAATCTTCTCATTGTAAATGTTTAAAAATGAACGTTGGATATAAAACATGTTGACCCTCATTTACGAATGTTCACTTTGCAAAGTAACTGCCTACGTCTGTAGGGTTTTTGCAAGCACATGATTGGATGATTGAAAGCAGCAATTTGATCTGCTCCACTGCCAAAATTATCACCCCATATCCCTTCTAAATTCCAACCTCAAACTGTTCACTAAAATTCTTGCAATGCCCCTGATTGAGCTGACCCTGAAGTTGATTCATTCTGACTAGGTGGGATTTGTCCCTATGAGGAAAGCTCAAGATAATATAATAAAGGCTGTAAATTTGATCCACGCTGCTTATGCCCAAAAGATCCCCATGCTACTCCTGTCGACTGACGCTGAAAAGGCATTTGATAAGATGAATTGGGACATTCTGACGGAGACCCTTAGACATGTTGGTCTGAGCCAGTGGATGATGCACTTAGATCCAAGATATCAATTTCAATCCTTCTGCACAAGTGAAAGTTAAGACACCTCTCCTCCTTTGGAATTAAAAAGGAGAGGTTACATTTTGGGGGTATAGGGGTGATCCCTCTCCCCCCGAAATATCTCTGGCTTTTGAGCCCTTTTTAGGTCTGGTCAGAAACAATCCAGACATAACAGGCCTTTACATCAATCCCTCCTGGTCTCCAAAGGTGGCAGCGTACACAGACTACTTTCTTTTCTGATCTAACCCTCTGTTCAGTTCTGAGAGCAGGTTTGGTAAAGTGAAGACTCACAAAGCCTTATCATTCTTCCATGTCAACTATCAAAAGTCAGCATCTTTGTCCACCCTTCTTAAGACCAATTTACCTTTCAAATGGGCCACATCTCACAAAAAATATCTGGGCATATATCTTAGTGGGGAGGATATTTTTTGCACTAAACTTCCCACTACTTTGAGGTCCCTCAAAGATCTCGCAGCTTGGCAGAACAGCATGTTTTCCTGGTTCGTTTTCAAAATGAACATGAATTTGTGCATTAAAGTGCATTTTTTTTTGTATCGTACAAACACAAAGTGAAAAGATACATAAATTGCAATAACAGAAAAAACGTGTGTGTGTGTGTGTGTGTGTGTGTGTGTGTATGTGTGTGTGTGTATATATATATATATAATATATATATATATATATATATATATATATATATATATATATATATATATATATATATATATATATATATATATATATATATATATATATATATATATATATTCTCTTGGAAGTGTGGAGGATATTTTTTTGCACTAAACTTCCTACTACTTCCCACTACAAAGATCTCACAGCTTGGCAGAACAGTGTGTGTATATATGTGTGTATATATATCATTAATACAAATTGTTTTGAAAGTCCATAATTCCAATGATGTGTCTGGATTAGTAGACGCACACCAAAAGCAAGAAAATTCCTTCACCATATATATTGAATCCACTCAATGTGCTCCAAATTGAAAGCTGCTCACCAGATGGATGCGATCTCTTTTTTTTTTTTTAAAAGATAGGTCTTGTTCCTGGAAACCACTTCTTTAAGATGTGTCTCTCCAATGTTTAGATATCTTATCTATCCCATAAAAGTAGCCTGGGATCTCTATCATGGAACATTCTAAAGTGGTTTGATGCACAGTTTTGTAAACCCGTTAGTAATATTAGTGGCGTGCTCATTAATCCTGGTCTGTAGCTTATGTGTGGTCCTGCCGACGTATTGCATTGGGCATGGACATTCCAACACGTATGTTATGTGGTCTAAATGGCACATAATCTTGACTTGATTTTATGTTCTTGTTTACTTACTACAGAATGGAACCTCTCTATTTTTCTATTTTTTTTTCTCTTTGTAGTATTGCGAACTTTGCATCTAGTCTAGTGCAATAATAGAAACGATCTCTATCTAAGAATTTTTTTTTGGAGGGGGAGTCTGAAATATTGGGTGCAATCTTATTTCTTAATCCTGGGGCTCTTCTATATATAAATTTCGGTTTAATTAGGGGGAGGGGCCCTAGATTTTTATCCTTCAAGAGGATGGGCCAGTGTTTTTTAAAAATGTTTTCAACCTTTTTGTACTGTCTATGGACACCTGTAATGAAGTTCCGATCTCCCTTAAAATTCTTTGGTTTACTATTAGAGGAACTCTCTATCCATAGTAGATGCATTGTTCCTACAACGTTCTAATTCTTGAGGAGTGTACCCTTTCTCCATAAACCTAGTTATGAGAATATTGGGTATTAAAATCCTCCAAACTATCAGTTTCTCTTCATTCGCCTAAACTGGCTTTTGGGTATCCCCCTAAGCCATTATAAAAGCTCCTCCCATTTGTCATGTATATTTTTTCTACTTTTGAAACCAGAAAAAAATGTTGCCCATCGCTATTTTTAATCCCTCAATCAAAAGCTGAATTTTTACCCCTTTTAATGATTTGTTTCAGGGCCCATTTTACTGCCTTTAGGCCGGTCATGTTTCTTAATGTTGATATACAGAGATTCTATATCTACTGTAACCAAAATAGTGTTCGGGGTAACCTTACATTTTTGTAACATCTTAATCAGTTCTCTACTATCCTTAAAATAGACTTTTCCTTGTGTGACTAATGGTTTCAAATAAATATCCAGATATTCTCCCACTCGAATACAAGGAATCAATCCCCCTGATGATAGGCCTTCCAGGCGGCACATTTAAATGTAAGCAGACAACCTTCATGTTTTATGTACGATTTTAAATAAACCAACGGTATTTCGCTATGTAGTATCCATTTGTTTCTTCCATATGGGATATTGTGGTGGAGAGGGGGTCATATTTCAGAGCACTCATCTGGGTATCTAGGGTATCTAATCGAGGATTTCCCAAAAGCTTATTAGACCATCTTTTTAAATAAAGAGGTCACATCCATCTGGTGAGCAGCTTTTCAATTTGGAACACATTGGGTGGATTCATTATATATGATGAAGGAATTATCTTTTGTTTTCGGTGTGGGTCTACTAATCCAGACGACACATTGATTGGAATTATGGACTTTAAAAAAACAATTTGATGTTTTTTTTTTTTTTATAGTTTTTCTGTTGCAATTATGTATATTTTCACTTGTATGTGTTTGTACGATACAAGAAAATATTGCACTTTAATGCACATATTTACTTATGTACTTATGTTACATAGGGGGTGTTAAATGATGATATATTTCCTATCACCGACATTCACGGACTAGGTTGGCCTGTTATCGTGGCACATACTTACGATGTATGAAGGTCAATGACTATCTTATTCTACCATGAAATGCAGACTTCAAATCTATATGTATACAAAGATGGCTATGACCAGCAAGGTCAACACGGAATAATCATTGGTTTAAATGAGTCGTCCTTGATTTCCTCTTTGTAACATGTGGTTAGATTTCCATATCTATTCTTCCCATAGAACTCTTAGTTATCTGCAGTTGAATTGCAGCCCAGTCACAGTGACGCTTGCAAATGAGTGCTCTTCTGTCTAGACAGGGTTTATATGCCATGGTCCTCAGGGTTTTTACTGCGTGTCAGGAGCCACTGCCCATCCTGTTTTTGAACAAAGTATAAATGTATTCAGTACATTTCATACAAATCTTATCTGACCAAGGGGCATATTTTAATGCATCAGATAGGGACATAAATATGTTTTCAAATTTTGCAAAGTCCTCCTTCAGAGGCTTTAAATTTCCCTTTCCAGAAACTCACTTGCAAGCCCAGGGGTAACCTATAGCCAACTTTCTTTTTGTGATGGTGTTTAAACAGTGGGTAATCATCCAACAGGGATTAATTCCACAAAAAATGATCTTGATTGTTTAAAATCTTCATTGTGCTATTCAAAATAAAAAAATTCTAAACCATTTCAGTTCATTGGGGCCTGTGACCAGTTACTGAATCACTTAAGTTGACCTCACTCTTCAAAAGGTTGAGCACCCTTGCTGTAGACCATGATCAATCACCTGTAGCTTATTGCAATTTCTTGATTGTGTGAATATTTAGGATAGATTAATCTTCAGTGTCGTTTTCTACACCCTCCAGTGAAAAACATTGCACAGGAAGCAAATTTATCCATAGGACTTATGCAGGTATCATGACCTTCCCTAAATAGGCAAGGTTACATGAATACAGATGCCCCCTTTTAAAGTAAAACTAAAGGCAAAACATTTTTCTTAATTTTGATAGTGGAGAGGGATTAGAACATCTGTCAGTTGTTGTTGTCTGTGTCCCAGTTAGGGAGATTCACCCTCTCCATTTGTCCTGCTTACGTTATTTTTGAAAGTGAATGTAAAAGAAAATCTCACCTTTTTGGGTTGTCCTCAGAAAAGTTAGTAGAGGGGAAATCTTCCAATAGGGACATTAGTTCTGATGGCCTGGGGGTCCCCAAAATATTCCGGTAGTTTGCTGAGATTTTTCTCACTTTCTGTTTTTGGCTATGGAACAGTAAGTAATGGTAAATCTCTCCAATGGGACACAGATGGCAAAAATCTTGCAGGGAGTTTTAAATCTCCCTTACCCTATCCAAAAAATGCCTATAGTTCTACTTTAATTCTTTTTAATGCATTTGTTCTTTCTGTTCTGTGGTCAGCAAAATTACAGTTTATAGTTTTTCTCTCTTTCTTCAGCCCAGTTTGATGGTACTGATAAAACAGGCATGTCATCATCCAGAGAGGACAGACTCAGACACACGCACAGACACTCAGCTGGGAACTTGAAGGCAACCAAGAATCCAAGTATAGAACACACCAACTCAGTGGGAGAAAGGATAGATCCTTCCCTGCCATTAGAAAGTCAATTGTAAGTATAATTAATATTGTTGCTGGGGCACAATAAAGTCCTTTTAGACTGGGATCAAACAATTGATCACAGATTTAGGAGACTGTTAGATGAGCTACAACTTAAATAAAAATACATTTCTGCATTAGCTTTGGAATGCATTAACTCTCTTGTTTAGTATGTTCACCATCTGCATAGCAAAGCCAAAGGAATCACCTGCCTATGCATCTACACATAGTGCTCTTTTTAGCTGTAGAAGTTAGAACAGAGCCCCATCAACATTCCTAAAAGGTATTTTATTACATCTTTTTTAGCATACAAGATTTCACCTTGGGCGATCAGGGATGTGGGGCACTATTGTGAACTTGTTTCACTAGTATATATATTTATGAAGTAGACTTCCCATTAAATATGTTCATTTATTATGTATTTTGTGCATTTTGTGTACAAATTCCTAAGATGTCCAAATTTCCCCCGCTCTCCCCATATGTTTTTGGGTTATTCCTGTCTCCATTTTAGAAATATAATTGCCATAAACCCAATACCTAATTTATAGTGAGTGACTGGCAATTCTGCCTCCTCCTCCAAGTATGACTCCACCAAATTCCACCTTCCTTCTCCTTAAAGGATAAGTTCACCTTTTGTAACATGTTACATTACACCCATATTCAGGGTATAATATGTTTACGAACAGATGACCCTCTCTGACCACCCCAGCGGGGGTTTTCTCCCCCTGCTAGCTGTCACATTTTTTAAAAACGTGGCTCCGCCCACCTGGCTGTGTCACTCATTCATAGTCCTCTGATTGGAAAACTGAGTCCTGACATCTGTTGCGACTGTTGGCTTGTAGTTATTAATGAACTACCACAGCACTGTGGTAGTTCATTGAGCCTTCCTCTCAGATTGTATCTGCTTGCCCTTATGACGTACGGGCACATAGATACATTGACAGGTCTGCAGGAAACCTGCATGGTACTAGTGATGCTTTAGAGGCTCCGGAAACAAAAGAATAAATGCACTTTCTACCTGCAAAAAAATTTGCATTTATTTATTTTTGTTAAAAGGTAAATGTATGCTTTCATAATCCTCCAGTGTTTACTTTAGGTGCTGCTCATAACTGTGAAATGTCACTAATCACAGACTGATATATTTTGGTTTATAACAGATAGCATAATTAGCAGTAGAAAGATGGAGGTTCACTTACTGCTATAAACTACAATGGTCCTCATTGCTATCAAAATCTTAATATTTCCATGCAAAAAAAAGAAAAAAAATGCAGTGTGTGTATATTCTATATATGTGTGTGCCTCTAAATAATATGCAGACATTTTTTATATTGAGAATAGAGTAGTAGCCAACCCCGTCCCTTCAATGAGACAACCTTTTTGTTCTTTTGTTTTCTTTAATAATCTGATGCCCTCACAGCTGGTACCACGGTGCAATCAGCCGCACAGATGCAGAGAGTCTCCTGAGGCTTTGTAAAGAAGCAAGTTACCTGGTGCGAAACAGCGAGACCAGCAAGATTGACTTTTCCTTATCACTGAAGTAGGTGTCTTGTCTTTCATTTAAAAACAAGCAACAGGTCACGCAAGGGTACAGCTTATTATACACTTAAAGTTATTCTGCAGTTCACCATTTATTGGTAGATTTATTGTCTAAGGCTGGCCATACATTATACAATTTCTTTCTGTAGATTTTCCAAAGCCTTATAAAATGAGGTTATACCTTAAACACTTAGTGTGTATGCAATCAATAAAGCCCTTGCACTAAATAGTTAAAGGAAATTGTATAATGTATGGACAGCCTAAGTCTCAAAATAAACCCAAATTAAAGTCTTCTTTCTGTAATTCTGCGGGCCTCTCCTCTACAGACGTTGAGTGCACATATGGGAAAATATTTTTTTCAACCTGTTTATCAGTGTTTCAGCAAAAGAGGAAAAAAAAATGACATAAGGCATGATTATATTTAAAGCTGAACTCTGGGAAAGCCTAAAGAACACCCTTGCAATGGACACACTGCAGGAGTTAACTGCTCACTTATACTAGGAAAGTGCAAGAGCACAATTACCTCGATCCTACGCTCCCCCATCAAATGGCACGCTCCTCAGATCCAACAGTGAACTGTCCAGCTGTATCATATCCAGTGCAGGGCTATGGTCCATGCTTTGATCTTGATAATGTCAGATGACCTTAGGCGGCCGAAGAAGGGGCTGCAGGGACCAGTCCAGGAGCACTAAGGAGCCTGCCTGAGCAGAAATATGTAAAACTTCTTTCCTCAGCCCCATAGATATCAATGAGCAGTTAACCCTTGCAGTAGGGGAGCAGCGTCCAGGGGGAACATTCAGTTTTCCCAAAGTTTTTAAGCTTTGAAATACCTTACAATAATGGGCCTTACATAGATTAGATATTAGTGATATAAACTCGTCTTTCTGTTCAACTGGAATTCTGAGCTTGTGTGTACATGGTACAAAGTCTTCATGTGATCCTATTACTGCAGCACATTATACTGGCGTGGTTCTGTTGCCGGTGCTGAATCCCCACATTAATGGAAACGTGTATAAAGTGGTTCAAGCCATAAACAAGGCAAATAAAAAAAAAAAAATAAAAAAAAAAAACCTGGAGCGGTATATTCTTATAAAAATAACAATGGATTTGTTTTTTTGGTTTTGTAAAAAAAATTGTTTATGAATATTTAGTATTCTTTATTTGAGGATCATTGTCAAAATATTATTTTTACATTTAATATTCTGCAAGAAGGTTAGGTTATTATTAACTGACCTTTTCTACATTGTGTCCAAATTCCTAGCTATCCTGATTAAAGGGTTATTTATGGCACAGAGCTTTAGAATTAAGAGGGCATCTTCACGAACTGCTTGGAGCTTTCATTAGTTTGGTTCTCTGCTTGACATAGCTTAATAAAAGCTTGCTACCCTTGAGGGCAATGTAAAGTACTGTTGTCCATTAAAAATAGCAGTTTTAAATTGGATGGCTAGCAAATGGACAAAACCACCTTGGCAATAAAAGCCTGCAGTCTTCCCTGTATGAAGAGTAAGTAATTCTCATTCACTCCATATGTGATTTTTCATTGTAAAGAGGAGCTTAATATTGCTTTGGGAATTCACACAGTAAATCCCATTTCAGGTATAGTGACATTAGCCTACATGTTGTACAATAAAATTATTAGGGACCTGTGTGCACGGTATTTAAATATTATGCTACCCTATGCAGACTTGAATGATGATGTCCCTTTTTTAACCAGATCCACTCCTCCTTGTCATGTGATGGTAGCATTTGTTTTCACTAAAATGTTCTGCTAGAGGCATCTTGCAGTCTTTATGTACAGAACTAACGTTTACTGTACAGACCACCAAACAGGAGAAAATAAAAATTGTAGTTGCTTAAACATTCAAAGAACTTTGACCCCTCTCTACTGATCCTCTTGTCCTAGTACCCTAAGAACTAGTCTACAAGCACATAGTTGCCAACGTTTAAATTTTTTTTTCAAGGAACACCTTTTTTTGGTGTGCATTCAGTTAGCCAGCCACTGTAGATGGAGAATGCTTTAATTATAGGCAGGGCATTCAGTTAAATGGTTGTGGTTTTAAAACATGCATATCTTTAACCTAATACAATACTTTGAAGCTGAACTCAAGAGATTTAGCCACTTTCTAAAATGTGCTGGTTTACTATGGGCAACTTGGGAATAAGCTATCAAAATATTTTATTACTCAGCAGCTGCTCTGCTTGCCCCTCTACTGTCCATTCACAGAAGACTTTGCATTATGTGCACCCATTTACAACCTGCAGAGTGCTCTGTGATTGGGCAGGAGCAGCCACAGTCAACTCTGCAGGGGTGGATGCCTAATGCCGTGTATACACGATCAAACAATCCGGGGGAAAAGTCAATCCCCCGTGTGTGGGCTCCGGCTGACTTTTTTTTTTACCCAAAAGACCTGCGGACTAAAAGTAGTTTTGCACCAAAATGTGTCCGCCAGACTCACAGTCCAGCAGACAATACGGCCGTGTGTGTGCTAGTCCGCCATACTTTTAAAATGAATGGACTTTTCCCGCACGGAGAAAAGTCTGTTCATTTTGAGCGCGGCTCCAGGTAGCCGGGACCAGCGAAGGAAGCATTGCTGGCCCTGTCACCTGGTATGGAGTTAAAGGGGAAGCCCTACACCGAAAAAACGGCATTGGGGTCCCCCCCAGGTCCATATCAGACCCTTATCCGAGCACGCAACCTGGCCGGTCAGGAAAGGGGGTGGGGACGAGCGAGCGCCTTCCTCCTGGGCTGTATCAGGCCGTGTGCCCTCAACATGGAAGGGGGCCGTGCAGCCCCCCCACCCCAAAGCACCTTCCCAACAACCCTGGCCGTTGGTTGTCGGTCTGGGGGTGGGGGGCTTATAGGCATCCGGGAGCCCCCTTTAATAAGGGGGCCCCAGATCCTGGCCCCCCACCCTATGTGAATGATTATGGGGTACGATGTACCCCTACCCATTCACCTGTGAAAAAAATGTAAAAAAAAACACAACACACAAGGGTTAAAATAGTTTATTGCACAGCTCCGGGGGTCTTCTTCCGTCTTCGGGGGTCTTCTTGCCAGACTCCTCCGCTATCTTCTGCTCTTTTGCTAGCTCTTTCACTAGCGGAGGAGCCCGGCTTTCTTCTTCGATGCCGCCCTCTTCTTCCGACTTCGGGGGTATTGTCCCCCTCTTCGGGGGTCTTGCCTCCCTCTTCGGTTCTTCTTGCTGGGCCTCCGCGCCTTCTAGCTCTTTTACAAGCGGTGGCCCGGTCTGTCGCCGCCTTCTGTTCTTCTGTTCTTCTTCTCTTCTTGCGCTGTTGCCTCGTCGCTGTCTCTGGCCACAATGACAGGCAAGCGGGGCGACTTATATAGGGACATCGCCGGATGATGTCCCTGCCCATTATGATGTCAGTCCCATAGGATGCTGGGACTGTAACATCATAATGGACGGGGACATCATCCGCCGATGTCCCTATATAAGTCGCCACGTGCCTGTCATTGTGGCCAGAGACAGCGACGAGGCAACAGCTCAAGAAGAGAAGGAGGCGGCGGTGGCGACGACAGAAGACAGAGGCCACTGCTTGTAAAAGCTAGAAGAAGGCACGGAGGCCCGGCAAGAACAACCGAAGAGGGGGACAAGACCCCCGAAGTCCGAAGAAGAGGGCGGCGCGAAAACCCCCAGAGCTGTGCAATAAACTATTTTAACCCTTGTGTGTTGTGTTTTTTTTTTACATTTTTTTCACAGGTGAATGGGTAGGGGTACATTGTACTCCATACTCATTCACATAGGGTGGGGGGCGGGATCTGGGGGCTCCCGGATTCCGATAAGCCCCCTGCCCACAGACCCCGACAACCAACGGCCAGGGTTGTTGGGAAGAGGCCCTTGTCCTCATCAACATGGGGACAAGGTGCTTTGGGGTGGGGGGCCTTGCGGCCCCCCTTCCCCAAAGCACTCCCCCATGTTGAGGGCAAGCGGCCTGGTACAGCTCAGGAGGGGGGGCGCTCGCTCATCCCCACCCCCTTTCCTGACCTGCCGGGTTGCCTGCTCAGATAAGGGTCTGATATGGACCTGGGGGGACCCCCACGCCGTTTTTTCGGCGTAGGGCTTCCCCTTTAACTCCATACCAGGTAACGGAGCCAGCGGCGCTTCCTTCGCTAGACCCGGCTACCTGGAGCCGCGCTCAAAATAAACAGACTTTCCTCCGTGTGTGTGGGCAAGCCTGTTCATTTCAAAAGTACGGCGGATAATCCGCCCGACCTAGTCCGCTGGAAAAGTCACATGTGTGGGCAGGTCTGCTCATTCGGACAGTCCGGCGGACTTTATGGTGGTTTGTCCGCCAGACTAAGTCCGCTAGATAGTCTGATCATGTGTACGCGGCATTACAGTCAGTTGTCACAGTGGAAAAATGGTAATAGCTGTACTACTCACAACATTCAATTAAAAAGTAAATTGTAAATTAAAGGGAAAAGTCTAGCAGATGACATGCACCTCATTGGCCTTAAGTAAGCACATTTACTGCACATAACCTCATTTTATTTTATGTAAAAAAAATTGAGTATTATATTGTTTGTGTCACTGAAATTCAAGCAAGTAGATTTTTATTTTTATTTTTTTTGAAAATTTGCCTTTGATAAACAGTTGAGCATTTTATCATGTGATAAAAACCATTAAACGGCCACCATTTTATTCTCTATGGCCTCTGCTTTGAGAAAATATATAATGTTTAGTGGGAATTGTCTAGCAAAAAATGCAGATTTTAAAAAGTATGTGAACAATTAAAAAAAAATACCCTGATAGGCAAGTGGTTAAAGCACTGGAACTGAACGCAGTAGTGATTGGAAAACATTTTTTTTAAATTGCATGCCTTAATTCATTTAAAAAATCAACAGGCCCTTAAAGTCCAACACTGGCCTGCCCTATCCCACCCCCTGCACCTTTCTGTTGGTCATTGAGACTTCCAATAACCTTGTAAGGCCAATGAAAGCAAAAGTTGTGTTGCATCTTGATATAGTGCGGCCCTTTACCCCGTAGAGTCCCAACGTGCTTACATACACATACTAGGGCCAATTTTATAGATGGGATCTGATTAACCTACCGGCATGCCTATGGAGTGTGGGAGGAAACTGGAGTACCCATAGGAAACCTGCGCAGGCACAGGGAAAACATGCAAACTCCAAGCAGATGGTGTAGTGGTTGGGATTTGAACCATTGACCGTATTGCTGTTTGGTGAGAGTGCTAACCACTACACCACTGTTTTTTACAAATATAGACAAACTACTCTAGAGGCATGTAAACTGGGAATATTCTTTATGTATGTTGCAATATATTTTAAGCTGTTCGACTGAGTGAAATTATCTCTATGGCTATCCCCCACTTTACTAGCAAAAATTTCCCCACAACTGTAAAATCAATCTGTATATGCAGTAAAGCATGCTTGTTGTCCACTGTGGAATCTACATGGGGTCAATCCTGTGTATTGTGTAAAGACTGTTTAGTTCGGTCTACTCTGATCTCCCCTTCTTCCACAGTCCTCCATCCATCTGCTGATAGCACAGAGCCTTGGGGCACTCTGCACATTCTCAGTTTGGTGTGTCTTGCTAGAGAGTTTTTTTTATTTGTTTTTAGGGGAAGGTGCATGTGATCAGCACTGTCCAGATAGTCAGGGGTCATGCAGCCTCATAGGACAGTCAGGGGCAAATAAAATCTCCTCCTACAAGCTTTAACCAGTGCTCGGTCAGACACTGATAGAAATCACAAGACTGCTATATACTGCTGATGAGAAACGCTTATTAGCAGTTTCAATTTACTAATTTAATTGCATTTCCATGTTCGGTGTACTGTGGGAGACTAGTTGTAGTGAATGCAGGGTCCTGGGTTTAGTAACACTTTAAAGAAAATCAATTCCAACATTTGTGTGTATATATACACAAATTCTTACAACATAAACATATAGCTTGCATTTCTTATTACTGAATCTCAGGCAGCAGTAGGTTCCAAAGGTAGCTTTTGTAGTACAGTATACGTGTGACATGGCTGTCTATAGATTAATAGATACAAGGGCATTTAAGTCAAAGGACCATGTCTAAGAAACTGGTATAGCTAAAAATCTTGCCTTGGCTGTCAGTGCTTATAAGATGGTTTCTAAATTGTCTCTCTGATCTTATAACACCTTGATGCTCTACATCCCCCATCAATTTTCTTTTCTCATATGCCCTAAAGCATAATGGCTTGCAATAACCTCGCTGTAGTCTTAGGTGATATTTTGTCCTTGAAAGAAGAGATTTTGTGTACTCCACAATTACATTTTGTACTGATCCCTTTTATTCTCAAAATATATTAAATTACCTTGCTTTGTATTAAGGCACTTGTCTACTACATTTTAGAAAATGGGCAAAATGCCTATGTCATTAACCAGTGCCTGTCGCACATTGTTGTCTTATTCTCCTATGCATTGCGTATAATTTGTGGACTTAATTTTCATGAAAACGTAAAAAGCATTTTGTATGTGCAACAGACAGACAAGTGAAGTTCCTCTGTTCTGTCTGTAGATAACTTTATCCTTATGTTATTACCTACAGTCATATGGTTTGACATATTTACATTTTTGATTCATCTCAAGGCAAACTGTCCTTTGGTAATAATAAATATTATGTCCTTTAGGCTATTGATGATCCCACTTTCTTCTTGCATAGTCATGTTGTTGGATCTTATCTATAATCACAGCATCACATTTAATTTGTATGGTGTACATACCCATACTGGTAATATTGACGACTCTGGCATTTCCAGAATTGCTGGTATATCTGAGAGTGTTTGCAGAGTTATCTAACATTGGCATGTTTAACCACCTCCAGACCAGGCCTTTTCTGGCACTTTGTTCACATGTAACAATCAGTATTTTTTGCTAGAAAATTCGTTAGTACCCCAAACATTTTATATATTTTTTAAAGCAGAGGCCCTAGGGAATAAATTGGTAGGTTTTGCAATTTTTTTTCTTTCTGACACAGTTTGTGTGGCGGTTTTATAAACGCAATCTTCGGGGAAAAAACCGTCGTCTTCGTCTTCGTCTTCGTCTTCGTCTTCTTCCTTTTTTTTTTTTTTTTTTTTTTTTTTTTTTTTTATTAAAGAAAACAATACCTAGCCCAGTTTTTTTTGTAAAATATAAACGATGTTACACCAAGTATTTAGACAGCTAACATGTTGCGCTTTCAATTTGTGCACGCTCCTGCAACGGCAAAAAAAGACCATGTAAATGTTACTATCCATGCTAGAATTGCTGGCCATGATCTGTCATTCGTGGTAATACCTTGCATGTGTGGGATGATCGCTGTTTGCATACTTGTGGGATCAACGCGTGTGTTTACACACGGGAGGATTGAACACTTTATTTTTTATTTATTTTTTACACTGTTTCTTTCATTTTTCCTTTTTTTTTTCACTTTTACTGTTGTCACAAAGAATATAAACATCCTTATGACAGCAACAGGAATGTGACATGTGCTCTTTATGGAGCACCCAAATCGCGCTTCTGCACTTTAAAGCATGTCTGTGAATGCTTTAGATTTTGAAAAACTGGAAGTGAGATCATTGCTTTGCTTGGCTGTCCGTCCAGCCGGTGGATGCAGCTGTGCATAGTAACCAATCCGCTTCTAGGTTTTTGTTTTCAAAGCTTAATTGAACAAGATGCATTTAGAAGCTGATTGGGTATTATGCACGGCAGCACCAGATTCTGTGTGCACTAGTTTTAATAAATCTCCCACATACAGTACTAGGACAAATTTTAGATGGGATTCAGTCAATTTACCAGCATATCTTTGGAGTGTGGGATGGAGCCCACACAAGCCTAGGAAGAACATGCTAACCTCTGAACAGATTTCAAACCAGGGACCCCAGTGCTACAAGGAAGAAGTGCTAACCACTAAGCCCCTGTGCTGCACAGTAATGTACTTGGGTTTCAAAAATTCAAAAAAAGGGGGGGGGTGGGAGGGTATTATCACGGTGTTTACAGATAATGCATGGCAATTTGTTGCGTTTTGTTAAATATATCCATTATGGTGGTCATATAAGAAGGGTTCCAGTTGAACAGAGATTTGATATTCGTATGCTATCCTAATAGCATATGATAGCATACGAATAACAAATCTCTGTTCAATTGGATCCCTTTTAAATGACCACCATAATGGAGATATTTAACAAAACTGAACAAATTGCTATGTTTGGTTTTTAATGTTTAATGTTGTTCATAATTTATGTATATTTTATCTATGTATAGTTTCCGTTATCTGTAAGCACCGTGATTCCCCCCCCTCTTTTTGAATATTTGATTTCTTAGGATGAGGCGCTAGACACTAAGTGTCTACCTTAGTCGAATAAAACCTTACAAATTGTACTTGGGTTACATTTACAGGTTTTGTACACATTAATTTCAGCTTGTAGAAGAACAGTGGGGTTGATTTACTAAAGGCAAATATACTGTGCACTTGCTCCAGAGCTTAGTAAATGCTGCAAAGCTTCACTTTGCAAAAATACCCAATTACATGCAAGGTAAAAAAACAGCATTTTTGCTTGCACATGATTGGATGACAGAAATCAGCAGAGCTTTCCCTCATTTCAGAGCGAGAGCAACTTGCAGTGCACATTATATTTGCCTTTAGTAAATCAACCTTGATGTGTACAAAACACTTTTATATTTGCAAAGCTTTCAGATAGTATGCCTCTTGTGATGGTGGATAGTGTTGATCGTGATGAGCGGGCTTTGATAGTTCCAGACACCTCAGATCATGTTTTGCCTGTGTATAGAACCAAGCTCTATTATGCAAATTGCTTATAAGCAGATCGGATGGGTCATATAAAAAGTACTTCTCTTTGCCTGTGGTTTTGAGGGCATCGGCTTCAAAGCACAGCTTCAGGAAATATAGAAATTATCCCTGGCAGTGTTTGTGTCCATAATTACTCATTTAGGTCTGGGGGCATAGAGGCCCTAACTACCTAGTCCTCCCCTCCTTCATGCTGCTAGGCAGGTCCCCACAGCATATTCTCCAGTCTCTACCAGTCTACTGCCCTGATATCATCAAGACCAGTGTAGGGCCCATAATATTGGATATAATGCCACTGAGGGACAGTCCACCATCAGCCTATCATCTGCCAGGGGAGTGAACGATCAGGTAAGTTGAAGTGCTTTTAGTAGGGATTACAGAGTGGGTATGGCCCTGCTTGTTTAAGGGGAGCACAATAGAAGGTGTGTCTAGTGCTTGCCAAGTGCTTTTCTATCATAGAATTTGTACAAAAAAAATTAATCCCAAAAATAGGTGACAAAGAGTGCAAGCAAATGGCCGGTTATAGCATTCAAATAAAAGTGTAAAAAATGTAAACATAAACCTAATATCGGCTATAGATTCAATTAGTATACATGAATTAATATTTACATAAAGTGCCAAGTGCTATTTTGTCAATTCATAAACCAGTGCTGCAAGCATTAAAAGTGACAAGTGCTACAAGTAGCATATAAAGTCCATTGGAGATTCAAAGTGGCATTTGCTGAAAAAATATATGTCCATAAGTGACAATTTTTTTTATTATTTTTTTTTTATTATTATTTTGTATTTAAGTGTAAATATGAGAGCGAAGTTCTTTTTGACCCCAGATCTCACAAATCTCATATTTAAGAGGTCCTGTCATGCTTTTTTTTTTTTTTTTTTTATAACAAGGGATGTTTATAATGTTGTAATAGGAATAAAAGTGACAGAATGTTTATTTTTTAAATAGTGTAAAAATAAAAGGTAAAATAAGAAAAAAAATTCTAAATGCGTTCCGCCGAGCTCACGTGCAGGAGCAAAACCATACGCGAGTAGCACCTACATATGAAAACGGTGTTTAAACGACACATGTGGGGTATTACCACGATTGGTAGAGCAAGCTCAATAATTCTAGCCATAGATCTCCTCTGTAACTTAAAACATGCAAACTGTAGATTTTTTTTTTTTTTTAATGTCGCCTATGAAGATTTTTAAGGGTAAAAGTTTGTCGCCATTCCACGAGCTGGTGCAATTTTGAAGCGTGACATGTTTGGTATCAATTTACTTGGCATAACATCTTTCAAAAGATGAAAAAAAATTGGGCTAACTTTACTGTTGTCTTATTTTTTTTAATTTATTTTTATTTTTTTCCAAAAGAAATAGACCACTGCGCAAATACAGTGTGACAGGTATTGCAACAACCGCCATTTTATTCTCTTGGGTGTTAGAATTCCCAAACATTATACTTTTTTTAATTTTCTAGCGAAAAAAACATGCTTTTAACTTGTAAACAAACACATCTCAAAAAGAGTCTCGGTCCTTAAGTGGTTAAGGTTTTCATTGGAAATGGCAATCAACTGCCAAGAACACGTCTTCTAAAAAACATTTCACCTTGTATGTTATGGCAGTGGCGCCTGATTCTTTGTATAAATTAAAATCTCTCAACTATGTTAAACATATATTTTAATCTACAAAGAAACATGTGAAGGCCAGATGACCTTTTTAATATGTTCAGTCGCTTCAAGGGTTTTGTAAAAATTCATATACTTTATGAAATCTAATAATGTGACAAGGGAAGCACAAGACGAGAGCAAAACAAATCAGGTTTCAAAGCGGTTGGTTCACATAGGGAAAACTTTACAATGATCATAGATTCATGTACCACCCTTCAGGTATAAACATTAAAAGTTAATGGGGCAAAGTAATTGAAATTGCTGAGCATAAGATTGTAATAACAATTATAATTATTGAAGACTGACAGTTCAGAGAAGGTTAGTGTGTCTACTTTGGTAAATAAAGTTTCTGTCCTAGATAAATATCTAAAACAAATATATGAAAATCAGAAAAGAAACATGATTTCATTGTTGAATTTCTACTTTTTGCCTTTAGAATAATTCATTAAATTGAGAGGCAATACTGACAGGATTCTGTCCAAGTCTGACCATACATGGCCATCCATGACCATCCTGATGTGATGTTGGATTGTTTACGTTTGTCTTCACATTACAGTTTTGTTAAAGGATTATCCAACTGTACAACCAGATTTTGTTCTGTATGGCCAGCTTACAATAATATTAAACCCATTTTTAAGGGGAGGTCCACACTTAAATTAGATGACTGCTGTTCTTTAAAATCTTCCCTTTTCTTCTCTTACCACTGTCACTTCACCACACCTCTTCGTGGATGTCTCCTTTAGCTACATGTAAAGACACCTGTGCTCCTCTGTGGGACCTGAACCAAGCTGTGTGCGTTCATAGACACACAACATACAGTAAGCCACTCCCCTGCTCCCTTCTATTACCTTCTTCTGGTAATTTGACAACATCAGGAGCCTATCATGCCGTCTCTTCTCAGTACCTTCCTGTAAAACCCAGATATTTTGGGAATACCGTGGATCACGGTGGACCTGGCAGCAGTGACAGAGGACCACAGGTGATTGGGGACACAAAGGCATAAAATGGTACTGGGCAGTTTTTTTTTTTTTTTTTATACATTAAGATATAAATACCTAGTATTTAGTATCACTTTAAGTGCTAACCACTCTTCTCTTCAATTGAAGGTTAGAGGATGGGTTTTTTTGGCCATCATCTGGTGCATTAGATATGTGAGGTTTGCATGTTTTTTGCATATTTTATTACACCCTGACTACCATATTGTTTCACCAATCCCAGCAAAAATACTAGAAGAAGATCAATTGTCTTCTGATCAAATGATCCAGTGTATGTCCTCTGATGTGATTGACCTTGTATTCTTAAAATTAGTGTGTAATGTGCCAGCATTGTATGTGTAGCCCTAATACTAAAGGAAAAAAAATGTGTGGGCTGCTTGGTTACCCTTGGTATAGAAAAAAAAAAGTGCAGAAGCCTCTGCTCAAAATGTAAGCTGTAGGGTTATAAGAAATCTAGAAGACTGCCAAGAAAAGAAAAATGGCCGAACAAGCCAGATGACTTGGCAACAAGCCAAAGCTTTCATAGATCATGTGCAAAAACCCTAAACTTCACAAATGTTCTTCAATGCGGCAAACGTAAAGGCCACTACTAACAGAAACATTTGTTTTTTTTAGATTGAGTGCAGAATTTTAAACACTTCCATTAGGATATATAATTGTATTACATCCTTTCAGTGACACCAACTAATTGGACAGGAAACTAGGGGGAATCTCTCCAATGGGAGCCGAAAACCACTACTCCTTGGATCAGCAGCAGGTTGATCATGATCTATACGTCAATCACAGCCATGTGATGAGTAGAGTATGGGCCTGCCATGCTGGTAGCTCTTTACACCCCACCTGGTGTCTTTCAGATCTCAAATGGTCACTTGCTGCACAGGTGTGTCTGCAAGGAACACTAGACATGGTGAAACAGACTTTAACAAAGACAAAAGGGATAAATTCCTTCTGGGGTGAGAGGTTGGTATATATGTTACATAATTCACCTCACTGCATTCTATACTGTACTTGACATACTACTGACTGCCACAGTCTGTGCACCATGGTGTACATCACATGCAGAAGAACACTGTGAACTGTACATTTTACTTTGTTCTACATAGTCTGGACTGCTGTTGTATATTGTATTTTATACTACACTCTGTGTGCATGGCATGTGTCCAAAGCTCTGTCCTGGTGTCACCCTGTTATGTACACCATTTCTGCATGTGTACACTAGTGGCATTGATTGGTGCTGTACAAAGTGGATTTCTATCTTCATTGCATTTTTGTACTTATAGTCACATTTTTTTTTTTTTGTTCTTTATTAAAGTTATGCATCAATGTAACATAACGTGACAAGATAATATGCATGGGTACATATAGGCTATGAAAAACCATCATAGGCACAGAAAATTGGGCTGCAAAAGACGTTAATTAATAGCAGCATACAGGTATATTTACCATTGAGATAAAAGGTTAGGGGCCTCATTGAATCCTATAAACAAACATCTTGAGGTTTCGGCTAGTGAGAAAACAAAACAAGTTCAGAAGTACAAGAACCAGAATCTGTGCACATGGCCTCCGAGCGATCATACCCACAATGTCAATGCACACCAAAAACATTTTTATATTTTTAGAAAATATTTTGAAAAAGGGGAGAGAAGCACCATAGGGTGTCTAAGGGGAGAGGGAAGACCTGAAAAGAGAAGAATGAGATAAAGATGTTTTGGGGGGGCAGTAAAGGGAAAAACAGAGGGGGCGGATGGAAGGGGTGAGGGTCCGCGGGACCGACAGGACCCCAAAATGTATTCCAATGCAGTAAATGTGAGCAGGTTAGGATAATAAGTATTCATCTGAATAGTAAAACCTGTCCCAATGAAGCCATCGCATGTTGTGCTCCTCACTTTTATTTCTAATGCCACGTACACATGATCGGAATTCCAGACAGAAAAAAACAGAGCTTTTCATCTGAAAATGCGACCATGTGTATGCTCCATTGGAATTTAGCTGTCCGAATTCCCGCCAGCCAAAAATTGATAGCATGTTCTCAATTTTCTAGATTGAAAAACGTTCCGATCATGTGTATGCAATTTCAACATGCCAAAAATCACGCATGCTCAGATTCAACTACAAGACGGAAGCTATTGGCTACTGGCTATTGAACTTCCTTTTTCTAGTCGCGCCGTACGTGTTGTAAGTCACCGCGTTATAAACTATCGGGATTTGGTGTGACCGTGTGTAGGCAAGACAGCTTGAGCCGAATTCCGTCAGAATTCCATCGGGAAAACCATCAGAGCTTTTTCCGATGAGAATTCCGATCGTGTGTACGCGGCATAAGAGTGGCAATCAAGTAAGGATGTGGTATTCAGATCCCTTTCACATTTGAATAGATATTGAGGATCCTGCTGGGAAAATAAGTCAAGCAGCATATGATATATGAGAGAGTGATTTACGAGTGGGGCCTTCACCGGCAGAGGTCTTCAAATATGGTCAGGCACCTAGTAAAGCACGCAGGGTCCTGGAGGGAACGTAGAAAGCAAGACAACTGTAATTGTTTCATCTACCCAATGTTGAGCTGGAGAGGGATCCACAGAGATCTGAGAGTTGCGGCCAGCCCAAGGGGGCGATATTCATTATTTTAAAGATTAGTTAATACATTTATTTATATGATCTGTTCCATTAATGTGTCTTTTCTGGGCACATTTGAGCAGTATCCAGCAAGAGAACTTGAAAGCATAGCTATACTGTATATGGTCCTGGATTATCCTGTATTGGGATTACACCACATTAAAATGTGTGTTGGCCTCTGCCAATTGGGATCTATCCCTCCTGTTAAACCTTGATTTGCACAGGAATTTGGCAGTGATGGCTTACGTTTTAAGAGTCTCTTTATTTTGCTGCACTGTTTGTTGATTTGACACGAGGTACATGTGACCTTTTGGTACATCATGATCCTATATTTTGGGAGTCACTAACTTTTTTATACATTGGAAACAAAAGTGTGGTTCTATATGTGAACAAAGTTTCACTTTTCAGAGCTGCAGTTTTTAATATTTATTTTAATAGGCTGAGTCTTTCTGTAAGCTGGTATCACATTTACTCATCTGGTTTTACATTAGTTTGAATAGTTTTATAATTTAATTAAATTTTCATAATTCAGGTATATAGCCTCTCCAGGGTTACCTACCCCTGCCTTATGCTCTTTTTTTTTTTTTTTTAGCTAAAAATAACATTTTGACTGGACTAAAGCTTTAAATCAACGGTAGAAGATTTGCATATAGATCTGTGAATAAAATTGGTACTCCTTTTACATAATGCAACTTGTGGTGCAGATTTATTTGTTGTTTCATTTATACTAGGCATCCTCTTATTACTGATGCTATATACTTGCTTTTGAAACACTGGCTTGTGATATAAATCTGTCTAAAACTGATATGGAAAATATATGAGAATGCAATATTATGATCATAAAACTGGAATTCTGAAGTAATGAAACCCCACTGGTATATGTAAATAAAAAAGAATAGATTGTAAAAAGAGCAACAAAAAAACCTGTGTATATATTGTGTATTAAAATGATTAGTGTGATAGAAATCAAGAGAATAACCATATACACTAGCGCAGTAAAAGCATAGTAAATAACAGAAACTGTGTTTACTGAAAGATCAGAAAGCTAAACAAAGTAATTTCATGCAAAAAAGCTGTTAGTAAGATTTACAAATGCAGATGTGCAGCTTTTGTGCTGTTATTGATCACTTCACACTAAATCAGGCTTAAAGTGTATTTTCACTTTCAGTCAAACTTGGAAAAACAAACACTGTTTTTTGTGTTCCTATTCACACAGCAAGCCTACAAAAACAAAAAAAAATTTTTTTTTTTTTTTTTTAGGCTTGGTTCACACCGCAGCGACGTGGGCTATGACTTGAGACCCCAAATCGCATGACATGTCAAATTCAATGTTTCCCTATGAGAACAATCTTAACTGATACTACACAAGTCGCTCCGACTTTAGAAAAGGTTTCTGCATTACTTTGGTCTGACTTGAGTGTGATTCAAGCCCTTGAACATAAATAGCATCCAAGTTAGATTAAGTCATAAGGAAGTCGCAGGCAAAGTCATACAACTTTACTGTTGCAGCAGTGTGAACTGAGCCTTAGATGTTACTCAGGAGAAAGTGTAATAGCTGACCGCAATTTTATTTTTTTTAACAATCTTGAGGTTAGGCTTCTTGTATTGTATGGTAATGGGGACAGACTTGAGACAGGCTCACTGCAACGCCTTTTGTCCTTTGTTAGGGCAGACAACGTTCAAATATAGTTACAATTGACGATGAAGACTTGTCTACACAGTACAGACATGGTTAATTCTTGAAGACGCAGCTGTCTAGCCCCCTCAAAAAAATAATAATAAAACTACTAAAGATTTTTTACTTGCTGGAGGGTCCAGAATGAAGCATCTAAAAAGATGATCTAAAAAAAAAAAAGTGTATGTATGTATGTATATATATATATATATATATATATATATATATATATATATATATATATATATATATATATATATATGTGTATATGTGTATATATGTATATATATGTGTATATATGTATATGTGTATGTATGTATGTATGTATGTATGTATATGTATATGTATATGTATATATGTGTGTGTGTGTGTGTGTGTGTGTGTGTGTGTGTGTGTGTGTGTGTATATAATTTAAGTGGAGACATGTAACAAATATAAAGTAGGTGTTATCTAAATTGGATTGCAAAAGAGGAAATGCACTTCTACACTATAACCACTTTCCCCCTTCCTAACCATGCCAATTTTTAGCTTTCAGCGCTCACACTTTGACAATTACTCAGTCATGTAACACTGTACCCATTTTGGCAGTATTTAATCACCACTAGGGTTTTTATTTTGTGCACTATTAAAAAAAATGTACAGATTTTTTTTTTATTTTTTTTTTATTTTTTATTGTGAAAACATTTTCTTTCGCAAATTAGTAATTTTTATTCATAAATAAATACAGCTACCTTTTTTTGGTAAAAATAACCCAAATCGGTGTATATTATTTGGTCTTTGTGAAAGTTAGACTACAATCTATGGTGTGCCAACCATTAAAAATTGATCAGTTTATGTACTGACGGCCTTTCTCATTTCTTGAGACACTAAGCCAGGAATTTACAAATACCTCCCAAATTACCCCTTTTTGTAAAGTAGATAGTCTTTTAGTAAGTGGAATTGAGAGTTTTTTGAAAGTGTAATTTTTTTTTTCTCACAATCCTTTGCAATATTAAGATTTTTTTTTTTTTTCACAAAATTGGCATTTTAACAGGTATTAACAGGCATTTTTTATATGACATAATTGCAAGTATGCATATATGTCATATGCATACTTGCAACTACACCCCAAAACACATTCTGATACTCCTGAGTATGGGGATACCACATGTGAGACTTTCACAGCCTGGCCACATACAGAGGTCCAACATGCAGGGAGCGCCATCAGGTGTTCTAGGAGCATAAATTGCACATCTAATTTCTTGACTACCTATAAGGCCTCTTTCACATGGCTGATCCGTTCAGGTCCGCCTGTCAGTCTTTCAGGCGGACTTGAACGGATGCTCCATAGCTGACATGTCCGCTGACATCCGACCCACTACAATCCAAAAAAGTGTGGTGGAGGAAAAACCTACTTTTCCATTTGTCATTGGACCGCAGAGTCTGTCATCACCCGATCTCCCATAGGGGAGAGCAGTGCTCTGATGGATCTGTCCTTGCGCAGTGTGCAGAGACAGACATGTCATCTTCCTGCTCAGTGGGGATTAATGGAGCGATCCCCGCTGAGCAAGCGGATATCCAAGAAAGAGCCCTTACACTTGTGAAGGCCCTGGAGCACCAGGACAATGGAATTGCACATAAAATGATCTAATTTTGGAAATCAAACGCCTCAATGTATATTCTACGAGGCATGATGAGTCTTTTGAACATGTCCTTTTTTTCCACAAGTTTTTGTGGAACGTATATTCTACGAGGTATAATGAGTCTTTTGAACATGTCCTTTTTTTAACAAATGTGGAAAGAAAATGAAAATGCATGTTTGACATATTTTTACGGCACTAACAGGTGCTGATGAGTATACACTGATTGGGTGGAACTGGTGAATACTCACTAATGGGCACTGATGTGCACTATTGGGCACTAATGGGGCACTGGGCACATACTGATGGCACTGTAAGTCACCGATGTGCACTGATGAGTACTCACTGATGTGCACTGTAGGGGCACTGTGATGGCACTTTATAGGCACTGGTTAGCACTGTAGTGGCAGTGATGACACTTGGTATTGTGCCAGATCATGCTGCTGCAGTGTTTCTCTATCCGCTCCTCACATCGAGACAGCATGTGAGGAGAGGGGAGAGAGATGCCACAGCAGTGCAAGCTGAACCGGGCACGATCCCGGTTTGTTGACAAGTGATTGCTCCATCAATGGACAGAGCGTTCACATGGTAAAGGGCTGCTGTGATTGACCCTTTACCTTGATCCATGATGCACCAGATCCCGAGAACCCAACAATCATGAACACTTCCAGGTGCGCGCGAAAAAAACGCAAGCATGGGAGGCCATCATATGACGGCCTCCCGGAACATAAGCGTTTTTTTTTTTTTGACAGAATGGGAAAGTGAGAGGAAAAATTCCCTGTAGGTGAAAAAAATCTGACAGACATTCTAAAAACTCTCACCTTCATCCAAAGCAAAAAAAAAAAAAGTTTAGCAGGAACTTCACTTTAACCACTTGCCAACCACGCTATACCCTAATGACAGCTGGCTATTTTCTGGAGTTTGAGCCTGTTCACGCTATATACTGTGACTGCTGTTTTTCTGCACCTGATTACCACCAGTCACTGAATTGGAACATGGAAAACAATTGTTCACACCACAATTCTGGTATTATGTGCCCTGCTTTACAAAAAAAAATGCAGACCTGCTGCTTTTTTTTGCAGAATATTAAATGGCACCACTGGTCACCGCAGCTTTGGACACCATACTGCTTTACTGAGACCTTGAATAAGGTGTAAATTTGTCAATCGAGTAAGAAAAAAAAAAAGTATAAACTGAAATTGTGCATCATACTGCCCCTCACCGCCTATCGCAACGGACACTAACCTGGATGCTAAAACGAAGCATTAGAATGTGGCTAATATGAATGGTCCCTTACTTTAAAATGTTGGTTACTACCTTCTATTATGGCATAACTAAACTAGAAATTAGCAAATTGTTAAACAATATTACTTTTCACCACACCACCTCCATTGTAAATCTTTTCCCCCTTTTTTTTTTTTGTTTCAATGACAACTTTTATGAATTGGGAAGACTATAGGTTAAAGATATTGTAAATGTTATTTTCCTTTTTTTAATAATATTTCATACTTGCCAGCTCTGTGCATTGGTTTTGCACAAAGCAGCCAGATCCTCCTTCTCGGGTCTCCCGCCAGCGCTCTGGACTTCTCTCTCCTGCTGAGTGTCTCCATGGCAAGCTTGCTAGGACTCCACTTATGCAGGCTTGATCCTGAGCTGCGCTGTGTGTCCAATGACACAGCGCCGCTTGACCCCACCCCTCGCTCCCTCCTTTATAGGCTGTGATTGTGGTTGGTTATGAATGGTAATGCAGAGACTTGTGAAGACCTGCTATGACTTACCATACCAGACAATATACTGGTACACACACAGACTGACCTATACAGGGACAGGATTGGGGGAGACGGGTGGTGAAGAAAATGCTTGAGAGATGCCTTAAATTTGTATGTGGTGGTTTTATTTTACTTTTTTATTTTAATTTTTTACCTTTAGTTTGGCTTAAATACACCAGCAGCACTCGGCAATCCAATTCATTTGAACTCAGGCCTGAAATAATTGAATAATTGGTGGAACAGATCAATAAAAAGCTAAAACCCTCAACTTCATACAAATTGGCCAGTGGCCTGTGAAAAGCAGTCTAAAAACATGGATCACTTTTGAAAAGTTCAGCAATTTAGCTGTATGTCTAAACCTAGCCTAAGATTGTCATGGATACTTGTGGGGCTGCAAACCTTCAGTTTTACATTAACTAAGTCAATTTCCAAACCAGGGCACAATTGGAGTCAAGTCTACAAATATATTATTAATCTCTGTGTGCACAACATTAAAGCTGAACTTCAGGCATCAGGGGCAAAAATAAAATAATGCAGTTATGGTTTTCATTAAAAAGATATATATTTTACATACCGTTGGCATAAGCTTCTGAATCTTTCTTGATATCTGCTTTCTGTAATCGCTTGCATGGCAACCCTCAGATGGCAAAATTAGTTCTGCAGTGGATGCAGGCAACCGTCTGATTATTGCTATGCTTATCATCATACCATTCAGCAGGGGCACATTGCATGTCCTGGCTGTATGCAATGTATTGTGCTGGTTAGTTGGACTGAGACATAAATTTGCACTAAAATTAGCAGATCGGAATTTTATAGACTCATTGTTGTCCGTTCCACATTGCACACTTATGTACACAGATTAATGAAAAGACAAAATATTGTATCAAAAGGCAAGCAACAGAGGCAAACACTCTTGCTAGTATACAAGAAAGAAGGTAAAATATTTGCTATATATCAGTAAAAAGCTTATCTTTGTTTCTGCAGTATTGCTCCAAGGCTGTGCTGATTTTTGCAGCTCCTTTGTTGTATCCTCAAGTGTGAGCGGTAGGGTTGTACTTCTGGTTTGGAATTATTTTATATCCAGAAAAGAGAGCAGCCCCAGCTGGTTCAAGCTTAAAGCAAGTCCTTTTGTCTCATTAGAAGGAATCGTGTAGCACAGAGCTTTATGGATAAGGGGGTATCTTATGGTGGCATAGTTCAGGAACTGCATTTTGTGGATTTTTTTCATTGCTTTCAGATTTTCAGACCTATACAGTATCTCACAAATATGAGTACAATCCTCAGATTTTTGTAAAGAATGTATTATCTTTTCATGTGACAACACTGAAGAAATGATGCTTTGCTACAATGTAAAGTAGTGAGTGTACAGCTTGTATAACAGTGTAAATTTGCTGTCCCCTTTAAAATAACTCGACACACAGCCATTAATGTCTAAACTGCTAACAACAAAATTGAGTGCACCCTTAAGTGAAAAATGTCTAAATTGGGCCCAATTAGCCATTTTCCCTCTCCGGTGTCATGTACCACGTTAGTGTTACAAGGTCTTAGGTGTTAGTGGGGAGCAGGTGTTAAATTTGGTGTTATTGCTCTCGTTCTCTCATACTGGTCACTGGAAGTTCAACATGGCACACTCAATGGTGAGGATCTGAAAAAAATAATTGTTGCTCTACAGAAAGATAGGCTAGGCTATAAGAAGATTGTCAAGAACCTGACATTGAGCTGCAACACAGTGGCAAAGACCACACAGCGGTTTAACAGGACAGGTTCCACTCAGAACAGGCTCTGCCATGGTTGACCAAAGAAGTTGAGTGCACATGCTCCGCATCATATCCAGAGGTTATCTTTGGGAAATAGAAGTATGAGTGCTGCCAGCATTGCTGCAGATGTTGAGGGGTGGGGGTCAGCCTGTCTGTGCTCAGACCATATGCCACACACTGCATCAATTTGGTCTGCATGGCTGTTGTCCCAGAAGGAAGCCTCTTCTAAAGATGCACAAGAAAGCCTGCAAACAGTTTGAAGACAAGCAGACTAAGGACAGGGATTACTGGATTCATGTCCTGTGGTTTGATGAGACCAAGATAAATGTATTTGGTTCAGGTGGAGTAGTACAAAGACAAGTGTCTCTTGCCTACAGTCTAGCATTGTGATGGTAGAGTCATGGTCTGGGGCAGCATGAGTACTGTCGGCACTGGGGAGCTACAGTTTATTGAAGGACATGAATGCCTACCTGTACTGTGGCCTACTGAAGCAGAGCATGATGCCCTCCCTTCGGAGACTGGGCAGCGGGGCAGTATTCCAACAAAACCTCAAACCCACCTCCAGGAATACCACTGCCTTGCTAAAGAAGCTGAGGGTAAAGGTGATGGACTGGCCAAGCATGTCTCAAGACCTAAACCCTATTGAGCATCTGTGGGGCATCCTAAAATGGTAGGTGGTGGAGTGCAAGGTCTCATATCCACCAGCTCCATGACTGTGTCATGGAGGCATGGGAGAGGACTCCAGAGGCAACCTGTGAAGCTCTACTGTACTCCATGCCCAAGAGGGTTAAGGCAGTGCTGGAAAATGGTGGCCACACAAAATATTGACACTTTGGGCCCAATTTGGACATTTTCACTTAGGGGTGTACTCGCTTTTGTTGCCAGCGGTTTACACATTGACTGTGTTGCGTTATTTTGAAGGGACATAAATTTGATAAATTTGACACTGTTTATACAAGCTGTACACTGACTACTTTACTCTTCAGTGTTGTCACATGAAAAGATATAATAAAATATTTACAAAAATGTGAGTGGGTGTACTCTTTTGTGGTGTGTGTGTGTGTGTGTGTGTGTGTGTGTGTGTATATGTATATGTGTGTGTGTGTATATATGTGGATAGAGATAGGGGGAGAGAGAGAGATACGAAGCCCAGCAACAGCCAAGACAACCCCAGTAGTCCAGAAACTCCAAACACACCATTATCAAACCACGGCTCTTCCCAGGAACAAGAGTCTCCAAAATTCACTGTTCCACAATTGAACAGGCAACAGGAGTCATCAGCAATCCATTTTTTACTAACCCCAAACACATCATCATACACACAGGCACAAACATTCAGGAACAACAGGATGCTACTGTGTACAAATTACTGCAACTAACAGACTGCACAACAAATTCCCACAGTCCAAAGTAATTCTGTCCTCAATTCTTCCAAGGAGAGACATACCAAACAACATAATCAAACAAATTAACACAGAGCTGGCAGACAGAACCAGGTCAAAGACTTCCATTCACCTGGCACAACACCATTCTATAATGCCCCAACACCTCTACGACAACAAACATCTGAACAAACAAGGGGAATTCAAAGACATTGTTCTTGAGAGAACTAACAAACCTGAACATGGCACAACCCATTCTCAGACAGACATAATTAAAACCACAAGACCCCAAACCCCGCCACTAATACAATACAACAACCATACACTCAGCCAAAAAACAGGGCCACGAAGATGGCAAGAATGGAATAAACCACCCGCCCCAAGATGGATGTCAAGATCACTACAGAGCAGAGAAAAGGAGGAGATAAGAACCCTCCTGAGCACATTATGCAATAGACTGTGACAGCTAAAAAAGTAAAAAAGACAACCACCCATAACCCGATTTTGTCCCAGGAAATTTACCCATTACAAGGTATATAAATATACAAACAATAAATAACATCACTAGTTATCAGTAGCTGGAACATTCAGGGTCTGAATGTGTCAGCCTTCGGATCCTAAGTAAATGATCCAGATTTCAAGCAAAGACTACGTGAGATGGACATAAAAATCCTCCTGGAAACATGGACCTGGGCACAGGATGAACCATCATTACCTACTGGCTATAGGGAATTCTCTGTCCCTGCACAGAAAAAAAAGAACATAAAACAGGGTCAGTGTTCAGGAGGAATACTTGTCTGGTATGAGGAGGAGCTGCATGGGAACATCACTGCAATTAAAAAAGGTGAGAGCCACATCTGGCTAAGAATAGGCAGCTCCATTCTTACCTCTGTCAGACATCTACCTGTGTGCAGCATACATTGCCCCAGCAGAGTCCCCATATTTCAGACCAGACACCTATGAGGTGCTGCAAAGTGAGGCTATCCACTTCCAATCCCTGGGACGAGTGCTCATCTGTGGAGACCTCAATGCTAGGACAGGAAGGGAAAAGGACTATACAAGCTCTGATGGCAACACTTACATAGTGGGCCATGCAAATTACGATTATGAGTCGATACAGAGAAACAGCTATGACGGTACAACCAACAAAAATGGAAGAAAATTGCTGAATTTGTGTCGCAGTCTGGGCCTCTACATCCTCAATGGCTGTACCAAGGGAGACTTTCTAGGAATGTACACATTTGGCTCCCATGTAGGCAGCAGTGTGGTAGACTATGCCATCACAGATCTGAACCCCACACTCATCAATGGTTTTACAGTCACCCCACAAACACACCTGTCAGACCACAACCAACTACTGCTATACATCAAATCTTCTAGCAAGCCATCACCAAAACTCCATCGGGCTTCTCTCTGCAACCTGTCACCATCATTTAAATGGTCCAAACAGTCTACCACAAAATACAGAGAGGTAACTGACAGACCTGACATTAAGAAACGGCTTGAAAACTTCCAAAACACCTATGAGATAAACCCACGAGGTGTGAACCAGGCAACAAAGGACTTCCATAAAATACTACACACTATCGCAGAAACAGCCCAGCTGAGCAAAGCCAACTACAAGAAACCATCCAACAAACAATCCAATAAATGGTTCGACAAAGAATGCAAAGCATTAAGGAACACCTTACGGACAGTCTCCAATAACAAACACAGACCCTGACAACACTGACATAAGAATAGCCCATGGCACCCTGCAGAAAAAATACAAACAAACCCTTAAAAAGAAAAAGCAAAACCTCATCTCCAAAAACCTGCAACAGCTGGAAGAGGCACTTCAGGAAAACTTTCTGGGAAATATGGAAGAATATTGGCTCAGCACCCAGGAAAAGCAACCTCCACATTCAAAATGGCGACATCTGGCTCAACTACTTTAAGAAACTCTACAAAGATATTCCAGAGGAGGCTCTAACTGTAGAACAAAAAGACATCATCAAAAGACTAAATGATATGGAGGAAACATGTAAGGACTTCCAGAACCCCCTAGATGTATCTGTTACAACCCAAGAAATTAGGGAGAAAATCCAAAACCTGCAAACCAAACAAATCCAGTGGGATGGATGGAATCCTGCCAGAGATGATTAAACACTGCTCCTCAGATGTACACGCTGCAATATGCAAAGTGTTCAATCTGGTCCTGAGTGGTTACTACCCTAAAGTATGGAACCAAGGCTTCATAACTCCCATCCATAAGTGGAGAGTGGAGACCAGTATGATCCAGCCAACTACAGAGGGATATGTGTCAGCAGCACACTAGGAAAACTATTCAACAGTATCCTCAACAAACGGATCCTCAACTTCCTCACACAACACAATGTGCTCTGCAGAAGTCAGGCAGGGTTCATGCCAAACCATCGCACTACAGACCACATCTACACCCTGCACAGCCTCATCAAGAACCATGTCCACAATACAAAACGGGGAAAGATTTTTGCCTGCCTTGTGTACTTTAAGAAGGCATTTGACTCGGTGTGGCACCCAGGCCTGTCCCTCAAACTATTGGAGAGTGGAATAGAAGGGAAAACATATGATGTTAAGAGTTCATACACTGAGAACAGCTGCAGCGTAAAGGTGAATGGGAAAAGAACCAAACATTTCCGGCATGCCCGAGGAGTCAGACAGGGCTGCAGCCCTCTTCAACATCTACATCAATGAACTGGCTGCAGCTCTAGAGTCCTCCCCAGCACCAGGACTGAGTCTACACGACACTGAGGTGAAGTTCCTGCTGTATGCGGATGACCTCCTACTTCTGTCACCAACAGAGAAAGGCCTACAAGACAGCCTGGAAGTGCTAGAGAAATACAGTGCCACATGGGCACTACTAATCAACTCAAGCAAAACCAAAAATCATGGTGTTCCAAAAGAAAAATACAAAACAAAGAGCCCTCCGTTTTAAATTAAACAATTGCGCTGTTGATGAAACTAACAGCTACACATACCTCGGCCTAGAAATTAACAAATCAGGAAGTTTTAAGCCAGCCATAGAGGCACTAAAAGACAAGGCACGCAGAGCCTACTATGCCAACCAGGAGACAGCTGTAGCACCTAAAACCACCAGTGAGTCTGGCTCAGAATATTTGATGGCATCATCACCCCAATTCTTCTTTATGGCAGTGAAGTTTGGGGTCCTGTCACCTACCCAGACCAATCCAAATGGGACCCCAGCCCAACAGAAACATTCCATCTGGAATTCTGCAAACACCTCCTCCAAGTCCATCGGAGCACCTCCAACAGTGCATGCTGATCTGAGTTGGACAGATTTCCTTTACTTCTCGCAGTACAGAAGAGAGCGTTATACTGGGACCACCTACAAAACAGCAGTCCCAACTCATACCACCATAAAGCCTTACTGAACAGTAAGCACCAGTCCAAACCATGTGGCCTGCAACAACTCCTCACCCTGTCTATTCCAAACTCTCAACAATACGGCCTGACAAAATCTGAAATAAAAAACATAATGAATGACTACAAAGAAAAATATGTTGGAGAATGGAGAAACAAAATAAACTCCAAAAAACTGTTTACCAGTCATTACAGAGAGACTACAAACTGGCCCCGTACCTGGAGGTGCCACAAGACCCCAAAGACAGACAGACAGATTGGCTGTCCAAGGACCCCGGCTATGGAATGCTCTACCAATCAACACCCGCCTGGAAGAAAACCACCTGGCTTTTAGGAAAAAACTCAAGACTTTCTTCTTCTAGCTGATGATCAAAGCTCTTCACAGCGCCTTGAGGCGATTTAGTTTGCGTTGTGCGCTATACAAATATTTCATGCATTCAGACCCTGAGCCTGTACAGACTGAGCGCCCACAGCCTGGAGCTCCAGTTAGGATGGCACAGACAGACCTACAAGCCAAGGGAGAGTAGACTGTGCCAGCAATGTGACCAGGGGGTCCTAGAGGATGAGGACCACTTCCTGCTACATTGCCCAAAATACTCATTAGTGAGGGACACTCGCTTCCAGAGATTTTCAACTCACATACCGGACTTCACTTTTATAGAAGAGAAGTGGAAACTCCAATTTCTACTGGGAGAAGAGGAGCAAATGGTGAAGATAGCTGCCCAATATGTGACAGCGTGTCAGCGACTGAGAGGGACCTGAAAGACTGAGGACTTAAAATTCCTTTACAGAGACCTACTGTATGCCCATTCCCCTTTATATTACCCATTGCCCTTCCCCCTTTTCCCTATACAAACTCAACTGCTTTGGCAATGCTAACATGTATTTGGTCCTGCCAATAAAGCTTATTTGAATTTTTAGATTATTTATTTTTTTTGATAGAGAGAGAGAGAGATGAAGTGTATTTAT